>NC_030677.2:216193772-216506272 GCF_000004195.4 Xenopus tropicalis
AGTCTCACAGCAGAACCCACAGCGCCATTCCCGGCCCATTCCCTGAGTCTCACAGCAGAACCCACAGCGCCATTCCCGGCCCATTCCCTCAGTCTCACAGCAGAACCCACAGCGCCATTCCCGGCCCATTCCCTGAGTCTCACAGCAGAACCCACAGCGCCATTCCCGGCCCATTCCCTGAGTCTCACAGCAGAACCCACAGCGCCATTCCCGGCCCATTCCCTGAGTCTCACAGCAGAACCCACAGCGCCATTCCCGGCCATTCCCTGAGTCTCACAGCAGAACCCACAGCGCCATTCCCGGCCCATTCCCTCAGTCTCACAGCAGAACCCACAGCGCCATTCCCGGCCCATTCCCTGAGTCTCACAGCAGAACCCACAGCGCCATTCCCGGCCCATTCCCTCAGTCTCCACAGCAGAACCCACAGCGCCATTCCCGGCCCATTCCCTCAGTCTCACAGCAGAACCCACAGCGCCATTCCCGGCCCATTCCCTCAGTCTCACAGCAGAACCCACAGCGCCATTCCCGGCCCATTCCCTCAGTCTCACAGCAGAACCCACAGCGCCATTCCCGGCCCATTCCCTGAGTCTCACAGCAGAACCCACAGCGCCATTCCCGGCCCATTCCCTCAGTCTCACAGCAGAACCCACAGCGCCATTCCCGGCCCATTCCCTCAGTCTCACAGCAGAACCCACAGCGCCATTCCCGGCCCATTCCCTCAGTCTCACAGCAGAACCCACAGCGCCATTCCCGGCCCATTCCCTCAGTCTCACAGCAGAACCCACAGCGCCATTCCCGGCCCATTCCCTGAATCTCACAGCAGGACCCACAGCGCCCATTCCCGGCCCATTCCCTCAGTCTCACAGCAGAACCCACAGCGCCATTCCCGGCCCATTTCCCTCAGTCTCACAGCAGAACCCACAGGCCATTCCCGGCCCATTCCCTGAGTCTCACAGCAGAACCCACAGCGCCATTCCCGGCCCATTCCCTGAGTCTCACAGCAGAACCCACAGCGCCATTCCCGGCCCATTCCCTCAGTCTCACAGCAGAACCCACAGCGCCATTCCCGGCCCATTCCCTGAGTCTCACAGCAGAACCCACAGCGCCATTCCCGGCCCATTCCCTCAGTCTCACAGCAGAACCCACAGCGCCATTCCCGGCCCATTCCCTGAGTCTCACAGCAGAACCCGCAGCGCCATTCCCGGCCCATTTCCCTCAGTGTCACAGCAGAACCCACAGCGCGCCATTCCCGGGCCCATTCCCTCAGTCTCACAGCAGAACCCACAGCGCCATTCCCGGCCCATTCCCTGAGTCTCACAGCAGAACCCACAGCGCCATTCCCGGCCCATTCCCTGAGTCTCACAGCAGAACCCACAGCGCCATTCCCGGCCCATTCCCTGAGTCTCACAGCAGAACCCACAGCGCCATTCCCAGCCCATTTCCCTGAGTCTCACAGCAGAACCCACAGCGCCATTCCCAGCCCATTCCCTGAGTCTCACAGCAGAACCCACAGCGCCATTCCCAGCCCATTCCCTGAGTCTCACAGCAGAACCCACAGCGCCATTCCCGGCCCATTCCCTGAGTCTCACAGCAGAACCCACAGCGCCATTCCCGGCCCATTCCCTCAGTCTCACAGCAGAACCCACAGCGCCAATTCCCGGCCCATTCCCTGAGTCTCACAGCAGAACCCACAGCGCCATTCCCGGCCCATTCCCTGAGGGTCTCACAGCAGAACCCACAGCGCCATTCCCGGCCCATTCCCTCAGTCTCACAGCAGAACCCACAGCGCCATTCCCGCCCATTCCCTCAGTCTCACAGCCAGAACCCAGCGCCATTCCCGGCCCATTCCCTCAGTCTCACAGCAGAACCCACAGCGCCATTCTCGGCCCATTCCCTGAGTCTCACAGCAGAACCCACAGCGCCATTCCCGGCCCATCCCTGAGTCTCACAGCAGAACCCGCAGCGCCATTCCCGGGCCCATTCCCTGAGTCTCACAGCAGAACCCACAGCGCCATTCCCGGCCCATTCCCTGAGTCTCACAGCAGAACCAACAGCGCCATTCCCGGCCCATTCCCTGAGTCTCACAGCAGGGACCCACAGCGCCATTCCCGGCCCATTCCCTCAGTCTCACAGCAGAACCAACAGCGCCATCCCGGCCCATTCCCTGAGTCTCACAGCCAGGACCCACAGCGCCATTCCCGGCCCATTCCCTGAGTCTCACAGCAGAACCCACAGCGCCATTCCCGGCCCATTCCCTGAGTCTCACAGCAGAACCCACAGCGCCATTCCCGGCCCATTCCCTGAGTCTCACAGCAGAACCCACAGCGCCATTCCCGGCCCATTCCCTCAGTCTCACAGCAGAACCCACAGCGCCATTCCCGGCCCATTCCCTGAGTCTCACAGCAGGTCCCACAGCGCCATTCCCGGCCCATTCCCTGAGTCTCACAGCCAGAACCCACAGCGCCATTCCCGGCCCATTCCAAGAGTCTCACAGCAGGTCCCACAGCGCCATTCCCGGCCCATTCCCTCAGTCTCACAGCAGAACCCACAGCGCCATTCCCGGCCCATTCCCTGAGTCTCACAGCAGAACCCACAGCGCCATTCCCGGCCCATTCCCTCAGTCTCACAGCAGAACCCACAGCGCCATTCCCGGCCCATTCCCTGAGTCTCACAGCAGAACCCGCAGCGCCATTCCCGGCCCATTCCCTGAGTCTCACAGCAGAACCCGCAGCGCCATTCCCGGCCCATTCCACTGAGTCTCACAGCAGGTCCCACAGCGCCCATTCCCGGCCCATTCCCTCAGTCTCACAGCAGAACCCACAGCGCCATTCCCGGCCCATTCCCTCAGTCTCACAGCCAGAACCCACAGCGCCATTCCCGGCCCATTCCCTGAGTCTTACAGCAGGACCCACAGCGCCATTCCCGGCCCATTCCCTCAGTCTCACAGCAGAACCCACAGCGCCATTCCCGGCCCATTCCCTCAGTCTCACAGCAGAACCCACAGCGCCATTCCCGGCCCATTCCCTGAGTCTCACAGCAGAACCCACAGCGCCATTCCCGGCCCATTCCCTGAGTCTCACAGCAGAACCCACAGCGCCATTCCCGGCCCATTCCCTCAGTCTCACAGCAGAACCCACAGCGCCATTCCCGGCCCATTCCCTCAGTCTCACAGCAGAACCCACAGCGCCATTCCCGGCCCATTCCCTGAGTCTCACAGCAGAACCCACAGCGCCATTCCGGCCCATTCCCTCAGTCTCACAGGCAGAACCCACAGCGCCATTCCCGGCCCATTCCCTGAGTTCTCACAGCAGAACCCTCAGCGCCATTCCCGGCCCATTCCCTCAGTCTCACAGCAGAACCCACAGCGCCATTCCCGGCCCATTCCCTGAGTCTCACAGCAGAACCCACAGCGCCATTCCCGGCCCATTCCCTCAGTCTCACAGCAGAACCCACAGCGCCATTCCCGGCCCATTCCCTCAGTCTCACAGCAGAACCCACAGCGCCATTCCCGGCCCATTCCCTGAGTCTCACAGCAGAACCCACAGCGCCATTCCCGGCCCATTCCCTCAGTCTCACAGCAGAACCCACAGCGCCATTCCCGGCCCATTCCCTCAGTCTCACAGCAGAACCCCACAGCGCTATTCCCGGCCCATCCCTCAGTCTCACAGCAGAACCCACAGCGCCATTCCCGGCCCATTCCCTCAGTCTCACAGCAGAACCCACAGCGCCATTCCCGGCCCATTCCCTGAGTCTCACAGCAGGACCCACAGCGCCATTCCCAGCCCATTCCCTCAGTCTCACAGCAGAACCCACAGCGCCATTCCCGGCCCATTCCCTGAGTCTCACAGCAGAACCCACAGCGCCATTCCCGGCCCATTCCCTCAGTCTCACAGCAGGACCCACAGCACCATTCCCGGCCCATTCCCTGAGTCTCACAGCAGGTCCCACAGCGCCTGTCGGCCATGTTGGCCCTCCAGCCATGACATCACGGATGCTGACCAATCAATTAATGGGGCATTAGAGGCAGATTTGCCGGCTCAGCATTTCTTGCCCCTAAATAATTCATAGTGAGGCTCCCAGCACTTTCCCATGATTCTCTGCCCGTTCCAGTGGGGTTAACCCTTCTGCTGCTGGAACCCTCTGTGAGTACAAGAGCTGCATGGACTTTATTTCATGGGGGGGGCTGATTGTAGCGCCTGGGCCCTGCTGGTCTGGGAAAGGGCAGGATTGTGGAACACAAAGGGTTACAGGAGACCCAGTAATTATTGGGGGTTCCCCATTTATTCTGTTAGTGGGGAGCTCAGTCTCTCTGCTCTGGGGGGGGGGTGACTCTCAGCAGCGCCCCCCCCCCAGGTTGTCTCCATACAATGCAGATAGGCAGGAGGGTGCCCAGGTCTGGCAGCCGAGGGAATCCCCCCCCCCCCGGCCCCTTTATCCCTCCCTAATGGGATCAGCTCAGCCATTAGCCGCCCAGGGGCCACAGGGGGATTATTTGTTATATTTAGTTACACTAATCCCTGTGCCTGCCAGTATCTCTCTGCCCCCCCCCCAATATACCCCTCCCCTATACTATCCTGAGCCTGGATATACCCCCCCCCCCAATATACACCTCCCCCTTTATACTATCCTGAGCCTGGATATACCCCCCCCAATATACACCTCCCCTTATACTATCCTGAGCCTGGATATACCCCCCCCCAATATACCCCTCCCCCTTATACTATCCTGAGCCTGGATATACCCCCCCCCCCCCAATATACACCTCCCCCTTATACTATCCTGAGCCTGGATATACCCCCCCCAATATTACACCTCCCCCTTATACTATCCTGAGCCTGGATATACCCCCCCCCAATATACCCCTCCCCCTTATACTATCCTGAGCCTGGATATACCCCCCCCCCCCAATATACACCTCCCCCTTATACTATCCTGAGCCTGGATATACCCCCCCCCCAATATACACCTCCCCTTATACTATCCTGAGCCTGGATATACCCCCCCCCAATATACACCTCCCCCTTATACTATCCTGAGCCTGGATATACCCCCCCCCCCAATATACCCCTCCCCTTATACTATCCTGAGCCTGGATATACCCCCCCAATATACCCCTCCCCCTTATACTATCCTGAGCCTGGATAAACCCCCCCCCCCCCAATATACCCCTCCCCCTTATACTATCCTGAGCCTGGATATACCCCCCCCCCAATATACACCTCCCCCTTATACTATCCTGAGCCTGGATATACCCCCCCCCAATATACACCTCCCCCTTATACTATCCTGAGCCTGGATATACCCCCCCCATATACACCTCCCCCTTATACTATCCTGAGCCTGGATATACCCCCCCCCAATATACCCCTCCCCCTTATACTATCCTGAGCCTGGATATACCCCCCCCCCAATATACACCTCCCCCTTATACTATCCTGAGCCTGGATATACCCCCCCCCAATATACACCTCCCCCTTATACTATCCTGAGCCTGGATATACCCCCCCCCCAATATACCCCTCCCCCTTATACTATCCTGAGCCTGGATATACCCCCCAATATACCCCTCCCCCTTATACTATCCTGAGCCTGGATATACCCCCCCAATATACCCCTCCCCCTTATACTATCCTGAGCCTGGATATACCCCCCCAATATACCCCTCCCCCTTATACTATCCTGAGCCTGGATATACCCCCCCAATATACCCCTCCCCCTTATACTATCCTGAGCCTGGATATACCCCCCCAATATACCCTCCCCCTTTATACTATCCTGAGCCTGGATATACCCCCCCAATATACCCCTCCCCCTTATACTATCCTGAGCCTGGATATACCCCCCCCCAATATACCCCTCCCCCTTATACTATCCTGAGCCTGGATATACCCCCCCCAATATACCCCTCCCCCTTATACTATCCTGAGCCTGGATATAACCCCCCCATACCCCCCCCTCTATACCCCCGGCCCCTGTGTCACCCCTCTATACCCCCGGCCCCTGTGTCACCCCTCTATACCCCCGGCCCCTGTGTCACCCCTCTATACCCCCGGGTCCCCTCCCTATACTCCTGGGGACCTGTGGCCCCTTGTTTGGCCCCTGTACTCTGGGGACCCATATATTTATACTGCCTGGCACCGAGATAGTCTGGCCATTAGTGATAATCAGCAAACAGTTACTATAGGGTTAGGGGCTTGGGGGGAGGAGGGGCGATAAAGCCCCGCCCTAGAGTAACCTGCGCTGTGACTAAATTCCCAGCTCTCCCCGCAGACTGAGAGTTCAGGGCCCCGGACTCATGGTGCGTTCCCCTGTGTGGCCACTGGGTGGCGGTAACGCGCAGCTTCTCGTTAAACTGCCGGGAAGGGACCGGCCAATCGTGCGGGGGCCACACAAGGTTAATGGGGGGGTTCGGCTCCGGCACAGACTCGTTGGGCAGCGCTGGGAGTTACAGGAGCCCCGCACAGGGGCAGTTCCCGGGCAGCGGCACTAAGTGGGCACAGGGGCAGTTCCCGGGGCAGCGGCACTAAGTGGGCACAGGGGCAGTTCCCGGGGCAGCGGCACTAAGTGGGCACAGGGGCAGTTCCCGGGGCAGCGGCACTAAGTGGGCACAGGGGCAGTTCCCGGGGCAGCGGCACTAAGTGGGCACAGGGGCAGTTCCCGGGGCAGCGGCACTAAGTGGCACAGGAGCCCCGCACAGGGGCAGTTCCCGGGGCAGCGGCACTAAGTGGGCACAGGGGCAGTTCCCGGGGCAGCGGCACTAAGTGGGGGCAATTCGGGAGCCTTACTGGGAGGGACCCCAAGTCTGATCTCTTTGCCCCGGTGACTGTTATTGGGGTCCCTGCCAACAACACAGCGGGCAGCAGCAGGGGCCCCCCAACTCGGAAAGTTATTGAGCAGATGAGCCCCCTCTGGCCTGGCACCTACCCCTGGGCACTCTCCTTGTGCCAACAGCCCTACTGCCATCCAACTGCCTGGGTTCCCTGCCCCTGGCACACAGGGGGCTTCAGTAGAGCTGGGGGGGGCTCCCACTTGTGCAGATCCCCTTCCTGCCTGAAACTGGGTCCTGAGGTACTGGTCCTGCCCAGAGTGTAGCCAATCACAGACCCAGGGAGGAGTAGTTGGTACTGGTGCAGTTTCACCTGTAGGGGGCGTTTGAAGACCCAGTTCTGCCCGGACCCCCTGAGAAAATCCCCTTTATGGCAGTAACTGGAGAGTTCTGAGAGCTGGTTCTGCTGCACCTTCTACTGGTTCTGCTGCACCTTCTACTGGTTCTGCTGCACCTTCTACTGGTTCTGCTGCACCTTCTACTGGTTCTGCTGCACCTTCTACTGGTTCTGCTGCACCTTCTACTGGTTCTGCTGCACCTTCTACTGGTTCTGCTGCAAGTTCTGCTGCACCTTCTACTGGTTCTGCTGCAAGTTCTGCTGCACCTTCTACTGGTTCTGCTGCAAGTTCTGCTGCACCTTCTACTGGTTCTGCTGCAAGTTCTGCTGCACCTTCTACTGGTTCTGCTGCAAGTTCTGCTGCACCTTCTACTGGTTCTGCTGCAAGTTCTGCTGCACCTTCTACTGGTTCTGCTGCAAGTTCTGCTGCACCTTCTACTGGTTCTGCTGCAAGTTCTGCTGCACCTTCTACTGGTTCTGCTGCAAGTTCTGCTGCACCTTCTGCTGGTTCTGCTGGGAGTAAAAAGCTGCGGGTAAGTAGGAGATGCAATTACTAGATACATGGGGTGGGGGGGGCAGATTTGGGGATCACCACTGATTCAGGGGGGGGGGTCCTACAACTTCCCAGCCCCCCCTGTAACCCCCCTTCCTTGTACCTATCTAATGTATCTGCCAGTACCACTGATTCAGGGGGGGATCCCACAACTTCCCAGCCCCCCTGTAACTCCCCTTCCTTGTACCTATCTAATGTATCTGCCAGTACCACTGATTCAGGGGGGGGGATCCCACAACTTCCCAGCCCCCCCTGTAACTCCCCTTCCTTGTACCTATTTGATGTATCTGCCAGTACCACTGATTCAGGGGGGGGGTCCCACAACTTCCCAGCCCCCCCTGTAACTCCCCTTCCTTGTACCTATCTAATGTATCTGCCAGTACCACTGATTCAGGGGGGGGGATCCCACAACTTCCCAGCCCCCCTGTAACTCCCCTTCCTTGTACCTATCTAATGTATCTGCCAGTACCACTGATTCAGGGGGGGGATCCCACAACTTCCCAGCCCCCCTGTAACTCCCCTTCCTTGTACCTATCTAATGTATCTGCCAGTACCACTGATTCAGGGGGGGGATCCCACAACTTCCCAGCCCCCCTGTAACTCCCCTTCCTTGTACCTATCTAATGTATCTGCCAGTACCACTGATTCAGGGGGGGGATCCCACAACTTCCCAGCCCCCCTGTAACTCCCCTTCCTTGTACCTATCTAATGTATCTGCCAGTACCACTGATTCAGGGGGGGATCCCACAACTTCCCAGCCCCCCTGTAACTCCCCTTCCTTGTACCTATCTAATGTATCTGCCAGTACCACTGATTCAGGGGGGGGGATCCCACAACTTCCCAGCCCCCCTGTAACCCCCCTTCCTTGTACCTATCTAATGTATCTGCCAGTACCACTGATTCAGGGGGGGGTCCCACAACTTCCCAGCCCCCCCTGTAACTCCCCTTCCTTGTACCTATCTAATGTATCTGCCAGTACCACTGATTCAGGGGGGGGATCCCACAACTTCCCAGCCCCCCTGTAACCCCCCTTCCTTGTACCTATCTAATGTATCTGCCAGTACCACTGATTCAGGGGGGGGTCCCACAACTTCCCAGCCCCCCCTGTAACCCCCCTTCCTTGTACCTATCTAATGTATCTGCCAGTACCACTGATTCAGGGGGGGGGATCCCACAACTTCCCAGCCCCCCTGTTAACCCCCCTTCCTTGTACCTATCTAATGTATCTGCCAGTACCACTGATTCAGGGGGGGGGTCCCACAACTTCCCAGCCCCCCCTGTAACTCCCCTTCCTTGTACCTATCTAATGTATCTGCCAGTACCACTGATTCAGGGGGGGGGATCCCACAACTTCCCAGCCCCCTGTAACCCCCCTTCCTTGTACCTATCTAATGTATCTGCCAGTACCACTGATTCAGGGGGGGGTCCCACAACTTCCCAGCCCCCCCTGTAACTCCCCTTCCTTGTACCTATCTAATGTATCTGCCAGTACCACTGATTCAGGGGGGGATCCCACAACTTCCCAGCCCCCCTGTAACCCCCCTTCCTTGTACCTATCTAATGTATCTGCCAGTACCACTGATTCAGGGGGGGGGGATCCCACAACTTCCCAGCCCCCCTGTAACCCCCCTTCCTTGTACCTATCTAATGTATCTGCCAGTACCACTGATTCAGGGGGGGGGTCCCACAACTTCCCAGCCCCCCCTGTAACTCCCCTTCCTTGTACCTATCTAATGTATCTGCCAGTACCACTGATTCAGGGGGGGATCCCACAACTTCCCAGCCCCCCTGTAACCCCCCTTCCTTGTACCTATCTAATGTATCTGCCAGTACCACTGATTCAGGGGGGGGGATCCCACAACTTCCCAGCCCCCCTGTAACCCCCCTTCCTTGTACCTATCTAATGTATCTGCCAGTACCACTGATTCAGGGGGGGGATCCCACAACTTCCCAGCCCCCCCTGTAACTCCCCTTCCTTGTACCTATCTAATGTATCTGCCAGTACCACTGATTCAGGGGGGGGGATCCCACAACTTCCCAGCCCCCCCTGTAACTCCCCTTCCTTGTACCTATCTAATGTATCTGCCAGTACCACTGATTCAGGGGGGGGATCCCACAACTTCCCAGCCCCCCTGTAACCCCCCTTCCTTGTACCTATCTAATGTTATCTGCCAGTACCACTGATTCAGGGGGGGGATCCCACAACTTCCAGCCCCCCCTGTAACTCCCCTTCCTTGTACCTATCTAATGTATCTGCCAGTACCACTGATTCAGGGGGGGGATCCCACAACTTCCCAGCCCCCCCTGTAACTCCCCTTCCTTGTACCTATCTAATGTATCTGCCAGTACCACTGATTCAGGGGGGGATCCCACAACTTCCCAGCCCCCCCTGTAACTCCCCTTCCTTGTACCTATCTAATGTATCTGCCAGTACCACTGATTCAGGGGGGGGGGATCCCACAACTTCCCAGCCCCCCTGTAACTCCCCTTCCTTGTACCTATCTAATGTATCTGCCAGTACCACTGATTCAGGGGGGGGATCCCACAACTTCCCAGCCCCCCTGTAACCCCCCTTCCTTGTACCTATCTAATGTATCTGCCAGTACCACTGATTCAGGGGGGGGATCCCACAACTTCCCAGCCCCCCTGTAACTCCCCTTCCTTGTACCTATCTAATGTATCTGCCAGTACCACTGATTCAGGGGGGGGGTCCCACAACTTCCCAGCCCCCCCTGTAACTCCCCTTCCTTGTACCTATCTAATGTATCTGCCAGTACCACTGATTCAGGGGGGGGATCCCACAACTTCCCAGCCCCCCCTGTAACTCCCCTTCCTTGTACCTATCTAATGTATCTGCCAGTACCACTGATTCAGGGGGGGATCCCACAACTTCCCAGCCCCCCCTGTTAACTCCCCTTCCTTGTACCTATCTAATGTATCTGCCAGTACCACTGATTCAGGGGGGGGGATCCCACAACTTCCCAGCCCCCCCTGTTAACTCCCCTTCCTTGTACCTATCTAATGTATCTGCCAGTACCACTGATTCAGGGGGGGGGATCCCACAACTTCCCAGCCCCCCCTGTAACTCCCCTTCCTTGTACCTATCTAATGTATCTGCCAGTACCACTGATTCAGGGGGGGGGGTCCCACAACTTCCCAGCCCCCCCTGTAACTCCCCTTCCTTGTACCTATCTAATGTATCTGCCAGTACCACTGATTCAGGGGGGGGATCCCACAACTTCCCAGCCCCCCCTGTAACTCCCCTTCCTTGTACCTATCTAATGTATCTGCCAGTACCACTGATTCAGGGGGGGATCCCACAACTTCCCAGCCCCCCCTGTAACTCCCCTTCCTTGTACCTATCTAATGTATCTGCCAGTACCACTGATTCAGGGGGGGGGTCCCACAACTTCCCAGCCCCCCCCTGTAACTCCCCTTCCTTGTACCTATCTAATGTATCTGCCAGTACCACTGATTCAGGGGGGGATCCCACAACTTCCCAGCCCCCCCTGTAACTCCCCTTCCTTGTACCTATCTAATGTATCTGCCAGTACCACTGATTCAGGGGGGGGATCCCACAACTTCCCAGCCCCCCTGTAACTCCCCTTCCTTGTACCTATCTAATGTATCTGCCAGTACCACTGATTCAGGGGGGGTCCCACAACTTCCCAGCCCCCCCTGTAACCCCCCTTCCTTGTACCTATCTAATGTATCTGCCAGTACCACTGATTCAGGGGGGGGATCCCACAACTTCCCAGCCCCCCCTGTAACTCCCCTTCCTTGTACCTATCTAATGTATCTGCCAGTACCACTGATTCAGGGGGGGGATCCCACAACTTCCCAGCCCCCCCTGTAACTCCCCTTCCTTGTACCTATCTAATGTATCTGCCAGTACCACTGATTCAGGGGGGGGATCCCACAACTTCCCAGCCCCCCCTGTTAACCCCCCTTCCTTGTACCTATCTAATGTATCTGCCAGTACCACTGATTCAGGGGGGGGGATCCCACAACTTCCCAGCCCCCCCCTGTAACTCCCCTTCCTTGTACCTATCTAATGTATCTGCCAGTACCACTGATTCAGGGGGGGATCCCACAACTTCCCAGCCCCCCTGTAACTCCCCTTCCTTGTACCTATCTAATGTATCTGCCAGTACCACTGATTCAGGGGGGGGGGTCCCACAACTTCCCAGCCCCCCCTGTAACTCCCCTTCCTTGTACCTATCTAATGTATCTGCCAGTACCACTGATTCAGGGGGGGGGGGATCCCACAACTTCCCAGCCCCCCCTGTAACTCCCCTTCCTTGTACCTATCTAATGTATCTGCCAGTACCACTGATTCAGGGGGGGGTCCCACAACTTCCCAGCCCCCCCTGTAACTCCCCTTCCTTGTACCTATCTAATGTATCTGCCAGTACCACTGATTCGGGGGGGGGTGTCCCACAACTTCCCAGCCCCCCCCCTGTAACTCCCCTTCCTTGTACCTATCTAATGTATCTGCCAGTACCACTGATTCAGGGGGGGGGGATCCCACAACTTCCCAGCCCCCCCTGTAACTCCCCTTCCTTGTACCTATCTAATGTATCTGCCAGTACCACTGATTCAGGGGGGGATCCCACAACTTCCCAGCCCCCCTGTAACTCCCCTTCCTTGTACCTATCTAATGTATCTGCCAGTACCACTGATTCGGGGGGGGATCCCACAACTTCCCAGCCCCCCTGTAACTCCCCTTCCTTGTACCTATCTAATGTATCAGCCAGTACCACTGATTCAGGGGGGGGTCCCACAACTTCCCAGCCCCCCCTGTAACTCCCCTTCCTTGTACCTATCTAATGTATCAGCCAGTACCACTGATTCAGGGGGGGGTCCCACAACTTCCCAGCCCCCCCTGTAACTCCCCTTCCTTGTACCTATCTAATGTATCTGCCAGTACCACTGATTCAGGGGGGGGGATCCCACAACTTCCCAGCCCCCCCTGTAACTCCCCTTCCTTGTACCTATCTAATGTATCTGCCAGTACCACTGATTCAGGGGGGGGGGATCCCACAACTTCCCAGCCCCCCCTGTAACTCCCCTTCCTTGTACCTATCTAATGTATCTGCCAGTACCACTGATTCGGGGGGGGATCCCACAACTTCCCAGCCCCCCCCTGTAACTCCCCTTCCTTGTACCTATCTAATGTATCTGCCAGTACCACTGATTCAGGGGGGGGGGGATCCCACAACTTCCCAGCCCCCCCTGTAACTCCCCTTCCTTGTACCTATCTAATGTATCTGCCAGTACCACTGATTCGGGGGGGGGATCCCACAACTTCCCAGCCCCCCTGTAACTCCCCTTCCTTGTACCTATCTAATGTATCAGCCAGTACCACTGATTCAGGGGGGGTCCCACAACTTCCCAGCCCCCCCTGTAACTCCCCTTCCTTGTACCTATCTAATGTATCTGCCAGTACCACTGATTCAGGGGGGGGATCCCACAACTTCCCAGCCCCCCTGTAACTCCCCTTCCTTGTACCTATCTAATGTATCAGCCAGTACCACTGATTCAGGGGGGGGTCCCACAACTTCCCAGCCCCCCCTGTAACTCCCCTTCCTTGTACCTATCTAATGTATCTGCCAGTACCACTGATTCAGGGGGGGGGATCCCACAACTTCCCAGCCCCCCCTGTAACTCCCCTTCCTTGTACCTATCTAATGTATCTGCCAGTACCACTGATTCAGGGGGGGATCCCACAACTTCCCAGCCCCCCCTGTAACTCCCCTTCCTTGTACCTATCTAATGTATCTGCCAGTACCACTGATTCAGGGGGGGGGGTCCCACAACTTCCCAGCCCCCCCTGTAACTCCCCTTCCTTGTACCTATCTAATGTATCTGCCAGTACCACTGATTCAGGGGGGGTCCCACAACTTCCCAGCCCCCCTGTAACTTCCCTTCCTTGTACCTATCTAATGTATCTGCCAGTACCACTGATTCAGGGGGGGGGGATCCCACAACTTCCCAGCCCCCCCTGTAACTCCCCTTCCTTGTACCTATCTAATGTATCTGCCAGTACCACTGATTCAGCGGGGGGGGATCCCACAACTTCCCAGCCCCCCCTGTAACTCCCCTTCCTTGTACCTATCTAATGTATCTGCCAGTACCACTGATTCAGGGGGGGGGTCCCACAACTTCCCTGCCCCCCCTGTAACTCCCCTTCCTTGTACCTATCTAATGTATCTGCCAGTACCACTGATTCAGGGGGGGATCCCACAACTTCCCAGCCCCCCCTGTAACTCCCCTTCCTTGTACCTATCTAATGTATCTGCCAGTACCACTGATTCAGGGGGGGGGGGATCCCACAACTTCCCAGCCCCCCTGTAACTCCCCTTCCTTGTACCTATCTAATGTATCTGCCAGTACCACTGATTCAGGGGGGGGGGTCCCACAACTTCCCAGCCCCCCCTGTAACTCCCCTTCCGTGTACCTATCTAATGTATCTGCCAGTACCACTGATTCAGGGGGGGGATCCCACAACTTCCCAGCCCCCCTGTAACTCCCCTTCCTTGTACCTATCTAATGTATCTGCCAGTACCACTGATTCAGGGGGGGGATCCCACAACTTCCCAGCCCCCCTGTAACTCCCCTTCCTTGTACCTATCTAATGTATCTGCCAGTACCACTGATTCAGGGGGGATCCCACAACTTCCCAGCCCCCCTGTAACTCCCCTTCCTTGTACCTATCTAATGTATCTGCCAGTACCACTGATTCAGGGGGGATCCCACAACTTCCCAGCCCCCCTGTAACTCCCCTTCCTTGTACCTATCTAATGTATCTGCCAGTAGCACTGATTCAGGGGGGGGGTCCCACAACTTCCCAGCCCCCCCTGTAACTCCCCTTCCTTGTACCTATCTAATGTATCTGCCAGTAGCACTGATTCAGGGGGGGGTCCCACAACTTCCCAGCCCCCCCTGTAACTCCCCTTCCTTGTACCTATCTAATGTATCTGCCAGTAGCACTGATTCAGGGGGGGGGTCCCACAACTTCCCAGCCCCCCTGTAACTCCCCTTCCTTGTACCTATCTAATGTATCTGCCAGTACCACTGATTCAGGGGGGGGGGGATCCCACAACTTCCCAGCCCCCCCTGTAACTCCCCTTCCTTGTACCTATCTAATGTATCTGCCAGTACCACTGATTCAGGGGGGGGGATCCCACAACTTCCCAGCCCCCCTGTAACTCCCCTTCCTTGTACCTATCTAATGTATCTGCCAGTACCACTGATTCAGGGGGGGGGGGATCCCACAACTTCCCAGCCCCCCCTGTAACTCCCCTTCCTTGTACCTATCTAATGTATCTGCCAGTACCACTGATTCAGGGGGGGGGTCCCACAACTTCCCAGCCCCCCTGTAACTCCCCTTCCTTGTACCTATCTAATGTATCTGCCAGTACCACTGATTCAGGGGGGGGGGGGATCCCACAACTTCCCAGCCCCCCCTGTAACTCCCCTTCCTTGTACCTATCTAATGTATCTGCCAGTACCACTGATTCAGGGGGGGGGATCCCACAACTTCCCAGCCCCCCCCTGTAACTCCCCTTCCTTGTACCTATCTAATGTATCTGCCAGTACCACTGATTCAGGGGGGGTCCCACAACTTCCCAGCCCCCCTGTAACTCCCCTTCCTTGTACCTATCTAATGTATCTGCCAGTACCACTGATTCAGGGGGGGGGGGATCCCACAACTTCCCAGCCCCCCTGTAACTCCCCTTCCTTGTACCTATCTAATGTATCTGCCAGTACCACTGATTCAGGGGGGGATCCCACAACTTCCCAGCCCCCCCTGTAACTCCCCTTCCTTGTACCTATCTAATGTATCTGCCAGTACCACTGATTCAGGGGGGGGTCCCACAACTTCCCAGCCCCCCCTGTAACTCCCCTTCCTTGTACCTATCTAATGTATCTGCCAGTACCACTGATTCAGGGGGGGGGGGATCCCACAACTTCCCAGCCCCCCTGTAACTCCCCTTCCTTGTACCTATCTAATGTATCTGCCAGTACCACTGATTCAGGGGGGGGGATCCCACAACTTCCCAGCCCCCCTGTAACTCCCCTTCCTTGTACCTATCTAATGTATCTGCCAGTACCACTGATTCAGGGGGGGTCCCACAACTTCCCAGCCCCCCCTGTAACTCCCCTTCCTTGTACCTATCTAATGTATCTGCCAGTACCACTGATTCAGGGGGGGGGGGATCCCACAACTTCCCAGCCCCCCTGTAACTCCCCTTCCCTGTACCTATCTAATGTATCTGCCAGTACCACTGATTCAGGGGGGGGGATCCCACAACTTCCCAGCCCCCCTGTAACTCCCCTTCCTTGTACCTATCTAATGTATCTGCCAGTACCACTGATTCAGGGGGGGGTCCCACAACTTCCCAGCCCCCCCTGTAACTCCCCTTCCTTGTACCTATCTAATGTATCTGCCAGTACCACTGATTCAGGGGGGGGATCCCACAACTTCCCAGCCCCCCTGTAACTCCCCTTCCTTGTACCTATCTAATGTATCTGCCAGTACCACTGATTCAGGGGGGGTCCCACAACTTCCCAGCCCCCCCTGTAACCCCCCTTCCTTGTACCTATCTAATGTATCTGCCAGTACCACTGATTCAGGGGGGGGGGATCCCACAACTTCCCAGCCCCCCCTGTAACCCCCCTTCCTTGTACCTATCTAATGTATCTGCCAGTACCACTGATTCAGGGGGGGGGTATCCCACAACTTCCCAGCCCCCCCTGTAACTCCCCTTCCTTGTACCTATCTAATGTATCTGCCAGTACCACTGATTCAGGGGGGGGGGATCCCACAACTTCCCAGCCCCCCTGTAACTCCCCTTCCTTGTACCTATCTAATGTATCTGCCAGTACCACTGATTCAGGGGGGGGGATCCCACAACTTCCCAGCCCCCCTGTAACTCCCCTTCCTTGTACCTATCTAATGTATCTGCCAGTACCACTGATTCAGGGGGGGTCCCACAACTTCCCAGCCCCCCTGTAACTCCCCTTCCTTGTACCTATCTAATGTATCTGCCAGTACCACTGATTCAGGGGGGGGGATCCCACAACTTCCCAGCCCCCCTGTAACTCCCCTTCCTTGTACCTATCTAATGTATCTGCCAGTACCACTGATTCAGGGGGGATCCCACAACTTCCCAGCCCCCCTGTAACTCCCCTTCCTTGTACCTATCTAATGTATCTGCCAGTACCACTGATTCAGGGGGGGGGATCCCACAACTTCCCAGCCCCCCTGTAACTCCCCTTCCTTGTACCTATCTAATGTATCTGCCAGTACCACTGATTCAGGGGGGGGGGGTCCCACAACTTCCCAGCCCCCCCTGTAACTCCCCTTCCTTGTACCTATCTAATGTATCTGCCAGTACCACTGATTCAGGGGGGGGGGGGATCCCACAACTTCCCAGCCCCCCCCTGTAACTCCCCTTCCTTGTACCTATCTAATGTATCTGCCAGTACCACTGATTCAGGGGGGGGGGGATCCCACAACTTCCCAGCCCCCCCCTGTAACTCCCCTTCCTTGTACCTATCTAATGTATCTGCCAGTACCACTGATTCAGGGGGGGGGGATCCCACAACTTCCCAGCCCCCCTGTAACTCCCCTTCCTTGTACCTATCTAATGTATCTGCCAGTACCACTGATTCAGGGGGGGATCCCACAACTTCCCAGCCCCCCCTGTAACTCCCCTTCCTTGTACCTATCTAATGTATCTGCCAGTACCACTGATTCAGGGGGGGGTCCCACAACTTCCCAGCCCCCCTGTAACTCCCCTTCCTTGTACCTATCTAATGTATCTGCCAGTACCACTGATTCAGGGGGGGTCCCACAACTTCCCAGCCCCCCTGTAACTCCCCTTCCTTGTTCCTATCTAATGTATCTGCCAGTACCACTGATTCAGGGGGGGATCCCACAACTTCCCAGCCCCCCTGTAACTCCCCTTCCTTGTACCTATCTAATGTATCTGCCAGTACCACTGATTCAGGGGGGGGTCCCACAACTTCCCAGCCCCCCTGTAACTCCCCTTCCTTGTACCTATCTAATGTATCTGCCAGTACCACTGATTCAGGGGGGGGTCCCACAACTTCCCAGCCCCCCTGTAACTCCCCTTCCTTGTTCCTATCTAATGTATCTGCCAGTACCACTGATTCAGGGGGGATCCCACAACTTCCCAGCCCCCCTGTAACTCCCCTTCCTTGTACCTATCTAATGTATCTGCCAGTACCACTGATTCAGGGGGGTCCCACAACTTCCCAGCCCCCCTGTAACTCCCCTTCCTTGTACCTATCTAATGTATCTGCCAGTACCACTGATTCAGGGGGGGGGGATCCCACAACTTCCCAGCCCCCCTGTAACTCCCCTTCCTTGTACCTATCTAATGTATCTGCCAGTACCACTGATTCGGGGGGGGGGTATCCCACAACTTCCCAGCCCCCCTGTAACTCCCCTTCCTTGTACCTATCTAATGTATCTGCCAGTACCACTGATTCAGGGGGGGGGATCCCACAACTTCCCAGCCCCCCTGTAACTCCCCTTCCTTGTACCTATCTAATGTATCTGCCAGTACCACTGATTCAGGGGGGGGATCCCACAACTTCCCAGCCCCCCCTGTAACTCCCCTTCCTTGTACCTATCTAATGTATCTGCCAGTACCACTGATTCAGGGGGGGGGGGGATCCCACAACTTCCCAGCCCCCCTGTAACTCCCCTTCCTTGTACCTATCTAATGTATCTGCCAGTACCACTGATTCAGGGGGGGGATCCCACAACTTCCCAGCCCCCCTGTAACTCCCCTTCCTTGTACCTATCTAATGTATCTGCCAGTACCACTGATTCAGGGGGGGGGGGATCCCACAACTTCCCAGCCCCCCCCCCTGTAACTCCCCTTCCTTGTACCTATCTAATGTATCTGCCAGTACCACTGATTCAGGGGGGGGATCCCACAACTTCCCAGCCCCCCCCCCTGTAACTCCCCTTCCTTGTACCTATCTAATGTATCTACCAGTACCACTGATTCAGGGGGGGGGATCCCACAACTTCCCAGCCCCCCCTGTAACTCCCCTTCCTTGTACCTATCTAATGTATCTGCCAGTACCACTGATTCAGGGGGGGGGATCCCACAACTTCCCAGCCCCCCCCCTGTAACTCCCCTTCCTTGTACCTATCTAATGTATCTGCCAGTACCACTGATTCAGGGGGGGGGTCCCACAACTTCCCAGCCCCCCCTGTAACTCCCCTTCCTTGTACCTATCTAATGTATCTGCCAGTACCACTGATTCAGGGGGGGATCCCACAACTTCCCAGCCCCCCCTGTAACTCCCCTTCCTTGTACCTATCTAATGTATCTGCCAGTACCACTGATTCAGGGGGGGGGGGTCCCACAACTTCCCAGCCCCCCCTGTAACTCCCCTTCCTTGTACCTATCTAATGTATCTGCCAGTACCACTGATTCAGGGGGGGGGGTCCCACAACTTCCCAGCCCCCCCTGTAACTCCCCTTCCTTGTACCTATCTAATGTATCTGCCAGTACCACTGATTCAGGGGGGGATCCCACAACTTCCCAGCCCCCCCTGTAACTCCCCTTCCTTGTACCTATCTAATGTATCTGCCAGTACCACTGATTCAGGGGGGGGGTCCCACAACTTCCCAGCCCCCCCTGTAACTCCCCTTCCTTGTACCTATCTAATGTATCTGCCAGTACCACTGATTCAGGGGGGGATCCCACAACTTCCCAGCCCCCCCTGTAACTCCCCTTCCTTGTACCTATCTAATGTATCTGCCAGTACCACTGATTCAGGGGGGGGTCCCACAACTTCCCAGCCCCCCTGTAACTCCCCTTCCTTGTACCTATCTAATGTATCTGCCAGTACCACTGATTCAGGGGGGGGATCCCACAACTTCCCAGCCCCCCTGTAACTCCCCTTCCTTGTACCTATCTAATGTATCTGCCAGTACCACTGATTCAGGGGGGGGGGATCCCACAACTTCCCAGCCCCCCCTGTAACCCCCCTTTCCCTCCTTAATATGGAACCTCCTTTCCTCTAATCTAATTGGCTCCCTTATGTCTGCTGGGAGGGGCTACTGGGGAATAAAGCATCAGAGAGGTTATTGGATGGCCCCCTTATATATTTATATATAGTGACCCCCCCCCCTTAACTGCCCCCCCCCAGTGTAACCAATCCCAACTGGGCCAGCCTTTCCCCATAACTGAGCCCATTCCCTTTATCAGCTTAGTCGCTCTTCCCTGTACTTTCTCTATTTCATTACTGCCCCCCCTTATATATTTATATATAGTGACCCCCCCTAACTGCCCCCCCCCCCCCCCCCAGTGTAACCAATCCCAACTGGGCCAGCCTTTCCCCATAACTGAGCCCATTCCCTTTATCAGCTTAGTCGCTCTTCCCTGTACTTTCTCTATTTCATTACTGCCCCCCCTTATATATTTATATATAGTGACCCCCCCTTAACTGCCCCCCCCCCCCCAGTGTAACCAATCCCAACTGGGCCAGCCTTTCCCCATAACTGAGCCCATTCCCTTTATCAGCTTAGTCGCTCTTCCCTGTACTTTCTCTATTTCATTACTGCCCCCCCTTATATATTTATATATAGTGACCCCCCCTTAACTGCCCCCCCCCCCCCCAGTGTAACCAATCCCAACTGGGCCAGCCTTTCCCCATAACTGAGCCCATTCCCTTTATCAGCTTAGTCGCTCTTCCCTGTACTTTCTCTATTTCATTACTGCCCCCCCTTATATATTTATATATAGTGACCCCCCCCTTAACTGCCCCCCCCCAGTGTAACCAATCCCAACTGGGCCAGCCTTTCCCCATAACTGAGCCCATTCCCTTTATCAGCTTAGTCGCTCTTCCCTGTACTTTCTCTATTTCATTACTGCCCCCCCCTTATATATTTATATATAGTGCCCCCCCTTAACTGCCCCCCCCCCAGTGTAACCAATCCCAACTGGGCCAGCCTTTCCCCATAACTGATTGATTGGGGGATGGGAGGGGGAGGAGTTATGTCTCTAAATCGCCTTTGGGGCCTCAGATTTGGGGCTGATTGGGGGGCCCTTAATTCCCCTCCCCCCCATTACAGATCAGTAACTTCCTATTGGCATCCGTAGAGCATGCACCCCCCCCCCGGCACTACGGTGCCCCGTTGGGCCAATTTCTGTGCATCGGGTTCCTTGCAAACAAGCAGGTTATGGGCAGAGGTGGCGCTGATTGTTTCGTTGTAGACCCCTGGGGGTCAGTACCAGGGGGGTCAGTACCAGGGGGGTCAGTACCAGGGGGGTCAGTACCAAGGGGTCAGTACCAGGGGGGTCAGTACCAAGGGGGTCAGTACCAGGGGGGTCAGTACCAGGGGGGTCAGTACCAGGGGGGTCAGTACCAAGGGAGTCAGTACCAGGGGGGTCAGTACCAAGGGGTCAGTACCAAGGGGGGTCAGTACCAAGGAGGGTCAGTACCAAGGGGGTCAGTACCAAGGGGGGTCAGTACCAAGGGGTCAGTACCAGGGGGGTCAGTACCAGGGGGGTCAGTACCAGGGGGGTCAGTACCAAGGGGTCAGTACCAGGGGGGTCAGTACCAGGGGGGTCAGTACCAGGGGGGGTCAGTACCAGGGGGGTCAGTAACAAGGGGGTCAGTAACAAGGGGGTCAGTAACAAGGGGGTCAGTACCAGGGGGGTCAGTACCAGGGGGGTCAGTAACAAGGGGGTCAGTAACAAGGGGGTCAGTAACAAGGGGGTCAGTAACAAGGGGGTCAGTACCAGGGGGGTCAGTACCAGGGGGGTCAGTAACAAGGGGGTCAGTACCAGGGGGGTCAGTACCAAGGGGTCAGTACCAAGGGGGTCAGTACCAGGGGGGTCAGTACCAAGGGGGTCAGTACCAGGGGGGTCAGTCCCAGGGGGGTCAGTACCAGGGGGGTCAGTACCAGGGGGGTCAGTACCAAGGGGTCAGTACCAAGGGGGTCAGTACCAGGGGGGTCAGTCCCAAGGGGGTCAGTACCAGGGGGTCAGTACCAGTACCAAGGGGTCAGTACCAAGGGGGTCAGTACCAAGGGGGTCAGTACCAGGGGGGTCAGTACCAGGGGGGTCAGTAACAAGGGCGTCAGTACCAGGTGGGTCAGTACCAAGGGGTCAGTACCAGGGGTGTCAGTACCAAGGGGTCAGTACCAAGGGGTCAGTACCAGGGGGGTCAGTACCAGGGGGTGTCAGTACCAGGGGGTGTCAGTACCAGGGGTGTCAGTACCAGGGGGGTCAGTACCAAGGGGGGGTCAGTACCAGGGGGGTCAGTACCAAGGTTGTCAGTACCTGGGGGTCAGTACCAAGGGGTCAGTACCAGGGGTCCGTACCAAGGGGTCAGTACCAGGTGGGTCAGTACCAGCCGGTCAGTACCAGGGGTCCGTACCAAGGGGTCAGTACCAGGTGGGTCAGTACCAGCCGGTCAGTACCAGGGGTCCCTACCAAGGGGTCCGTACCAAGGGGTCAGTACCAGGGGGGTCAGTACCAGGGGGGTCAGTACCAAGGGGGTCAGTAGCAGGGGTCCGTACCAAGGGGTCAGTACCAGGGGGGTCAGTACCAGGGGGGTCAGTACCAAGGGGTGTCAGTACCAGGGGGGTCAGTACCAAGGGGTCAGTACCAGGGGTGTCAGTACCAAGGGGTCAGTACCAGGGGGGTCAGTACCAAGGGGTCAGTACCTAGGGGTCAGTACCTAGGGGTCCGTACCAAGGGGTCCGTACCAGGGGTCCGTACCAGGGGGGTCAGTACCAAGGGGTCAGTACCTAGGGGTCAGTACCAAGGGGTCAGTACCTAGGGGTCAGTACCAGGGGGGTCAGTACCAGGGGGGTCAGTACCAAGGGGTCAGTACCAGGGGGGTCAGTACCAAGGGGTCAGTACCTAGGGGTTAGTACCAGGGGTCAGTACCAAGGGGTCAGTACCAAGGGGTCAGTACCTAGGGGTCAGTACCAGGGGTCAGTAACAAGGGGTCAGTACCAAGGGGTCAGTACCAGGGGGGTCAGTACCAAGGGGTCAGTACCAAGGGGTCAGTACCAGGGGGGTCAGTACCAAGGGGTCAGTACCAGGGGGTCAGTACCAGGGGGTCAGTACCAAGGGGTCAGTACCAAGGGGTCAGTACCAGGGGGGTCAGTACCAGGGGGGTCAGTACCTAGGGGTCAGTACCAGGGGTCAGTACCAAGGGGTCAGTACCAAGGGGGTCAGTACCAAGGGGTCAGTACCAGGGGGGTCAGTACCAAGGGGTCAGTACCTAGGGGTCAGTACCAGGGGTCAGTACCAGGGGGTCAGTACCAGGGGGTCAGTACCAGGGGGTCAGTACCTAGGCATCAGACCATAATAACCATAAAGCTATGAGTGTGCCCGCTGGGGTATGATGGTACCATCCTGGCACCAGTGACCCATGTTGCTCAGATTGGGGCAGGTAAGTGCCCCCCATTATAATCTAATTACCATTGGGTTCCATCTGTTCTGCCTTTATCTTATTCATGTCATTGCCCCGTTAGTACTGGTTCTGTTCCGGTAACAATGCCACTCTCTCTTGCAGGGTGTCCCAGGCTCCCCCCGGGGGTAATAATGGAGAGATTGTACTGACCGACCCAAAAGAACCAGCAACCCACCCCCCGTGCACTTACCTTTCATTCCCACCAAGACGAAAGGGAGATCAGAGCAAGAAGTAGGTGATACCCCATCTGCCCGAGGTACTGATACCCCATCTGCCCCAGGATACCGATACCCCATCTGCCCCAGGATACCGATACCCCATCTGCCCCAGGATACCGATACCCCATCTGCCCCAGGATACCGATACCCCATCTGCCCCAGGATACCGATACCCCATCTGCCCCAGGATACCGATACCCCATCTGCCCCAGGATACCGATACCCCATCTGCCCCAGGATACCGATACCCCATCTGCCCCAGGATACCGATACCCCATCTGCCCGAGGATACCGATACCTCATCTGCCCCAGGATACCGATACCTCATCTGCCCCAGGATACCGATACCCCATCTGCCCCAGGATACCGATACCCCATCTGCCCCAGGATACCGATACCCCATCTGCCCCAGGATACCGATACCCCATCTGCCCGAGGATACCGATACCCCATCTGCCCGAGACTACTGATACCCCATCTGCCCCAGGATACTGATACCCCACCTGCCCGAGGTACTGATACCCAATCTGCCCCAGGATACTGCCCGAGGATACTGATACCCCATCTGCCCCAGGTACTGATACCCGAAGAGTGCTGCGGCACAGGAATCCCCACTGGGGGGGTAACAATGTTCTAGTGCCCCTGCACTGTCGGACCCCTGGTTCTGCAATGGGTTCTGGGCTGTCGACCGGAGCGGTTGTGGCCATTTCCTTTAACTGCCTAATTGCCCTCCTGATAGTGATCCTGTTCCTGATCCTGTGCCGGGCGTGTCAGACCCCCTCGTGCCCCGGCTCCTTGCCCTGCTCAGGGGCAGATCACGCGAATGAGGAGAGGTATCTGTTACAGCCATAGGGGCAGGAACCCCATCATTTGCACTAAATCCACTCACTGTACCCCACTTACCCCGGCACCAAATTCACTTTCCAGCCACAGGGGGCGCCATGTTTAGCCGCACAAAGGGCCACAGAACCGAGTCTCCCCTTCTGCACTGGGTCGGCCCTGGCAATGAGATGTGGTGGGTGGGGGACGGGCCCTTGGGTACGGGGAAGGGTGCTGCCCACCTAGGGGCCCCGGCTCCCACACTAAGGAGCACTGGGGAGCAGGGGGACGCGGGGGCAACATTCCTGCAGCAGGAGGGCCCCGGGGCCTGGGTTCCTGAGAGAGGGAGGGGGAGGGGACACTGTTGCCCCAATGGTGCTCACATTTATTTAGTGCTGGGTTATTAGGGCATCAGGGCAGATGGAGAGGGGCTCATTTACAGACATGCAGTTGTCAGTAGCAACCAATCAGGTCTCTGCTTTCACTTTCTAACAGCATTGTCCCTCCCAGTTATACCCCTGTATAATTAACTGCCCCCTATCTGTAAGCCTGAGGCACAGTGGCACCGAGGGGCATTGTCCCTCCCAGTTATACCCCTGTATAATTAACTGCCCCCTATCTGTAAGCTCTGGGCACAGTGGCACCGAGGGGCATTCTCCGTCCCAGTTATACCCCTGTATAATTAACTGCCCCCTATCTGTAAGCCTGAGGCACAGTGGCACCGAGGGGCATTCTCCCTCCCAGTTATACCCCTGTATAATTAACTGCCCCCTATCTGTAAGCTCTGGGCACAGTGGCACCGAGGGGCATTCTCCGTCCCAGTTATACCCCTGTATAATTAACTGCCCCTATCTGTAAGCCTGAGGCACAGTGGCACCGAGGGGCATTCTCCCTCCCAGTTATACCCCGGTATAATTAACTGCCCCCTATCTGTAAGCCTGAGGCACAGTGGCACCGAGGGGCATTCTCCCTCCCAGTTATACCCCTGTATAATTAACTGCCCCCTATCTGTAAGCCTGAGGCACAGTGGCACCGAGGGGCATTCTCCCTCCCAGTTATACCCCTGTATAATTAACTGCCCCCTATCTGTAAGCCTGAGGCACAGTGGCACCGAGGGGCATTCTCCCTCCCAGTTATACCCCTGTATAATTAACTGCCCCCTATCTGTAAGCCCCGGGCACAGTGGCACCGAGGGGCATTCTCCCTCCCAGTTATATCCCGGTATAATTAACTGCCCCCTATCTGTAAGCCTGAGGCACAGTGGCACCGAGGGGCATTCTCCCTCCCAGTTATACCCCTGTATAATTAACTGCCCCCTATCTGTAAGCCTGAGGCACAGTGGCACCGAGGGGCATTCTCCCTCCCAGTTATACCCCTGTATAATTAACTGCCCCCTATCTGTAAGCTCTGGGCACAGTGGCACCGAGGGGCATTCTCCCTCCCAGTTATACCCCTGTATAATTAACTGCCCCCTATCTGTAAGCTCTGGGCACAGTGGCACCGAGGGGCATTCTCCCTCCCAGTTATACCCCGGTATAATTAACTGCCCCCTATCTGTAAGCCTGAGGCACAGTGGCACCGAGGGGCATTCTCCCTCCCAGTTATACCCCTGTATAATTAACTGCCCCCTATCTGTAAGCCTGAGGCACAGTGGCACCGAGGGGCATTCTCCCTCCCAGTTATACCCCTGTATAATTAACTGCCCCCTATCTGTAAGCCTGAGGCACAGTGGCACTGAGGGGCATTCTCCCTCCCAGTTATACCCCTGTATAATTAACTGCCCCCTATCTGTAAGCCTGAGGCACAGTGGCACCGAGGGGCATTCTCCCTCCCAGTTATACCCCTGTATAATTAACTGCCCCCTATCTGTAAGCCCCGGGCACAGTGGCACCGAGGGGCATTCTCCCTCCCAGTTATACCCCTGTATAATTAACTGCCCCCTATCTGTAAGCCTGAGGCACAGTGGCACCGAGGGGCATTGTCCCTCCCAGTTATACCCCTGTATAATTAACTGCCCCCTATCTGTAAGCCTGAGGCACAGTGGCACCGAGGGGCATTCTCCCTCCCAGTTATACCCCTGTATAATTAACTGCCCCCTATCTGTAAGCCTGAGGCACAGTGGCACCAAGGGGCATTCTCCCTCCCAGTTATACCCCTGTATAATTAACTGCCCCCTATCTGTAAGCCCCGGGCACAGTGGCACCGAGGGGCATTCTCCCTCCCAGTTATACCCCTGTATAATTAACTGCCCCCTATCTGTAAGCCCCGGGCACAGTGGCACCGAGGGGCATTCTCCCTCCCAGTTATACCCCTGTATAATTAACTGCCCCCTATCTGTAAGCCTGAGGCACAGTGGCACCGAGGGGCATTCTCCCTCCCAGTTATACCCCTGTATAATTAACTGCCCCCTATCTGTAAGCCTGAGGCACAGTGGCACCGAGGGGCATTCTCCCTCCCAGTTATACCCCGGTATAATTAACTGCCCCCTATCTGTAAGCCCCGGGCACAGTGGCACCGAGGGGCATTCTCCCTCCCAGTTATACCCCTGTATAATTAACTGCCCCTATCTGTAAGCCTGAGGCACAGTGGCACCGAGGGGCATTCTCCCTCCCAGTTATACCCCTGTATAATTAACTGCCCCCTATCTGTAAGCCTGAGGCACAGTGGCACCGAGGGGCATTCTCCCTCCCAGTTATACCCCGGTATAATTAACTGCCCCCTATCTGTAAGCCCCGGGCACAGTGGCACCGAGGGGCATTCTCCCTCCCAGTTATACCCCTGTATAATTAACTGCCCCCTATCTGTAAGCCTGAGGCACAGTGGCACCGAGGGGCATTCTCCCTCCCAGTTATACCCCTGTATAATTAACTGCCCCCTATCTGTAAGCCTGAGGCACAGTGGCACCGAGGGGCATTCTCCCTCCCAGTTATACCCCTGTATAATTAACTGCCCCCTATCTGTAAGCCTGAGGCACAGTGGCACCGAGGGGCATTCTCCCTCCCAGTTATACCCCGGTATAATTAACTGCCCCCTATCTGTAAGCCCCGGGCACAGTGGCACCGAGGGGCATTCTCCCTCCCAGTTATACCCCTGTATAATTAACTGCCCCCTATCTGTAAGCCTGAGGCACAGTGGCACCGAGGGGCATTCTCCCTCCCAGTTATACCCCTGTATAATTAACTGCCCCCTATCTGTAAGCTCTGGGCACAGTGGCACCGAGGGGCATTCTCCGTCCCAGTTATACCCCGGTATAATTAACTGCCCCCTATCTGTAAGCCTGAGGCAGCGTGGCACCGAGGGGCATTCTCCCTCCCAGTTATATCCCGGTATAATTAACTGCCCCCTATCTGTAAGCCCCGGGCACAGTGGCACCGAGGGGCATTCTCCCTCCCAGTTATACCCCTGTATAATTAACTGCCCCCTATCTGTAAGCTCTGGGCACAGTGGCACCGAGGGGCATTCTCCCTCCCAGTTATACCCCGGTATAATTAACTGCCCCCTATCTGTAAGCCCCGGGCACAGTGGCACCGAGGGGCATTCTCCCTCCCAGTTATACCCCTGTATAATTAACTGCCCCTATCTGTAAGCCTGAGGCACAGTGGCACCGAGGGGCATTCTCCCTCCCAGTTATACCCCTGTATAATTAACTGCCCCCTATCTGTAAGCCTGAGGCACAGTGGCACCGAGGGGCATTCTCCCTCCCAGTTATACCCCTGTATAATTAACTGCCCTATCTGTAAGCCTGAGGCACAGTGGCACCGAGGGGCATTCTCCCTCTCAGTTATACCCCTGTATAATTAACTGCCCCCTATCTGTAAGCCTGAGGCACAGTGGCACCGAGGGGCATTCTCCCTCCCAGTTATACCCCTGTATAATTAACTGCCCCCTATCTGTAAGCCTGAGGCACAGTGGCACCGAGGGGCATTCTCCCTCCCAGTTATACCCCGGTATAATTAACTGCCCCCTATCTGTAAGCCCCGGGCACAGTGGCACCGAGGGGCATTCTCCCTCCCAGTTATACCCCTGTATAATTAACTGCCCCCTATCTGTAAGCCTGAGGCACAGTGGCACCGAGGGGCATTCTCCCTCCCAGTTATACCCCTGTATAATTAACTGCCCCCTATCTGTAAGCCTGAGGCACAGTGGCACCGAGGGGCATTCTCCCTCCCAGTTATACCCCTGTATAATTAACTGCCCCCTATCTGTAAGCCTGAGGCACAGTGGCACCGAGGGGCATTGTCCCTCCCAGTTATACCCCTGTATAATTAACTGCCCCCTATCTGTAAGCCTGAGGCACAGTGGCACCGAGGGGCATTCTCCCTCCCAGTTATACCCCGGTATAATTAACTGCCCCCTATCTGTAAGCCCCGGGCACAGTGGCACCGAGGGGCATTCTCCCTCCCAGTTATACCCCTGTATAATTTACTGGCCCCCCTATCTGTAAGCCTTGTAGGCACAGTGGCACCGAGGGGCATTCTCCCCCCAGTTATACCCCTGTATAATTAACTGCCCCCTATCTGTAAGCCTGAGGCACAGTGGCACCGAGGGGCATTCTCCCTCCCAGTTATACCCTGTATAATTAACTGCCCCCTATCTGTAAGCCTGAGGCACAGTGGCACCGAGGGGCATTCTCCCTCCCAGTTATACCCCTGTATAATAACTGCCCCCTATCTGTAAGCCTGAGGCACAGTGGCACCGAGGGGCATTCTCCCTCCCAGTTATACCCCTGTATAATTAACTGCCCCCTATCTGTAAGCCCGAGGCACAGTGGCACCGAGGGGCATTCTCCCTCCCAGTTATACCCCTGTATAATTAACTGCCCCCTATCTGTAAGCCTGAGGCACAGTGGCACCGAGGGGCATTCTCCCTCCCAGTTATACCCCTGTATAATTAACTGCCCCCTATCTGTAAGCCCTGAGGCACAGTGGCACCGAGGGGCATTCTCCCTCCCAGTTATACCCCTGTATAATTAACTGCCCCCCTATCTGTAAGCCTGAGGCACAGTGGCACCGAGGGGCATTCTCCCTCCCAGTTATACCCCTGTATAAATTAACTGCCCCCTATCTGTAAGCCTGAGGCACAGTGGCACCGAGGGGCATTCTCCCTCCCAGTTATACCCCTGTATAATTAACTGCCCCCTATCTGTAAGCCTGAGGCACAGTGGCACCGAGGGGCATTCTCCCTCCCAGTTATACCCCTGTATAATTAACCCCCTATTGTAGCCTGAGCACAGGCCCGGGGGCATTCTCCCTCCCAGTATACCCTGTAATTAACTGCCCCCTATCTGTAAGCCCCGGGCACAGTGGCACCGAGGGGCATTCTCCCTCCCAGTTATACCCCTGTATAATTAACTGCCCCCTATCTGTAAGCCTGAGGCACAGTGGCACCGAGGGGCATTCTCCCTCCCAGTTATACCCCTGTATAATTAACTGCCCCCTATCTGTAAGCCTGAGGCACAGTGGCTCTTTAGGAAGGGGGTGGAAGGGGTAGAAACAGTTACCCCTGCAGGACACATGTGGGTAGTTGAACAGAGATGTTTATTTGTCCTTTATTAACATGGGTGAGGGGGGTTCTGGGTGCCAGGGGTAGGTGCCTAGTGTGCCAGGGCTCTGCCCAGTAAGTGCCCAGGTCGGGGCCAATACTCACTCACACACTTTATTCACCAACAGAACCAGGGGGCGCCGGGTCCCCAATCTACATAAGAGATTTGGCCAAATACAGATCCTCCCCCTCATTTGCATATTCAGATTTCAGCCAAATAAAATCATTACCCATAGTTACCCTGGAGCTGAACCCAAATCCTGCTATAAGGGCTAAATGTGGGGGCATTGCGAACAGAAACTGCACCCCCACATTGCGCATGTTGTACCATGTGACCACTCAGCAATAAAGTCAGTTATTCTACCTGTGCGTCTGTCTGTACCCCCTGCCCTAGGAATTGCCCCATGTGGCATCAACCCTTCATTTTATCTACAGGAAACCCAACTCCTTTAGGCCCTGACATGGGCATCTACCCCCTAATACCCAGTCATGCACTTTGCAGTAGGGCAAGATGGGGACAGTAGGGCAAGATGGAGACAGTAGGGCAAGATGGGGACAGTAGGGCAAGATGGAGACAGTAGGGCAAGATGGAGACAGTAGGGCAAGATGGGGACAGTAGGGCAAGATGGAGACAGTAGGGCAAGATGGAGACAGTAGGGCAAGATGGAGACAGTAGGGCAAGATGGAGACAGTAGGGCAAGATGGAGACAGTAGGGCAAGATGAAGACAGTAGGGCAAGATGGGGACAGTAGGGCAAGATGGGGACAGTAGGGCAAGATGGGGACAGTAGGGCAAGATGGAGACAGTAGGGCAAGATGGAGACGGTAGGACAAGATGGAGACGGTAGGGCAAGATGGAGACGGTAGGGCAAGATGGAGACAGTAGGGCAAGATGGAGACAGTAGGGCAAGATGGAGACAGTAGGGCAAGATGGAGACAGTAGGGCAAGATGGAGACAGTAGGGCAAGATGGAGACAGTAGGGCAAGATGGGGACAGTAGGGCAAGATGGGGACAGTAGGGCAAGATGGAGACAGTAGGGCAAGATGGGGACAGTAGGGCAAGATGGGGACAGTAGGGCAAGATGGAGACAGTAGGGCAAGATGGAGACAGTAGGGCAAGATGGAGACAGTAGGGCAAGATGGAGACAGTAGGGCAAGATGGAGACAGTAGGGCAAGATGGAGACAGTAGGGCAAGATGGAGACAGTAGGGCAAGATGAAGACAGTAGGGCAAGATGGGGACAGTAGGGCAAGATGGGGACAGTAGGGCAAGATGGAGACGGTAGGGCAAGATGGGGACGGTAGGGCAAGATGGAGACGGTAGGGCAAGATGGAGACGGTAGGGCAAGATGGGGACGGTAGGGCAAGATGGAGACGGTAGGGCAAGATGGAGACGGTAGGGTAAGATGGAGACGGTAGGACAAGATGGAGACAGTAGGGCAAGATGGGGACGGTAGGGCAAGATGGAGACGGTAGGGCAAGATGGGGACAGTAGGGCAAGATGGGGACAGTAGGACAAGATGGAGACAGTAGGACAAGATGGGGACAGTAGGGCAAGATGGGGACAGTAGGGCAAGATGGAGACAGTAGGACAAGATGGGGACAGTAGGGCAAGATGGAGACAGTAGGACAAGATGGAGACGGTAGGGCAAGATGGAGACGGTAGGGCAAGATGGAGACGGTAGGGCAAGATGGAGACGGTAGGGCAAGATGGAGACGGTAGGGCAAGATGGAGACGGTAGGGCAAGATGGAGACGGTAGGGCAAGATGGAGACGGTAGGGCAAGATGGAGACGGTAGGGCAAGATGGAGACGGTAGGGCAAGATGGAGACGGTAGGGCAAGATGGAGACGGTAGGGCAAGATGGAGACAGTAGGACAAGATGGAGACAGTAGGACAAGATGGAGACGGTAGGGCAAGATGGAGACGGTAGGGCAAGATGGAGACGGTAGGGCAAGATGGAGACGGTAGGGCAAGGTGCCCTGGTGATACAGACATTTCAGGGGCAATGGGGGGAATTGCTGGGCTCATTACAGGGCAGTTTCCAGGGCGACATACATTGGGGCAGTACCTACAGGGCTCAGTGGGGAGGGGTGGGGCCAGTACTGGGAATGGGTTACTTGGCTTTACATATATTTATCCTATGAATTGTATTTACAAGCAGTAACTGTTCAAGGGCAACTAAACCAAACATTTACTTTAATAGGAAGAGATGTGAGTGTGAGACAAATACATTTTTACAGTCGGCCAAATGCTGGAGATAAAGAAGGGGGGCCCCTGGCAAATCTGGGGCCAAATCAATCACCAATGTCCATCCTGTGGCCCCCGGCTATTGGCCCTCACTGGCCCAGAAGACAAGTTTATACCTGGGCACTTGGGACCCGGAGGCCTAATACTCTGCTCTGTGAGTTGGAGACTCGGTTTCCCCCTGTTGGATATCGGGTTCTCTCACAAGGGCAAGCAGTTTGTCCAGTTTGGCCACCTCCACCTCTGGCCCCTTCTGGGCCTCCTGGCCTTTCTTTTCCTAGGAGAAAAAGCAAAGTAATGAGTTTAATAAGAGGGGGGTGAGGTGGGGTATAACTCAGGGGCACATTGTGTCTCATCACCTCGGCCCAATAACCTAGTGACCCTCCCCTGAAGAACCTCCAACATATATCCCTGAGTGACCCTCCCCCGAGGAACCTCCAACATGTATCCCTGAGTGACCCTCCCCCGAGGAACCTCCAACATGTATCCCTGAGTGACCCTCCCCCGAGGAACCTCCAACATGTATCCCTGAGTGACCCTCCCCCGAGGAACCTCCAACATGTATCCCTGAATGACCCTCCCCCGAGGAACCTCCAACATGTATCCCTGAGTGACCCTCCCCCGAGGAACCTCCAACATGTATCCCTGAGTGACCCTCCCCCGAGGAACCTCCAACATGTATCCCTGAGTGACCCTCCCCCGAGGAACCTCCAACATGTATCCCTGAGTGACCCTCCCCCGAGGAACCTCCAACATGTATCCCTGAGTGACCCTCCCCCGAGGAACCTCCAACATGTATCCCTGAGTGACCCTCCCCCGAGGAACCTCCAACATGTATCCCTGAGTGACCCTTCCCCGAGGAACCTCCAACATGTATACCTGAGTGACCCTCCCCCGAGGAACCTCCAACATGTATCCCTGAGTGACCCTCCCCCGAGGAACCTCCAACATGTATCCCTGAGTGACCCTCCCCCGAGGAACCTCCAACATGTATCCCTGAGTGACCCTCCCCCGAGGAACCTCCAACATGTATCCCTGAGTGACCCTCCCCTAAGGAACCTATAACATGTATCCCTGAGTGATACTCAGAGTTCCCTGTGAACCCAGAACCCCTCAGTGACTGCTAATATCCTTATCATTTACAGTAGGGGGTACAGTATCCCTTATAATACATGAGTGATACTCAGAGTTCCCTGTATAACTCAGCCTGCAGCCTTGTGCCTTTATATGGGGGGCACAGAACCCCTCAGTGACTGCTAATATCCTTATCATTTACAGTAGGGGGTACAGTATCCCTTATAATACATGAGTGATACTCAGAGTTCCCTGTATAACTCAGCCTGCAGCCTTGTGCCTTTATATGGGGGGCACAGAACCCCTCAGTGACTGCTAATATCCTTATCATTTACAGTAGGGGGTACATTATCCCTTATAATACATGAGTGATACTCAGAGTTCCCTGTATAACTCAGCCTGCAGCCTTGTGCCTTTATATGGGGGGCACAGAACCCCTCAGTGACTGCTAATATCCTTATCATTTACAGTAGGTAGTAGGGGTACATTATGGGCAGTATAATTGCATTAGGGGTAATGTAATGGGGTGAGAGGATGACAGTAGAGGGATGGGAGTGCTGTGTAAGAATGTGCCAGTGAGTGGGGGGGGGGGGGGGAAATGTGCTGAGTGGGACTGACCCAATGGAGCGGGGTGGGGGGGGGGGGAGTAATTAGGGGAGGCTGACGCTGCTGGGAATGTAGCAGGTAAGGGATTTGTGCCCCCAGTCTATATAAATGCTGCAGTAAGGAGAGGAGGGCAGTGATCAGGAACATATTCCTTCCCATGAGGCCAATAATGGTGGGGGTGGGCAGTTTATTCTGTATGGGGGAGGGGCTCTTATTTTTTTCCCAGAATTGCCCGGTTGCCCAGGGTTCCGATGGCCCATGTAGGGCTGGGAGGGAGCCTTAATCTGGGGTCCGACACACTCACCGACACACTCACTCACCGACACACTCACTCACCGACACACTCACTCACTCACCGAAACACTCACCGACACACTCACTCACCGACACACTCACTCACTCACCGAAACACTCACCGACACACTCACTCACTCACCGAAACACTCACCGACACACTCACTCACCGACACACTCACTCACCGACACACTCACTCACTCACCGACACACTCACCGACACACTCACTCACTCACCGAAACACTCACCGACACACTCACTCACTCACCGAAACACTCACCGACACACTCACTCACTCACCGAAACACTCACCGACACACTCACTCACCGACACACTCACTCACGACACACTCACTCACTCACCGACACACTCACCGACACACTCACTCACTCACCGAAACACTCACCGACACACTCACTCACCGACACACTCACTCACCGACACACTCACTCACTCACCGACACACTCACCGACACACTCACTCACTCACCGACTCACTCACCAACACACTCACTCACTCACCGAAACACTCACCGACACACTCACTCACTCACCGACTCACTCACCGACACACTCAAACACTCACCGACACACTCACTCACTCACCGACACACTCACCGACACACACTCACCGACACACTCAAACACTCACCGACACACACTCACCGACACACTCAAACACTCACCGACACACACTCACCGACACACTCACTCACCGACACACTCACTCACCGACACACTCACTCACCGACACACTCACTCACTCACCGACACACTCACTCACTCACCGAAACACTCACCGACACACTCACTCACTCACCGAAACACTCACCGACACCACTCACTCACTCACCGAAACACTCACCGACACACTCACTCACCGAAACACTCACCGACACACTCACTCACCGACACACTCACTCACTCACCGAAACACTCACCGACACACTCACTCACCGACTCACTCACCGACACACTCACTCACTCACCGAAACACTCACCGACACACTCACTCACTCACCGAAACACTCACCGACACACTCAAACACTCACCGACACACTCACTCACTCACCGACACACTCACCGACACACACTCACCGACACACTCAAACACTCACCGACACACACTCACCGACACACTCAAACACTCACCGACACACTCACTCACCGACACACTCACTCACCGACACACACACTCACCGACACACACACTCACCGACACACACACTCACCGACACACACACTCACCGACACACACACTCACCGACACACACACTCACCGACACACACACTCACCGACACACTCAAACACTCACCGACACACTCAAACACTCACCGACACGCTCACTCACCGACACGCTCACTCACCGACACGCTCACTCACCGACACGCTCACTCACCGACACGCTCACTCACCGACACGCTCACTCACCGACACGCTCACTCACCGACACGCTCACTCACCGACACACACACTCACCGACACACTCACTCACCGACACACTCACTCACCGACACACTCACTCACCGACACTCTCACTCACTCACCGATACACTCACCAAAACACTCACAGACACACACTCACCCACACACTCACCCACACACTCACTGTTAACCCCCTGAGAGATGCACTAAATACCCCCGGTGTTATTGCCAGCTCTGTTGCCCCTATAGGGGTGGCTGTAGGGCTGTAGGGCAGGGTCTCCCCCTTATTCCCACGGAACAAAGTGCTGTTGTGCTTCTCCCTCTGTTCCAGTTGCCTGGGGGGGGGCACACAAATAAATACCCTTTATTCTCCCCTCTTGTTGCTCTGAAAGCCGAGAGGGGGCACTTACACTGGGCCTATGGGGGGGCTAATCACATGACTGCGCCTTTCAGCGGCTGTGCCCCCCCCCAGTTTCTCAGGAATCCTTATAGCGTGAGGGCGGGGGGGCTGAATGACAAGGGCTTGCCCCCGCCGTGCCATCTCCAAGGCTCCGCCAGTGCCAGCTCCCAGGGTGCCTTTCTGCATACAAATCAGATTTCCTTAAAGGGGAAGCTACGGACATAGAATTAACCCTATCAATGCTTCTGCCTAATGAAATGCCACTAATAGAGGGGAACCCCAAGCTTCATGTCTTTGTGCGGTGTTACTACATACGGCCCCTCCATAACCCCCGGGGGCACAGAATTAACCCTGTCAATAGTCCCTTATCTATGGCACTTACAGGGTTACACTGAATCAGAACCAACCCACACAGCCTGCCTGCGGCACTGCTCAAACGGGCCCCCCCCCCTTGCAGGTGTGAGCAGCTGAGCATTGTGGGAGTTGTAGTGCAGCGGGGGAAGTGACACGTACCTTGGGCATTTTGCGCAGATTGGGCGACAGCTTCAGGCTGGTGACGTACCCCCGGTCGTCCCCCACAATAAGTATGGGATATACAGGGTTAAACTCTACGTGGGTTAACTTGGTCTTTTTCTTGGCCACCACTGGCTGTTGGCACAGCGCCTCGTATTTGTTTACGGACAAATCAAACACATGGACCTGAAAGGGAACATGAAGAAAATATAAATGGCAGATTTATGGGAAGGGTTAAGAACCCCCAATTCTGGGGAGGATCTCACCATCAGCATAGGAAGGGGTTCCTTACTGTAAGGGCAGTCAGGTTATGGGGTTCCCTACCCAGAGAGGGGGAATGAGTGATACATTGGGGGTGGGGAGGAAAGGGGATCTCACCATCAGCATAGGAAGGGGTTCCTTACTGTAAGGGCAGTCAGGTTATGGGGTTCCCTACCCAGAGAGGGGGAATGAGTGATACACTGGGGGTGGGGAGGAAAGGGGATCTCACCATCAGCATAGGAAGGGGTTCCTTACTGTAAGGGCAGTCAGGTTATGGGGTTCCCTACCCAGAGAGGGGGAATGAGTGATACATTGGGGGTGGGGAGGAAAGGGGATCTCACCATCAGCATAGGAAGGGGTTCCTTACTGTAAGGGCAGTCAGGTTATGGGGTTCCCTACCTAGAGAGGGGGAATGAGTGATACATTGGGGGTGGGGAGGAAAGGGGATCTCACCATCAGAATAGGAAGGGGTTCCTTACTGTAAGGGCAGTCAGGTTATGGGATTCCCTACCCAGAGAGGGGGAATGAGTGATACATTGGGGGGGGGAGGAAAGGAGATCTCACCATCAGCATAGGAAGGGGTTCCTTACTGTAAGGGCAGTCAGGTTATGGGATTCCCTACCCAGAGAGGGGGAATTAGTGATACATTGGGGGTGGGGGGGAAAGGGGATCTCACCATCAGCATAGGAAGGGGTTTCTTACTGTAAGGGCAGTCAGGTTATGGGGTTCCCTACCCAGAGAGGGGGAATTAGTGATACATTGGGGGTGGGGGGAAAGGGGATCTCACCATCAGCATAGGAAGGGGTTCCTTACTGTAAGAGCAGTCAGGTTATGGGGTTCCCTACCCAGAGAGGGGGAATGAGTGATACATTGGGGGGTGGGAAGGAAAGGGGATCTCACCATCAGCATAGGAAGGGGTTCCTTACTGTAAGGGCAGTCAGGTTATGGGGTTCCCTACCCAGAGAGGGGGAATGAGTGATACATTGGGGGTGGGGAGGAAAGGAGATCTCACCATCAGCATAGGAAGGGGTTCCTTACTGTAAGGGCAGTCAGGTTATGGGGTTCCCTACCCAGAGAGGGGGAATGAGTGATACATTGGGGGTGGGGGGGAAAGGGGATCTCACCATCAGCATAGGAAGGGGTTTCTTACTGTAAGGGCAGTCAGGTTATGGGGTTCCCTACACAGAGAGGGGGAATAAGTGATACATTGGGGGTGGGGGGAAAGGGGATCTCACCATCAGCATAGGAAGGGGTTCCTTACTGTAAGAGCAGTCAGGTTATGGGGTTCCCTACCCAGAGAGGGGGAATGAGTGATACATTGGGGGTGGGGAGGAAAGGGGATCTCACCATCAGCATAGGAAGGGGTTCCTTACTGTAAGGGCAGTCAGGTTATGGGGTTCCCTACCCAGAGAGGGGGAATGAGTGATACATTGGGGGTGGGGAGGAAAGGGGATCTCACCATCAGCATAGGAAGGGGTTCCTTACTGTAAGAGCAGTCAGGTTATGGGGTTCCCTACCCAGAGAGGGGGAATGAGTGATACATTGGGGGTGGGGAGGAAAGGGGATCTCACCATCAGCATAGGAAGGGGTTCCTTACTGTAAGGGCAGTCAGGTTATGGGGTTCCCTACCCAGAGAGGGGGAATGAGTGATACATTGGGGGGGGGGGGGAAAGGGGATCTCACCATCAGCATAGGAAGGGGTTCCTTACTGTAAGGACAGTCAGGTTATGGGATTCCCTACCCAGAGAGGGGGAATGAGTGATACATTGGGGGTGGGGGGGAAAGGGGATCTCACCATCAGCATAGGAAGGGGTTCCTTACTGTAAGGACAGTCAGGTTACGGGGTTCCCTACCCAGAGAGGGGGAATGAGTGATACATTGGGGGTGGGGGGGAAAGGGGATCTCACCATCAGCATAGGAAGGGGTTCCTTACTGTAAGGGCAGTCAGGTTATGGGGTTCCCTACCCAGAGAGGGGGAATGAGTGATACATTGGGGGGGGGGAGGAAAGGGGATCTCACCATCAGCATAGGAAGGGGTTCCTTACTGTAAGGGCAGTCAGGTTATGGGGTTCCCTACCCAGAGAGGGGGAATGAGTGATACATTGGGGGGGGGGGGGAAGGGGATCTCACCATCAGCATAGGAAGGGGTTCCTTACTGTAAGGGCAGTCAGGTTATGGGATTCCCTACCAAGAGAGGGGGAATGAGTGATACATTGGGGGGGGGGGGGGGGGGGGAGGGGATCTCACCATCAGCATAGGAAGGGGTTCCTTACTGTAAGGGCAGTCAGGTTATGGGGTTCCCTACCCAGAGAGGGGGAATGAGTGATACATTGGGGGTGGGGAGGAAAGGGGATCTCACCATCAGCATAGGAAGGGGTTCCTTACTGTAAGGGCAGTCAGGTTACGGGGTTCCCTACCCAGAGAGGGGGAATGAGTGATACATTGGGGGGGGGGGGAAGGGGATCTCACCATCAGCATAGGAAGGGGTTCCTTACTGTAAGGGCAGTCAGGTTACGGGGTTCCCTACCCAGAGAGGGGGAATGAGTGATACATTGGGGGTGGGGGGGAAAGGGGATCTCACCATCAGCATAGGAAGGGGTTCCTTACTGTAAGGGCAGTCAGGTTACGGGGTTCCCTACCCAGAGAGGGGGAATGAGTGATACATTGGGGGTGGGGAGGAAAGGGGATCTCACCATCAGCATAGGAAGGGGTTCCTTACTGTAAGGGCAGTCAGGTTATGGGATTCCCTACCCAGAGAGGGGGAATGAGTGATACATTGGGGGTGGGGGGGGAAAGGGGATCTCACCATCAGCATAGGAAGGGGTTCCTTACTGTAAGGGCAGTCAGGTTATGGGGTTCCCTACCCAGAGAGGGGGAATGAGTGATACATTGGGGGGGGGGAGGAAAGGGGATCTCACCATCAGCATAGGAAGGGGTTCCTTACTGTAAGGGCAGTCAGGTTATGGGGTTCCCTACCCAGAGAGGGGGAATGAGTGATACATTGGGGGGGGGGGGAAGGGGATCTCACCATCAGCATAGGAAGGGGTTCCTTACTGTAAGGGCAGTCAGGTTATGGGATTCCCTACCAAGAGAGGGGGAATGAGTGATACATTGGGGGGGGGGGGGGAGGGGATCTCACCATCAGCATAGGAAGGGGTTCCTTACTGTAAGGGCAGTCAGGTTATGGGGTTCCCTACCCAGAGAGGGGGAATGAGTGATACATTGGGGGTGGGGAGGAAAGGGGATCTCACCATCAGCATAGGAAGGGGTTCCTTACTGTAAGGGCAGTCAGGTTACGGGGTTCCCTACCCAGAGAGGGGGAATGAGTGATACATTGGGGGGGGGGGGGAAGGGGATCTCACCATCAGCATAGGAAGGGGTTCCTTACTGTAAGGGCAGTCAGGTTACGGGGTTCCCTACCCAGAGAGGGGGAATGAGTGATACATTGGGGGTAGGGGGGAAAGGGGATCTCACCATCAGCATAGGAAGGGGTTCCTTACTGTAAGGGCAGTCAGGTTACGGGGTTCCCTACCCAGAGAGGGGGAATGAGTGATACATTGGGGGGGGGGGGGAAGGAGATCTCACCATCAGCATAGGAAGGGGTTCCTTACTGTAAGGGCAGTCAGGTTACGGGGTTCCCTACCCAGAGAGGGGGAATGAGTGATACATTGGGGGGGGGGGGGGAAGGAGATCTCACCATCAGCATAGGAAGGGGTTCCTTACTGTAAGGGCAGTCAGGTTATGGGGTTCCCTACCCAGAGAGGGGGAATGAGTGATACATTGGGGGTGGGGAGGAAAGGGGATCTCACCATCAGCATAGGAAGGGGTTCCTTACTGTAAGGGCAGTCAGGTTATGGGATTCCCTACCAAGAGAGGGGGAATGAGTGATACATTGGGGGTGGGGGGGGAAAGGGGATCTCACCATCAGCATAGGAAGGGGTTCCTTACTGTAAGGGCAGTCAGGTTATGGGGTTCCCTACCCAGAGAGGGGGAATGAGTGATACATTGGGGGTGGGGAGGAAAGGGGATCTCACCATCAGCATAGGAAGGGGTTCCTTACTGTAAGGGCAGTCAGGTTATGGGATTCCCTACCCAGAGAGGGGGAATGAGTGATACATTGGGGGTGGGGGGAAAGGGGATCTCACCATCAGCATAGGAAGGGGTTCCTTACTGTAAGGGCAGTCAGGTTACGGGGTTCCCTACCCAGAGAGGGGGAATGAGTGATACATTGGGGGGGGGGGGGGAAGGAGATCTCACCATCAGCATAGGAAGGGGTTCCTTACTGTAAGGGCAGTCAGGTTACGGGGTTCCCTACCCAGAGAGGGGGAATGAGTGATACATTGGGGGTGGGGAGGAAAGGGGATCTCACCATCAGCATAGGAAGGGGTTCCTTACTGTAAGGGCAGTCAGGTTACGGGGTTCCCTACCCATACAGATATACAGAAGCAGAGCCTTTCGGTCAGTTAAAGGGGAAGTTCACCATTAAAGGAACAGTCAGTAGGAGGCAGACAGTGATACTGTGAGTGCAGTTGCCCCTAGCAACCAGGCCGGGGTGTGAGTGACAGAGTGGGACAGGCCTGCAACAATAACACTGTAGCCACGCAGGGCAATAGGGCAATAGGGCAATAGGGTTTAGCTGTTGGGGTCAGTGACCCCATATGAAAGCGGAAAGATGTAGGAGAGGAAGGCAAATCATTTAAACAATAAACAAAGAAAGAAGACCAACTGCAAAGTTAGTAGGAATAGGAGAAGTTTTCTTAAAGGTGAACCGCCCCTTTAATCAGCAGAAGGGCAATTAACTGAGTGGGGCAGATCTGTTAGCCATAAGCCCACGGGGCACAAACACAGTATTTGCAATGTATCCAAGCGCCCCGCCCCTAGCGACGCAAGGGTTTGGCCGAACCCCAAATCCAATCCAAATGCTAATTTGCATATGCAAATCATTTCAACTTCTGTGTTTATTTCCCGAAAAGTCACATGATTTTAAGTATTTGGATTGGGTTCAGTCAGGGCCATGGATTGGGCAGTTGGCCTGTCCCTCAGCACCGGGCCCAACCCCAATGCACCCTGGGAAATTAAGCAAAGGGGTTTGGCACTGCCCTGGGGCGGGTCTGGTCCCGGAGCTTAGTTTCCCCTGAGTGACCCATGGATCAGAACCAGAACCTCCATTAGCTGCTTCCTCTCATTAACTGCCCCCCCTCATACTAAGGGTCCCGCCCCTTCCTGCTTCATTCCCTGCTCTCATTAACTGCCCCCCCCTCATACTAAGGGTCCCGCCCATTCCTGCTTCATTCCCTGCTCTCATTAACTGCCCCCCCTCATACTAAGGGTCCCACCCCTTCCTGCTTCATTCCCTGCTCTCATTAACTGCCCCCCCTCATACTAAGGGTCCCACCCCTTCCTGCTTCATTCCCTGCTCTCATTAACTGCCCCCCCCTCATACTAAGGGTCCCGCCCCTTCCTGCTTCATTCCCTGCTCTCATTAACTGCCCCCCCTCATACTAAGGGTCCCACCCCTTCCTGCTTCATTCCCTGCTCTCATTAACTGCCCCCCCTCATACTAAGGGTCCCACCCCTTCCTGCTTCATTCCCTGCTCTCATTAACTGCCCCCCCCTCATACTAAGGGTCCCGCCCCTTCCTGCTTCATTCCCTGCTCTCATTAACTGCCCCCCCCTCATACTAAGGGTCCCACCCCTTCCTGCTTCATTCCCTGCTCTCATTAACTGCCCCCCCCTCATACTAAGGGTCCCACCCCTTCCTGCTTCATTCCCTGCTCTCATTAACTGCCCCCCCTCTGATACTAAGGGTCCCACCCCTTCCTGCTTCATTCCCTGCTCTCATTAACTGCCCCCCCTCTGATACTAAGGGTCCCACCCCTTCCTGCTTCATTCCCTGCTCTCATTAACTGCCCCCCCTCTGATACTAAGGGTCCCACCCCTTCCTGCTTCATTCCCTGCTCTCATTAACTGCCCCCCCTCTGATACTAAGGGTCCCACCCCTTCCTGCTTCATTCCCTGCTCTCATTAACTGCCCCCCCTCTGATACTAAGGGTCCCACCCCTTCCTGCTTCATTCCCTGCTCTCATTAACTGCCCCCCCCTCATACTAAGGGTCCCGCCCCTTCCTGCTTCACTCCCTGCTCTCATTAACTGCCCCCCCTCATACTAAGGGTCCCACCCTTCCTGCTTCATTCCCTGCTCTCATTAACTGCCACCCCCTCATACTAAGGGTCCACCCTTCCTTCATCCCGCCCCTCTCCTGCTCATCCCTCTCATTAACTGCCCCCCCCTCATATCTAAGGGGTCCCGCCCCTTCCTGCTTCATTCCCCTGCTCTCATTAACTGCCCCCCTTCATACTAAGGGTCCGCCCCTTTCCTGCTTCATCCCTGCTCTCATTAACTGCCCCCCTCATACTAAGGGTCCCGCCCCTTCCTGCTTCATTCCCTGCTCTCATTAACTGCCCCCCCTCATACTAAGGGTGCCCTCCCCTTCCTCGCTTCATTCCCTGCCTCTCATTAACTGCCCCCCCTTATACTAAGGGTCCCGCCCCTTCCTGCTTACATTCCCCTGCTCTCATTACCTGCCCCCCCCTCATACTGAAGGGTCCGCGCCCCTTCCTGCTCATTCCCTGCTCTCATTAACTGCCCCCCCTCATACTAGGGTCCCGCCCCTTCCTGCTTCATTCCCTGCTCTCATTAACTGCCCCCCCCTCATACTAAGGGTCCGCCCCTTCCTGCTTCATTCCCTGCTCTCATTAACTGCCCCCCCTCATACTAAGGTCCCGCCCCTTCCTGCTTCATTCCCTGCTCTCATTAACTGCCCCCCTCATACTAAGGGTCCCGCCCCTTCCTGCTTCATTCCCTGCTCTCATTAACTGCCCCCCCTCATACTAAGGGTCCCGCCCCTTCCTGCTTCATTCCCTGCTCTCATTAACTGCCCCCCCCTCATACTAAGGGTCCCGCCCCTTCCTGCTTCATTCCCTGCTCTCATTAACTGCCCCCCTCATACTAAGGGTCCCGCCCCTTCCTGCTTCATTCCCTGCTCTCATTAACTGCCCCCCCCTCATACTAAGGGTCCCGCCCCTTCCTGCTTCATTCCCTGCTCTCATTAACTGCCCCCCTCATACTAAGGGTCCCGCCCCTTCCTGCTTCATTCCCTGCTCTCATTAACTGCCCCCCCTCATACTAAGGGTCCCGCCCCTTCCTGCTTCATTCCCTGCTCTCATTAACTGCCCCCCCTCATACTAAGGGTCCCGCCCCTTCCTGCTTCATTCCCTGCTCTCATTAACTGCCCCCCCTCATACTAAGGTCCCGCCCCTTCCTGCTTCATTCCCTGCTCTCATTAACTGCCCCCCCTCATACTAAGGGTCCCGCCCCTTCCTGCTTCATTCCCTGCTCTCATTAACTGCCCCCCCTCATACTAAGGGTCCCGCCCTTCCTGCTTCATTCCCTGCTCTCATTAACTGCCCCCCCCTCATACTAAGGGTCCCGCCCCTTCCTGCTTCATTCCCTGCTCTCATTAACTGCCCCCCCCTCATACTAAGGGTCCCGCCCCTTCCTGCTTCATTCCCTGCTCTCATTAACTGCCCCCCCTCATACTAAGGGTCCCGCCCCTTCCTGCTTCATTCCCTGCTCTCATTAACTGCGCCCCCCTCATACTAAGGGTCCCGCCCCTTCCTGCTTCATCCCTCTCTCATTAACTGCCCCCCATACTAAGGGTCCCGCCCCTTCCTGCTTCATTCCCTGCTCTCATTAACTGCCCCCCCCCTCATACTAAGGGTCCCGCCCCTTCCTGCTTCATTCCCTGCTCTCATTAACTGCCCCCCCTCATACTAAGGGTCCCGCCCCTTCCTGCTTCATTCCCTGCTCTCATTAACTGCCCCCCCTCATACTAAGGGTCCCGCCCTTCCTGCTTCATTCCCTGCTCTCATTAACTGCCCCCCCTCATACTAAGGGTCCGCCCCTTCCTGCTTCATTCCCTGCTCTCATTAACTGCCCCCCCTCATACTAAGGGTCCCGCCCCTTCCTGCTTCATTCCCTGCTCTCATTAACTGCCCCCCCTCATACTAAGGGTCCCGCCCCTTCCTGCTTCATTCCCTGCTCTCATTAACTGCCCCCCCCTCATACTAAGGGTCCCGCCCCTTCCTGCTTCATTCCCTGCTCTCATTAACTGCCCCCCTCATACTAAGGGTCCCGCCCCTTCCTGCTTCATTCCCTGCTCTCATTAACTGCCCCCCCTCATACTAAGGGTCCCGCCCCTTCCTGCTTCATTCCCTGCTCTCATTAACTGCCCCCCCTCATACTAAGGGGTCCCGCCCCTTCCTGCTTCATTCCCTGCTCTCATTAACTGCCCCCCCTCATACTAAGGGTCCCGCCCCCTTCCTGCTTCATTCCCTGCTCTCATTAACTGCCCCCCCTCATACTAAGGGTCCCGCCCCTTCCTGCTTCATTCCCTGCTCTCATTAACTGCCCCCCCTCATACTAAGGGTCCCGCCCCTTCCTGCTTCATTCCCTGCTCTCATTAACTGCCCCCCCTCATACTAAGGGTCCCGCCCCTTCCTGCTTCATTCCCTGCTCTCATTAACTGCCCCCCCCTCATACTAAGGGTCCCGCCCCTTCCTGCTTCATTCCCTGCTCTCATTAACTGCCCCCCCTCATACTAAGGGTCCCGCCCCTTCCTGCTCATTCCCTGCTCTCATTAACTGCCCCCCAACTAGGTCCCCCCCTGCTTCCCTCATTAATGCCCCTCATACTAAGGGTCCCGCCCCTTCCTGCTTCATTCCCTGCTCTCATTAACTGCCCCCCCTCATTACTAAGGGTCCCGCCCCTTCCTGCTTCATTCCCTGCTCTCATTAACTGCCCCCCCCTCATACTAAAGGGTCCCCGCCCCTTCCTGCTTCATTCCCTGCTCTCATTAACTGCCCCCCTCATACTAAGGGTCCCGCCCCTTCCTGCTTCATTCCCTGCTCTCATTAACTGCCCCCCCTCATACTAAGGGTCCCGCCCCTTCCTGCTTCATTCCCTGCTCTCATTAACTGCCCCCCCCTCATACTAAGGGTCCCGCCCCTTCCTGCTTCATTCCCTGCTCTCATTAACTGCCCCCCCCTCATACTAAGGGTCCCGCCCCTTCCTGCTTCATTCCCTGCTCTCATTAACTGCCCCCCTCATACTAAGGGTCCCGCCCCTTCCTGCTTCATTCCCTGCTCTCATTAACTGCCCCCCCTCATACTAAGGGTCCCGCCCCTTCCTGCTTCATTCCCTGCTCTCATTAACTGCCCCCCCCTCATACTAAGGGTCCCGCCCTTCCTGCTTCATTCCCTGCTCTCATTAACTGCCCCCCCTCATACTAAGGGTCCCGCCCCTTCCTGCTTCATTCCCTGCTCTCATTAACTGCCCCCCCTCATACTAAGGGTCCCGCCCCTTCCTGCTTCATTCCCTGCTCTCATTAACTGCCCCCCCTCATACTAAGGGTCCCGCCCCTTCCTGCTTCATTCCCTGCTCTCATTAACTGCCCCCCCTCATACTAAGGGTCCCGCCCCTTCCTGCTTCATTCCCTGCTCTCATTAACTGCCCCCCCTCATACTAAGGGTCCCGCCCCTTCCTGCTTCATTCCCTGCTCTCATTAACTGCCCCCCCTCATACTAAGGGTCCCGCCCTTCCTGCTTCATTCCCTGCTCTCATTAACTGCCCCCCCTCATACTAAGGGTCCCCGCCCTTCCTGCTTCATTCCCTGCTCTCATTAACTGCCCCCCCTCATACTAAGGGTCCCGCCCCTTCCTGCTTCATTCCCTGCTCTCATTAACTGCCCCCCCTCATACTAAGGGTCCCGTCCCCTTCCTGCTCATTCCCTGCTCTCATTAACTGCCCCCCCTCATACTAAGGGTCCCCGCCCCTTCCTGCTTCATTCCCTGCTCTCATTAACTGCCCCCCTCATACTAAGGGTCCCGCCCCTTCCTGCTTCATTCCCTGCTCTCATTAACTGCCCCCCTCATACTAAGGGTCCCGCCCCTTCCTGCTTCATTCCCTGCTCTCATTAACTGCCCCCCCTCATACTAAGCGGTCCCGCCCCTTCCTGCTTCATTCCCTGCTCTCATTAACTGCCCCCCCCTATACTAAGGGTCCCGCCCCTTCCTGCTTCATTCCCTGCTCTCATTAACTGCCCCCCCTCATACTAAGGGTCCCGCCCTTCCTGCTTCATTCCCTGCTCTCATTAACTGCCCCCCCTCATACTAAGGGTCCTGCCCTTCCTGCTTCATTCCCTGCTCTCATTAACTGCCCCCCCCTCATACTAAGGGTCCGCCCCTTCCTGCTTCATTCCCTGCTCTCATTAACTGCCCCCCCCTCTTACTAAGGTCCCGCCCCTTCCTGCTTCATTCCCTGCTCTCATTAACTGCCCCCCCCCCTCATACTAAGGGTCCCGTCCCCTTCCTGCTTCATTCCCTGCTCTCATTAACTGCCCCCCCTCATACTAAGGGTCCCGCCCCTTCCTGCTTCATTCCCTGCTCTCATTAACTGCCCCCCCCTCATACTAAGGATCCCGCCCCTTCCTGCTTCATTCCCTGCTCTCATTAACTGCCCCCCCTCATACTAAGGGTCCCGCCCCTTCCTGCTTCATTCCCTGCTCTCATTAACTGCCCCCCCTCATACTAAGGGTCCCGCCCCTTCCTGCTTCATTCCCTGCTCTCATTAACTGCCCCCCCTCATACTAAGGGTCCCGCCCCTTCCTGCTTCATTCCCTGCTCTCATTAACTGCCCCCCCTCATACTAAGGGTCCCGCCCCTTCCTGCTCATTCCCTGCTCTCATTAACTGCCCCCCCCCTCATACTAAGGGTCCCACCCCTTCCTGCTTCATTTCCCTGCCTCTTCATTTTAACTGCCCCCCCTCATACTAAGGGTCCCGCCCCTTCCTGCTTCATTCCCTGCTCTCATTTAACTGCCCCCCTCATACTAAGGGTCCCGTCCCTTCCTGCTTCATTCCCTGCTCTCATTAACTGCCCCCCGCTCATACTAAGGGTCCCGCCCCTTCCTGCTTCATTCCCTGCTCTCATTAACTGCCCCCACTCTGATACTAAGGGTCCCGCCCCTTCCTGCTTCATTCCCTGCTCTCATTAACTGCCCCCCCTCTTTCCCTGCTTCATTCCCTGCTCTCATTAACTGCCCCCCCTCATACTAAGGGTCCCGTCCCTTCCTGCTTCATTCCCTGCTCTCATTAACTGCCCCCCCCTCATACTAAGGGTCCCGCCCCTTCCTGCTTCATTCCCTGCTCTCATTACTGCCCCCCCCTCATACTAAGGGATCCCGCCCCTTCCTGCTTCATTCCCTGCTCTCATTAACTGCCCCCCCCCTCATACTAAGGGTCCCGCCCCTTCCTGCTTCATTCCCTGCTCTCATTAACTGCCCCCCCTCATACTAAGGGTCCCGCCCTTCCTGCTTCATTCCCTGCTCTCATTAACTGCCCCCCCTCATACTAAGGGTCCCGCCCCTTCCTGCTTTGTTCCCTGCTCTCATTAACTGCCCCCCTCATACTAAGGGTCCCGCCCCTTCCTGCTTCATTCCCTGCTCTCATTAACTGCCCCCCAGCATACTAAGGGTCCCGCCCCTTCCTGCTTCATTCCCTGCTCTCATTAACTGCCCCCCCCTCATACTAAGGGTCCCGCCCCTTCCTGCTTCATTCCCTGCTCTCATTAACTGCCCCCCCCTCATACTAAGGGTCCCGTCCCTTCCTGCTTCATTCCCTGCTCTCATTAACTGCCCCCCCTCATACTAAGGGTCCCGCCCCTTCCTGCTTCATTCCCTGCTCTCATTAACTGCCCCCCCTCATACTAAGGGTCCCGCCCCTTCCTGCTTCATTCCCTGCTCTCATTAACTGCGCCCCTCTCATACTAAGGGTCCCGCCCCTTCCTGCTTCATTCCCTGCTCTCATTAACTGCCCCCCTCTCATACTAAGGGTCCCGCCCCTTCCTGCTTCATTCCCTGCTCTCATTAACTGCCCCCCCCTCATACTAAGGGTCCCGCCCCTTCCTGCTTCATTCCCTGCTCTCATTAACTGCCCCCCCTCATACTAAGGGTCCCGCCCATTCCTGCTTCATTCCCTGCTCTCATTAACTGCCCCCCCCTCATACTAAGGGTCCCGCCCCTTCCTGCTTCATTCCCTGCTCTCATTAACTGCCCCCCCTCATACTAAGGGGTCCCGCCCCTTCCTGCTTCATTCCCTGCTCTCATTAACTGCCCCCCCCCTCATACTAAGGGTCCCGCCCCTTCCTGCTTCATTCCCTGCTCTCATTAACTGCCCCCCCTCATACTAAGGGTCCCGCCCCTTCCTGCTTCATTCCCTGCTCTCATTAACTGCCCCCCCCCTCATACTAAGGGTCCCGCCCTCCTGCTTCATTCCCTGCTCTCATTAACTGCCCCCCTCATACTAAGGGTCCCGCCCATTCCTGCTTCATTCCCTGCTCTCATTAACTGCCCCCCTCATACTAAGGGTCCCGCCCTTCCTGCTTCATTCCCTGCTCTCATTAACTGCCCCCCTCATACTAAGGGTCCCGCCCCTTCCTGCTTCATTCCCTGCTCTCATTAACTGCCCCCCCTATACTAAGGGTCCCCGCCCCTTCCTGCTTCATTCCCTGCTCTCATTAACTGCCCCCCCTCATACTAAGGGTCCCGCCCCTTCCTGCTTCATTCCCTGCTCTCATTAACTGCCCCCCCTCATACTAAGGGTCCCGCCCCCTTCCTGCTTCATTCCCTGCTCTCATTAACTGCCCCCCCTCATACTAGGGTCCCGCCCCTTCCTGCTTCATTCCCGTGCTCTCATTAACTGCCCCCCCTCATACTAAGGGTCCCGCCCCTTCCTGCTTCATTCCCTGCTCTCATTAACTGCCCCCCTCATACTAAGGGTCCCGCCCCTTCCTGGCTTCATTCCCTGCTCTCATTAACTGCCCCCCCTCATACTAAGGGTCCCGCCCCTTCCTGCTTCATTCCCTGCTCTCATTAACTGCCCCCCTCATACTAAGGGTCCCGCCCCTTCCTGCTTCATTCCCTGCTTTCATTAACTGCCCCCCCTCATACTAAGGGTCCCGCCCATTCCTGCTTCATTCCCTGCTCTCATTAACTGCCCCCCCTCATACTAAGGGTCCCGCCCCTTCCTGCTTCATTCCCTGCTCTCATTAACTGCCCCCCCTCATACTAAGGGTCCCGCCCCTTCCTGCTTCATTCCCTGCTCTCATCAACCAATTTACCCCCCTCTGATGCAATACCCCTTTCCATTTCCTAAATGCCCCCCACTCACACATACATATTCTCAAAGTGAGTTTGGTTACTACACATGCACCACCCCCCCCCACACACACACACCGGCCTCCCCATGCAATGCCCCACCCCATGCACCGCCCCACCCACACACCGGCCTCCCCATGCAATGCCCCCCCCATGCACCGCCTCCCCCACACACCGGCCTCCCAATGCAATGCCCCCCCCCATGCACCGCCTCCCCCACACACCAGCCTCCCCATGCAATGCCCCCCCCCATACCGGCCTCCCCATGCAATGCCCCACCCCATGCACTGCCTCCCCCACACACCGGCCTCCCCATGCAATGCCCCCCCCCATACCGGCCTCCCCATGCAATGGCCTCCCCATGCAATGCCCCCCCATGCACCGCCTCCCCCACACACCGGCCTCCCCATGCAATGCCCCCCCCCATACCGGCCTCCCCATGCAATGCCCCCCCCCCATGCACCGCCTCCCCCACACACCGGCCTCCCCATGCAATGCCCCCCCCCATACCGGCCTCCCCATGCAATGCCCCCCCCCCATGCACCGCCTCCCCCACACACCGGCCTCCCCATGCAATGGCCCCCCCCACACAACGGCCTCCCCATGCAATGGCCCACACACCAGTCCCACATGCGCCGGCCCCTCATACCCCCCATACACTGCCCACAATTTCCCGCCAGGCCCAACCCAATAGCCAAGCAATATTCCCAGTACACGGACGGGTAAGTGCCCCCTCTGTGGCAATATACAGTTACCCCTTACATCCCTGTATGTACAGACAAGCTGTACTCACTGCCAGCTGGGTGTCCGGCCAATAGCAGGCCTGGCATGGGTAGGTGTCAGCACTGAGACAATAACAGGCCTGGCATGGGTAGGTGTCAGCACTGAGACAATAACAGGCCTGGCATGGGTAGGTGTCAGCACTGAGACAATAACAGGCCTGGCATGGGTAGGTGTCAGCACTGAGACAATAACAGGCCTGGCATGGGTAGGTGTCAGCACTGAGACAATAACAGGCCTGGCATGGGTAGGTGCCAGCACTGAGACAATAACAGGCCTGGCATGGGTAGGTGCCAGCACTGAGACAATAACAGGCCTGGCATGGGTAGGTGCCAGCACTGAGACAATAACAGGCCTGGCATGGGTAGGTGCCAGCACTGAGACAATAACAGGCCTGGCATGGGTAGGTGTCAGCACTGAGACAATAACAGGCCTGGCATGGGTAGGTGTCAGCACTGAGACAATAACAGGCCTGGCATGGGTAGGTGCCAGCACTGAGACAATAACAGGCCTGGCATGGGTAGGTGTCAGCACTGAGACAATAACAGGCCTGGCATGGGTAGGTGTCAGCACTGAGACAATAACAGGCCTGGCATGGGGAGGTGCCAGCACTGAGACAATAACAGGCCTGGCATGGGTAGGTGTCAGCACTGAGACAATAACAGGCCTGGCATGGTAGGTGTCAGCACTGAGACAATAACAGGCCTGGCATGGGTAGGTGTCAGCACTCAGACAATAACAGGCCCGGCATGGGTAGGTGTCAGCACTGAGACAATAACAGGCCTGGCATGGGTAGGTGTCAGCACTGAGACAATAACAGGCCTGGCATGGGTAGGTGTCAGCACTGAGACAATAACAGGCCTGGCATGGGTAGGTGTCAGCACTGAGACAATAACAGGCCTGGCATGGGTAGGTGCCAGCACTGAGACAATAACAGGCCTGGCATGGGTAGGTGCCAGCACTGAGACAATAACAGGCCTGGCATGGGTAGGTGCCAGCACTGAGACAATAACAGGCCTGGCATGGGTAGGTGCCAGCACTGAGACAATAACAGGCCTGGCATGGGTAGGTGTCAGCACTGAGACAATAACAGGCCTGGCATGGGTAGGTGTCAGCACTGAGACAATAACAGGCCTGGCATGGGTAGGTGCCAGCACTGAGACAATAACAGGCCTGGCATGGGTAGGTGTCAGCACTGAGACAATAACAGGCCTGGCATGGGTAGGTGTCAGCACTGAGACAATAACAGGCCTGGCATGGGGAGGTGCCAGCACTGAGACAATAACAGGCCTGGCATGGGTAGGTGCCAGCACTGAGACAATAACAGGCCTGGCATGGGTAGGTGTCAGCACTGAGACAATAACAGGCCTGGCATGGGTAGGTGTCAGCACTCAGACAATAACAGGCCCGGCATGGGTAGGTGCCAGCACTGAGACAATAACAGGCCTGGCATGGGTAGGTGTCAGCACTGAGACAATAACAGGCCTGGCATGGGTAGGTGTCAGCACTGAGACAATAACAGGCCTGGCATGGGTAGGTGTCAGCACTGAGACAATAACAGGCCTGGCATGGGTAGGTGTCAGCACTCAGACAATAACAGGCCTGGCATGGGTAGGTGCCAGCACTGAGACAATAACAGGCCTGGCATGGGTAGGTGCCAGCACTGAGACAATAACAGGCCTGGCATGGGTAGGTGCCAGCACTGAGACAATAACAGGCCTGGCATGGGTAGGTGCCAGCACTGAGACAATAACAGGCCTGGCATGGGTAGGTGCCAGCACTGAGACAATAACAGGCCTGGCATGGGTAGGTGCCAGCACTGAGACCCACAACTCCCTGCGCCCCGAGCTGCCCAGAGAAGGTACTTGGCAGTATTTGTGCCGTTTGGCTGTAGGGGAATCAGCCAGAACATAAGGAGCAGAGATCTGCCCCCCCCCGATCTGCCCTCCCGGCTGAGCAATCTCATGATCCTTATGTGAAGTGACTGGGGCCCGAGGCCCAGGGAATAACACACAGAACAGACTCCCTGCACCTCCCGCGCCGTCTGCAGCACAAACCAGCTTGCTGTGGGGTTGGGGGGGCTCACCATCATGTGTAACAATCACGGTGTATAAATACCCCCCCCTAATGTGTAACAATCACGGTGTATAAATACCCCCCCCCCCTAATGTGTAACAATCACGGTGTATAAATACCCCCCCTAATGTGTAACAATCACGGTGTATAAATACCCCCCCCTAATGTGTAACAATCACTGTGTATAAATACCCCCCCCTAATGAGTAACAATCACGGTGTATAAATACCCCCCCCTTATGTGTAACAATCATGGTGTATAAATACCCCCCCCCTAATGTGTAACAATCACGGTGTATAAATACCCCCCCCCCTAATGTGTAACAATCACGGTGTATAAATACCCCCCCCCCTAATGTGTAACAATCACGGTGTATAAATACCCCCCCCCCTAATGTGTAACAATCATGGTGTATAAATACCCCCCCCTAATGTGTAACAATCATGGTGTATAAATACCCCCCCCCCTAATGTGTAACAATCACGGTGTATAAATACCCCCCCCTAATGTGTAACAATCATGGTGTATAAAAGGTGCTGGGGGGCAGGTAGTTAGGGGCAAGGTGCTGGGGGGCAGGTAGCTAGGGGCAAGGTGCTGGGGGGGCAGGTAGTTAGGGGCAAGGTGCTGAGGGGCAGGTAGTTAGGGGCAAGGTGCTGGGGGCCGGCAGGTAGTTAGGGGCAAGGTGCTGGGGGGCCGGCAGGTAGTTAGGGGCAAGGTGCTGGGGGGCAGGTAGCTAGGGCAAGGTGCTGGGGGGGCAGGTAGTTAGGGGCAAGGTGCTGGGGGGGCAGGTAGTTAGGGGCAAGGTGCTGGGGGCCGGCAGGTAGTTAGGGGCAAGGTGCTGAGGGGCAGGTAGTTAGGGGCAAGGTGCTGGGGGGGCAGGTAGTTAGGGGCAAGGTGCTGGGGGCCGGCAGGTAGTTAGGGGCAAGGTGCTGGGGGGGCAGGTAGTTAGGGGCAAGGTGCTGGGGGGCAGGTAGTTAGGGGCAAGGTGCTGGGGGCCGGCAGGTAGTTAGGGGCAAGGTGCTGGGGGGCAGGTAGTTAGGGGCAAGGTGCTGGGGGGCAGGTAGTTAGGGGCAAGGTGCTGGGGGGCAGGTAGTTAGGGGCAAGGTGCTGGGGGGCAGGTAGTTAGGGGCAAGGTGCTGGGGGGCAGGTAGTTAGGGGCAAGGTGCTGGGGGGCCGGCAGGTCAGTACATTGGGGATTTCCCTCCCAGACAGGTACCAAAGCCCTGCCAGCTGGTGAGGCAACACAAGGCTGGAGTAGGAGACCTACAGTAACGCTAACAGGAGAGTCATTTGACCCTGTCATGTGATCATTTGCAGACCCCCAAACATACACATACCGACACCTGCAATCCCTAAACACGTCACATCTCTCTCCTTCCTTTGACTCTCTTCATTCTAACATCCAAACTGTCTCTTGTCCTAATCAGGCCCCTCTGTCTCCTACAGCCACTCGCCCCTGCCCTCAATGTGCTGCTCCTGCCAAGACTAAACGTGTGAGGCCCAAACCGCTCCAACCCTAGCACCCTGCTCATACCCGCCCTGGCACCCTGCTCATACCCGCCCTGGCACCCTGCTCATACCCACCCTGGCACCCTGCTCATACCCGCCCTGGCACCCTGCTCATACCCGCCCTGGCACCCTGCTCATACCCGCCCTGGCACCCTGCTCATACCCACCCTAGCACCCTGCTCATACCCGCCCTGGCACCCTGCTCATACCCGCCCTGGCACCCTGCTCCTACCCACCCTGGCACCCTGCTCATACCCGCCCTGGCACCCTGCTCATACCCACCCTGGCACCCTGCTCATACCCACCCTGGCACCCTGCTCATACCCGCCCTGGCACCCTGCTCATACCCACCCTGGCACCCTGCTCATACCCGCCCTGGCACCCTGCTCATACCCGCCCTGGCACCCTGCTCATACCCACCCTGGCACCCTGCTCATACCCGCCCTGGCACCCTGCTCATACCCGCCCTGGCACCCTGCTCATACCCACCCTGGCACCCTGCTCATACCCGCCCTGGCACCCTGCTCATACCCGCCCTGGCACCCTGCTCATACCCACCCTGGCACCCTGCTCATTCCCGCCCTGGCACCCTGCTCATACCCGCCTGGCACCCTGCTCATACCCGCCCTGGCACCCTGCTCATACCCACCCTGGCACCCTGCTCATACCCGCCCTGGCACCCTGCTCATACCCACCCTGGCACCCTGCTCATACCCACCCTGGCACCCTGCTCATACCCACCCTGGCACCCTGCTCATACCCACCCTGGCACACTGCTCATACCCACCCTGGCACACTGCTCATACCAAATCCCTCCAAAAACAGTCAGGTGCACTTGAGCGCCGCTGGCACAAATCAAGGTCAGAGTCAGATTTCTGCAGCTACAAATCTGCTCTCCTACAACACCCCCCTCTGCCAAGCTAAACAAACCTACTTCCCTGCACTTATTAACCCCTCTCTAACCAACCTGCACAACTCTTCTCTCCCTTTAACTCTCTGCTGTCCCCCCCCCCCTCCGTGTGCTTCAGTCACTGCTCAAGCTATTGCTGAGCACTTTAAAAATAAAATTGACACCATCCGAAGTGACATTGCACAACTTCATCCCCATAACCATTCCCCTCCCTCCCTACATGCCCCCCAGTCTCTTCTTGGCTCCTTCTCCCCTGTGACTGAAGTCTCAAAACTGTCGGCTTCCTCCCACCTTACTACCTGCCCGCTTGATCCCATTCCTACCAAACTTCTACGCAATGCCAACCCCTGTCTTATCAAAGCCTTAACTCATCTATTCAATCTCTCACTCTCTACTGGAATCTTTCCCTCCCAACTGAAACATGCACTGGTAACCCCTATTCTGCACTGGTAACCCCTATTCTGAAAAAACCCTCCCTAGATCCTTCCAATCCTACTAACCTCCGACCTATCTCTCTGCTCCCATTCATCCCCAAACTGCTTGAGCGCCTAGTATACAACCGACTGACGCTATTCCTCTCTGACAATAACCTCCTGGATCCCCTACAATCTGGTTTTAGACAACAACATTCCACCGAAACTGCTCTAACCCGACTAACAAATGACCTACTTTCAGCTAAAGCCAAAAAACACTACTCGCTACTGATACTTCTCGATCTCTCTGCTGCTTCTGACACTGTGGATCCCCCTCTTCTCCCCCAGACTCTCCGCTCTCTTGGCCTTCGTGACACTGCCTTATCCTGGTTTCCATCTTATCTCTCAGATCCTTCAGTGTCTCTTACAATGGGGAATCCCCTTCTCCCCTGCCTCTCCCTGTCGGGGTTCCTCAAGGCTCTGCCCTGGGCCCCTTACTATTTTCTCTCTATACCTCCTCACTTGGCAAACTAATCAGTTCTTTTGGCTGTCAGTCCCACCTCTATGCTGGGGATACTCACATCTATCTTTCCTCTCCTGATCTCAACCCAGAGCTTCTAACTGGCGTCTCTCCCTGCCTGGCCGCTATCTCCACTTGGATGTCCCAGCGTTACCTGAAATTAAACCTCTCTAAAACTGAACTGGTTCTCTTTCCCCCATCCAACCCATCTTCCCAGGCCCGGTGCCTTGGGGTTATCCTTGATTCTGCCCTGTCCTTCACCCCTCATATCCAATCACTTATCAAATCCTGTCACTTTCACCTAAGAAATATCTCCAAAATCTGATCATTTATCACCCACTCTTATAATATCTCGCCTGGACTACTGTAACTCCCTATTAATTGGCCTTCCCCTCCAAAGCCTGTCCCCTCTCCAGTCCATAATGAATACTGCTGCCAGGCTCATACACCTCTCCGACCGCTCCTCCTCTGCCGTGCTACACTGCCAATCCCTGCCATGCCCCTCTGCCAGTCCCCCTGCCATGCCGCTCTGCCAATCCCTGCACTGGCTTCCCCTACCATCCAGGATAAAATTCAAGCTATTGACCCTCACATTTAAAGCAGCCCATAACTCTGCCCCACCCTACATCTCTGAACTCATCTCTAGGTACCACCCAACCCGCTTGTTACCCCCCTACTGACCTGCCCCCCAACTCCTCTCTCATTCCCTCCTCACACGCTCGCATTCAAGCCTGTGCAAGGGCTGCCCCCCTTCTCTGGGATTCGCTCCCACAAACTGTCAGACTTTCTACCAATCTCTCTGCCTTCAAGAGATCTCTAAAAACACATTTATTTAGAGAGGCTTACCCTAATCTAGTTTAGCAATACCCTGTGCCCCCCCCTCTCACAACTCTGGTCATGCCCATTCCCACACCTTGTGTCTCAACCCTTTCTCCTTGTAGAGTGTAAGCTCTTTGGGGCAGGGCTCCCTTCCCCTCCTGTATCGGTTACTGATTGCTTTATATGTTACTCCTTGTAGAGTGTAAGCTCTTTGGGGCAGGGCTCTCTTCACCTCTTGTATCGGTTATTGATTGCTTTATATGTTACTCTGTATGCCCAATGTATGTAACTCACTTATTGTACAGCGCTGCGGAATATGTTGGCGCTTTATAAATAAATGTTAATGTAATGTAATGTAATTTGCAGACACACCCCCCCAGGGGTACTTACCTTCCCATCAACAGTGACAGCAGCAAACACCGTGGAAGAGTACGGGGCCCAGGCAACATCTGCCACCGGGGCGCTCAGGTCAAACACAAACATTGGGCTCCTGAGGAAGGAACATCTTTATTATTATTATTAGTATTGTTATTATTGTTATTATTATTATTAGTTTTATTATTAAATACATAACGACAGAATGGAAAGGGAAGCCCAGTATAACATGGAGTGAGCTGCTGTGAGGCCGGTACGTTCCCATCATCCCTTGCATGACACACTCACTTGACATCATGTTGCCAGATCTTGACTGTCCAATCAGAGCTGCAGGAGATGAAGACCTTGGGGTGAAAAGGGTTCCAGCGCACCGTATCCACCGCCATGCTGTGTGCCTCGTACGTGTCCAGGAACTTGCTGGAGTAAGCCTTCGAGCACTGCGCAGTAACGAGTAACACTCAGTGTGAGTGGCCCAATATTAGCCCCGCCCATGTAACAGGTAGGTAGGTGACTGCCATAAAGCAGGGCAGGACTGCTGCTTACAATGGGGGGATGAGATGGAGGGCACCAAGGCCTGCCCATTATTCCCTATAAAGCTGAGCCCACTGTTACCTTATGGATGTTTCCCTCTTCAGTCCCAACGAGGTACAGGTACTCAGTCTGCCAGTGGAAGTCAAAGGCTGTTCCGCTACCTGGGGGCAACAGGAGGTGGGAGGGGGTAGGTTGGAGCTTATGTGCCACACACAGTTACTGAGGGGCCCCCACCCTCATGTCCACTATATGTGAGTGCAGGGGGGGTCGAGTGCCAGTACCATGTATATGTGAGTGCGGGGGGGAGTGCCAGTACCATGTATATGTGAATGCGGGGGGGGGGGGGAGTGCCAGTACCATTGTATATGTGAATGCGGGGGGGGGGGGGGTTTAGTGCCAGTACCATGTATATGTGAATGCGGGGGGGGAGGTGCCAGTACCATGTATATGTGAATGCGGGGGGGAGCAGAGTGCCAGTACCATGTATATGTGAGTGCGGGGGGGGAGTGCCAGTTCCATGTATATGTGAATGCGGGGGGGGGAGTGCCAGTTCCATGTATATGTGAATGCGGGGGGGGGAAGTGCCAGTACCATGTATATGTGAGTGGGGGGGGAGTGCCAGTACCATGTATATGTGAATGCGGGGGGGGGGGGTGGAGTGCCAGTACCATGTATATGTGAGTGCGGGGGGGGGGGGGGGGAGTGCCAGTACCATGTATATGTGAGTGCGGGGGGGGGGGGGAGTGCCAGTACCATGTATATGTGAATGCGGGGGGGGGGGGAAGTGCCAGTACCATGTATATGTGAGTGGGGGGGGGAGTGCCAGTACCATGTATATGTGAATGCGGGGGGGGGGGGGGGGGTGGAGTGCCAGTACCATGTATATGTGAGTGCGGGGGGGGGAGTGCCAGTACCATGTATATGTGAGTGCGGGGGGGGGGGGGAGTGCCAGTACCATGTATATGTGAGTGCGGGGGGGGGGGGAGTGCCAGTACCATGTATATGCGAATGGGGGGGGGGTGGAGTGCCAGTACCATGTATATGTGAGTGCGGGGGGGGGGGGGGGAGTGCCAGTACCATGTATATGTGAGTGCGGGGGGGGAGTGCCAGTACCATGTATATGTGAGTGCGGGGGGTATGTGAGTGCGGGGGGGGAGTGCCAGTACCATGTATATGTGAGTGCGGGGGGGGAGTGCCAGTACCATGTATATGTGAGTGCGGGGGGAGTGCCAGTACCATGTATATGTGAGTGCGGGGTGGGGAGTGCCAGTACCATGTATATGTGAGTGCGGGGGGGGAGTGCCAGTACCATGTATATGTGAGTGCGGGGGGGGGGAAGTGAGTGCGGGGGGGGGAGTGCCAGTACCATGTATATGTGAGTGCGGGGGGGGGGGGAGTGCCAGTACCATGTATATGTGAGTGCGGGGGGGGAGTGCCAGTACCATGTATATGTGAGTGCGGGGGGGGGGGGGAGTGCCAGTACCATGTATATGTGAGTGCGGGGGGGGGGAGTGCCAGTACCATGTATATGTGAGTGCGGGGGGGGGATGTGAGTGCGGGGGGGGAGTGCCAGTACCATGTATATGTGAGTGCGGGGGGGGGAGTGCCAGTACCATGTATATGTGAGTGCGGGGGGGGGGGGGAGTGCCAGTACCATGTATATGTGAGTGCGGGGGGGGGAGTGCCAGTACCATGTATATGTGAGTGCGGGGGGGGGGGGGAGTGCCAGTACCATGTATATGTGAGTGCGGGGGGGGATGTGAGTGCGGGGGGGGATGTGAGTGCGGGGGGGGGATGTGAGTGCGGGGGGGGATGTGAGTGCGGGGGGGGGGGGGAGTGCCAGTACCATGTATATGGAGCCTGAGACCCTCAGGGCCACTTGCAGTTGTTCCACTGAAGGACAACTTGATGACATCGGAGTGAACCAACTCGTCCTGCGGGGGGAGAAGGAGGGCAATTAGTGGCAGACAAATCAGACAAATAGCCCAGAGCCCAAGGCAGAAGCCTCCATGTTGGTGGTTTGTTACCCCTTCTATCCTTGGGGTAAGTGCATTCATGTACAGGACTCCCATGTTGCACCCTCCCGGGGTATTACTGGGGTAAGAGCAGCCAAATACCCACCTTTACTAATGTCCAGGACACCACCCTCCCGTCTGACGAGACGGAAAAAAAGTTTGGATTATTGTCCATGTCGTCTCTCTGCCACTTCACCTGAACATAGAGAGAAACATATGTGAGTATGAGTGTGAGTGCAGGCTAATGAGGGACATACAGGGAGTCCCCCTGCCCTACTGACCCCACTGAGGGGCCCCCTGCCCTACTGACCTGACGGAGGGTCCCCCTGCCCTACTGACCCGACTGAGGGTCCCCCTGCCCTACTGAACAGACTGAGGGGCCCCCTGCCCTACTGACCCGACTGAGGGGCCCCCTGTCCTACTGAGGGGCCCCCTGCCCTACTGAGGGGCCCCCTGCCCTACTGAGGGGCCCCCTGCCCTACTGACCCGACTGAGGGGCCCCCTGCCCTACTGCCCTGATTGAGGGGCCCCCTGCCCTACTGACCCAACTGAGGGGCCCCCTGCCCTACTGACCTGACTGAGGGCCCCCTTCCCTACTGACCCGACTGAGGGGCCCCCTGCTCTACTGACCTGACTGAGGGGCCCCCTGCCCTACTGACGCAACTGAGGGGCCCCCTGACCTACTGACCTGACTGAGGGCCCCCTTGCCCTACTGCCCTGACTGAGGGCCCCCCTGCCCTACTGACCTGCCACACAGGGTCGGTGTGTTTGCCGGATTTTGCCGAACTAATGAAACTTGGCTGTGGCGTGTCTGCTTTGAGATTATAAATGGCCACGTTGCCATCATAGAAGCCGGCGGCCACCAGATAGGGGTGGTCTCTGTGTAAGTCCAAGCACATGACGCCACTGTCTGCGCTGAACAGATATTCGGGGAACGAGGGGTTCTTGAGCGAGTAGAAGAGCACCAAGCCTCGGTTCTGTTTCATAAAGTCATCTGTGGGGTCAAATCAGTCATGTCACCCTCACTTACCCACTGCACCCCAGGGGAGGAAATGGGGGGGGGTTAATTTAAAGGGAAACAGCCGGTATTACAGTACAAATGCACAGGGGGGCAGTTGTTTTATATAAAGGGGCCCCTATAAAGCCCACAAATCAGTATGGCAGCCGTACTTTGCCCCTGCCTCATGGGCCAGGAATCCCCAATAAAAGGACAACTCTATCACAATTTGGCTAATTTCCCATTTCCCAGCATTACAGTTTTGGCTCCAATGCTGCCCAACAGCTCCCTCATGTGGCGGCTCCCAGTCACTACAAGGGGCACACACGTCCGCAAGTGCAGTGAGCAAAGTGCAATTTCAGTTCCCACAATGCAACATTTCTATCCAGGCGCCATTGCGTCTGATTCACCCAAATTAATGCAACTATCCATCCATTTTGTTGCAAATCAGATCCCTCCCCTGCAGAACCCAGAGCTGCCATAGTCACAGAGCAGAAAGGGAATAATTACCCCCTTCCCAAGATTCTAGCCAGCGGGCAGCACACACAGGGTTGGGCACTGCCTTGAGCTGATATGTACAGATATTCTGCCCCCTCCATGCTGGAAGGAGATGGGGGGCACACACAGACATGGGGGCCAGGTACTTACAAGAGCCGTGGGCAACTGCAAAGAGATCCTTGTAATTTGGGTTCCTGTAAGAGACAAATGAGAAGTGTTGGGGGCTGATGGCAGGTAAGTTGTTAGGGGACACGAGTGCAGGTCGGGACTGGGATACACAATAAGCCTCATACAGTGTCGCCAATACATAACCCTGGAACTAGCCCAACCCCACAGCTTGCCAGTCTGGGCGGCATACACCCCCCACAGGTGGCACCTGAGAGACAGCCCAAGGCGGGGGGGGGGGGGGGGGATGTTACAATATTGTAAACAATAAACAAACCATTCTGTGCTCTATCCCTAGCCCTGCCCTGCAGCTTAGCAGCCCTTCATGCAGAACACCTTAGGGTGGGCTATCTCTGACCAATGGAATACTTTGGGTGGGCTAGCTCTGACCAATGGAATACTTTGGGTGGGCTAGCTCTGACCAATGGAATACTTTGGGTGGGCTAGCTCTGACCAATGGAATACTTTGGGTGGGCTAGCTCTGACCAATGGAATACTTTGGGTGGGCTAGCTCTGACCAATGGAATACTTTGGGTGGGCTAGCTCTGACCAATGGAATACTTTGGGTGGGCTAGCTCTGACCAATGGAATACTTTGGGAGGGCTAGCTCTGACCAATGGAATACTTTGGGAGGGCTAGCTCTGACCAATGGAATACTTTGGGTGGGCTAGCTCTGACCAATGGAATACTTTGGGAGGGCTAGCTCTGACCAATGGAATACTTTGGGTGGGCTAGCTCTGACCAATGGGATTCTTTAGGTTGGCTAGCTCTGACCAATGGGATTCTTTGTGTGGGCTTGTTCTGACCAATGAGATAGCTTTGGGTGGACTAGCTCTGACCAATGGGATTCTTTGGGTGGGCTTGCTCTGACCAATGAGATACCTTTGGGTGGGCTAGCTCTGACCAATGGAATTCTTTGGGTGGGCTAGTTCTGACCAATGAGATACCCTTGGGTGGGCTAGCTCTGACCAATGGGATTCTTTGGGTGGGCTAGTTCTGTCCAATGAGATAGCCTTGGGTGGGCTGGCTCTGACCAATGGGATTCTTTGGGTGGGCTAGTTCTGTCCATTGGGATTCTTTGGGTGGACTAGCTCTGACCAATGGGATTCTTTAGGTTGGCTAGCTCTGACCAATGGGATTCTTTGGGTGGGCTAGCTCTGACCAATGGGATACTTCGGGTGGGTTTAACTCTATAGGATTCTAATTAAGCAGCAGCCAATAAAGAGCCGTGAGTTGCAAAGCCACAAGGGAACTGCCGCTGAGGGAACCATGGAGCTACTTCCTGCTCAGGAGGGGCAGCGGCTCCAGGGCTCCCCTGTGCCAATGGGAAGGAAGGGCAGGAAGGAATGGGCGGAGCTGAGTGCAACTACACGGAAGGGCAAGGAGCGCATGTTGGTGCAAGTGAAAGACAATTAAAGGGGAAGTCATTCCTTAGTTCTTTCTTGCCGATCCCATTCTCAGTTCCTGCGTTTGGGCTACAGACAATCCCAATAGGAATGGTCAGCGCCAAAAGCACAGAGATCCCTATCCCAATTACAGACCCCTGACCTGGGGGGGCACAATAAATCCAAATGTGAGGGGAGTGGTTAAACCCCTGGGGCAACTCCCATTATGCCAGGGGAAGCCATTCCTACTGGAGTTGCTGGGGTCCCCTGTTTCAATGTGCTCCTCCCACTTCCCAAGTGACATCACGCCTGAGAGGTGATTTCCTTACCCCACGCTGTTTCCCTTATATCCTGGGCCCACCCCTGTTGTCATGGAAGCCTCCTTTGTCACTCCTCCCCAGTGTTGCCATGGCAGCACAACATTAACTCATTAAAACCTTGTGCTCATTTCCCAGAAGCCTTTGGTGCTGATCATTTGTACTGAGAAGATTTTGGCGCAAGTAACTTTAAAGGGGAGGGTCAGCTTTCAGTTAACTGTCAGTATGTTACAGAAAGGCCAAGTCTAAGCAACTTTTCAATTGGTCTTCATTATTTGTTTTTCATAGTTTTTGAATTATTTGCCTTCTTCTTCTAACTTTTTGCAGCTTTCAAATGGGGGTCACTGACCCCGGCAGCCAAACCCTATTGCTCTGTGAGGCTCTAGTTTTATTGTTACTTTTTATTATTTATTTTTCTATTCAGTCCCTCCCCGTATTCATATATCAGTCTTTCATTATATCCACACCCTGGTGGCTAAGGTCATTTGGACCCTAGCAACCAAACAGCTACTCCCAAGCTTGGAGAGCTGCCTAATAAAAACTGAAATAATGAAAAAGTATAAATAATAAAAAATGAAGACCAATTGCAAATTGTCTCAGAATATCACTCTCTACTTCACGCTAAGAGTTAACTCAGAGGCGGGCATCCCCCTTAATGAATGGGGTGTTATGGGCAACTGGGTGCGGGGTAATTGCGGGGGGCCATGTATAAGCGGAGGGTGGCAGAGGTACTGGGCACCTACCAGCAGAGGGCAGTCACTGCCAACCCCTTGGCTTGTTCTTGCTGGAACTTCCACAGTGGCATCAATGTTCCCTCTTGGCCTCTAAATTCATCCGCAGGATCCTCGAAATATTTGAAGTCTTCAGAGAAAAACAATGAAAGTGAATGTAATGAACTCTTGCCTGTGCCAGGGTGCTGATTGGGGGGCACAGGCACGTGCCAGGGTGCTGATTGGGGGGCACAGGCACGTGCCAGGGTGCTGATTGGGGGGCACAGGCATGTGCCAGGGTGCTGATTGGGGGGCACAGGCACGTGCCAGGGTGCTGATTGGGGGGCACAGGCACGTGCCAGGGTGCTGATTGGGGGGCACAGGCATGCGCCAGGGGTGCCTGGGTGCTGATTGGGGGACACAGGCACGCGCCAGGGGGTGCCAGGGTGCTGATTGGGGGGCACAGGCACGTGCCAGGGTGCTGACTGGGGGGCACAGACACGAGCCAGGGGGTGCCAGGGTGCTGATTGGGGGGCACAGACATGCCCTGGGGGGTGCCAGGGTGCTGATTGGGGGGCACAGGCATGCGCCAGGGTGCTGACTGGGGGGCATAGGCAAACGCTGGGGGTGCCGGGGGACTGATTCATGCAGGGAAAATGAGCGCTGTGGAGTGGTTTGGCTCGGCCTGGCACATGGAATAGGCACAATCTCACTGCCAGATCAGTGCCAGTTACTTCGCCATGATTCCTTCCTACCATGTGGTGGGCAAAGGTTACACCTCCTGCACTATATCTTTGGTAGAACTACAACTCCCAGCACCCTGTGCGTAACATGCAGCAAGCAAGCGACAGTCAAGAGACATGCGCTGTGCTGGGGGGGGGGGGGTACAGGCAATGGCTATGGGTGGCCCAGAGGGGTACTGTGGGTATGTCCCATTCTGAGCCACTGCCAACTGTGCCCACAGAAACATACAAATGCCCAATAGCAAGGAGCCAACCAATCACCTACCCTGAGTGACATCATCAAACGAGTTCTGATTCACCATCCTCTCCATGATTTTGCACGATTTCGCCAACTTGCTGATGTCATCACTCTGCGTAAATCCGACGAGAATGTGATTATAGAGCGACTAGTGAAATGTAACAGGGACCCACCCCTGGCACTGCCCGGGCACCCCTCCCTTACACCTCTGCCCAAACCCTATTGGCCCCTCATTTGTGTCACTCACCTGAGATTCGGTGGCGCCCATTCTGCGCCGGGATGGCGTCTCTTCTTCTTTCTTAGAGGCCGGAGCCTTCGGCTTCTCTTTCAGCTTCTGCTGCTTCTTCAGCTCCTCCACGTAAGCGTCATAGATCTCCCACTGCGCCCACAGAAGCTTCCGTCAGTCTCTGGGGCAACTCCCGGGGCCCGGGGGCAAAAGCTAGTAGGGCCCCCAATGTTTCTATATATCTGTAACCTTGTTATGGGCTAAGGGGGCCCAGCCTGAAGGCCAGTTAGGGGGGATTTGGGGTGAGTGCTTATTTGTGCCCTGGGTACCCCTGGAACTATAGCGGGGTGACTGTTACCCCAATGTTTCTATATATCTGTAACCTTGTTATGGGCTAAGGGGGCCCAGCCTGAAGGCCAGTTAGGGGGGATTTGGGGTGAGTGCTTATTTGTGCCCTGGGTACCCCTTGAACTATAGCGGGGTGACTGTTACCCCAATGTTTCTATATATCTGTAACCTTGTTATGGGCTAAGGGGGCCCAGCCTGAAGGCCAGTTAGGGGGGGATTTGGGGTGAGTGCTTATTTGTGCCCTGGGTACCCCTGGAACTATAGTGGGGTGACTGTTACCCCAATGTTTCTATATATCTGTAACCTTGTTATGGGCTAAGGGGGCCCAGCCTGAAGGCCAGTTAGGGGGGGATTTGGGGTGAGTGCTTATTTGTGCCCTGGGTACCCCTGGAACTATAGCGGGGTGACTGTTACCCCAATGTTTCTATATATCTGTAACCTTGTTATGGGCTAAGGGGGCCCAGCCTGAAGGCCAGTTAGGGGGGATTTGGGGTGAGTGCTTATTTGTGCCCTGGGTACCCCTGGAACTATAGCAGGGTGACTGTTACCCCAATGTTTCTATATATCTGTAACCTTGTTATGGGCTAAGGGGGCCCAGCCTGAAGGCCAGTTAGGGGGGGATTTGGGGTGAGTGCTTATTTGTGCCCTGGGTACCCCTGGAACTATAGCGGGGTGACTGTTACCCCAATGTTTCTATATATCTGTAACCTTGTTATGGGCTAAGGGGGCTCAGCCTGAAGGCCAGTTAGGGGGGGATTTGGGGTGAGTGCTTATTTGTGCCCTGGGTACCCCTGGAACTATAGCGGGGTGACTGTTACCCCAATGTTTCTATATATCTGTAACCTTGTTATGGGCTAAGGGGGCTCAGCCTGAAGGCCAGTTAGGGGGGGATTTGGGGTGAGTGCTTATTTGTGCCCTGGGTACCCCTGGAACTATAGCGGGGTGACTGTTACCCCAATGTTTCTATATATCTGTAACCTTGATATGGGCTAAGGGGGCCCAGCCTGAAGGCCAGGGAGATTTGGGGTGACCTAGAGGAGAAATTACTTTCAGCCCCCCCGGATCGGGATGGGTTGGGGGTCACAGACAAATTGCTTGTGCCTCCTGCTCACTAGAAATGATGGTGAATAAGGAACCAATAGTGCTGGGTATGACACCCCCCCCCCCCCCCCATAGAGGCCGCTTGGCACCCTTCCCGCTTACCTGATTGGCAGAGGCAGAAAAGACTTCCCGCGGGGGCGGTTCTGTCTGACAGGCACGTTCCTGCAACAAATGATACAAAGTGTTTAGTGACCCCCCAGGCCCACAGCGCCCCCAATCACACACAGCACAGGGGGGGGCTTACTCTCAGTGGGTTGTTCAGAGACTGGGAGGCTCTCTCGCTAAAGTTGAACTGATTGGTCAGTTTTCGTTCCTTGAGTTTGGGTGCGTCTTCTCCATCAGCCCCCTCGTCCCCTGCGGCCTATAGGAAGAAAGGGGAGGAGCTGCTCAAAGTCTGGCCCAGCTGGTACCTCCAGTAATTGCCCCCCAATCACACTCTACCTCTGATAATTACCCCCAATCGCATGGTACCTCAGCCTATTGCCCCCAGTCACACACAATCCACTAATTGCTCCACAATCCAAGGTATCTCAAGTAATTGCCCCCCAATCACATGGTACCTCAGTTAATTGCCCCCCAATCACACAGTACCTTAGCTATTTACCCCTCAGTCACATGGTACCTCAGCTTATTGCCCCCATTCACACAGTACTGCAGTGCCAGCTCCCTCCCATGGGTACAAACAAACCGGTACCGGAGTTCCTGGGTGCTCCTCTGTCTCCATATTGTCTGCTGGTTCTGCTGCAGGGGAGTCAATGTGAGTGGGCCCTGGGGAGGCAGACACATTAGTGACACTATATACTGATATATATATATATATACACACACTGCCCCACACTGCCCTACTGGTTCTGCTGCAGGGGTGTGGGTGTGAGTGGGCCCTGGGGAGGCAGACACATTAGTGACACTATATACTGATATATATATATATATATATACACACAGCCCCACACTGCCCTACTGGTTCTGCTGCAGGGGAGTCAATGTGAGTGGGCCCTGGGGAGGCAGACACATTAGTGACACTATATACTGATATATATATACTGCCCCACAGCCCCACACTGCCCTACTGGTTCTGCTGCAGGAGTGTGAGTGTGAGTGGGCCCTGGGGAGGCAGACACATTAGTGACACTATATACTGATATATATATATATATATATATATACACACACTGCCCCACACTGCCCTACTGGTTCTGCTGCAGGGGTGTGGGTGTGAGTGGGCCCTGGGGAGGCAGACACATTAGTGACACTATATACTGATATATATATATATATATACACACACACTGCCCCACACTGCCCTACTGGTTCTGCTGCAGGAGTGTGGGTGTGAGTGGGCCCTGGGGAGGCAGACACATTAGTGACACTATATACTGATATATATATATATACACACAGCCCCACACTGCCCTGCTGGTTCTGCCAATGGCAGACCATATTCCAGTGGATCTCCTGCTGACCCAGATGTGCCAGAGATACAAGAAGGGTTGGGCCCCCCAGACCCCCTCAGGAGCCCAGTCAGTGAGTGGGGCCTGAAGGAAAAGCAGGGAACAGACTCACCTTCCAGCCCCCCCATACGCAGTTTCTGCCTGCGGGCCTCGTCGGAGTCCTTGTGCAAGAGGTTCCCATCCAGGGAGAAGTGCACGGCCAGCTGTTCCACCATGCTCACCGCCTTGTACGCTCGCTCCTGCAACACAGAGACCCCCGCATTTCTACTCGCGCCTCTGGGGAGGGCTAACAATCAGCTCCCGGGGGCACTTTCCTGAGAAGTAGGGGGGGGGGTAACTATATCTATATATAACATCATCTTGCTGAGGGGCCCAATAACCAGTCAGAAGCAGTTCATATAAGTAGTTCCATTAATTAGTGTGCTAATAAAGCAGTCAGCTCATTGGGGGGCAGTCGAGGTTGCCCCAAGTTTAACCCCTACCCACCTACCTGCCCCTTCTTACACAGCCCTGCGCTGTCATTGCTGGATAAGTAACAAACAGAACACACGTTACATTCCCAATGCTAGGAAATGATCTAGAACCCCTCAGTGACTTCTAATATCCTTATCATTTACAGTAGGGGGTACATTATCCCTTATAATACATGAGTGATACTCAGAGTTCCCTGTATAACTCAGCCTGCAGCCTTGTGCCTTTATATGGGCACAGAACCCCTCAGTGACTGCTAATATCCTTATCATTTACAGTAGGGGGTACATTATCCCTTATAATACATGAGTGATACTCAGAGTTCCCTGTATAACTCAGCCTGCAGCCTTGTGCCTTTATATGGGGGGCACAGAGCCCCTCAGTGACTGCTAATATCCTTATCATTTACAGTAGGGGGTACATTATCCCTTATAATACATGAGTGATACTCAGAGTTCCCTGTATAACTCAGCCTGCAGCCTTGTGCCTTTATATGGGCACAGAACCCCTCAGTGACTGCTAATATCCTTATCATTTACAGTAGGGGGTACATTATCCCTTATAATACATGAGTGATACTCAGAGTTCCCTGTATAACTCAGCCTGCAGCCTTGTGCCTTTATATGGGGGGCACAGAACCCCTCAGTGACTGCTAATATCCTTATCATTTACAGTAGGGGGTACATTATCCCTTATAATACATGAGTGATACTCAGAGTTCCCTGTATAACTCAGCCTGCAGCCTTGTGCCTTTATATGGGGGGCACAGAGCCCCTCAGTGACTGCTAATATCCTTATCATTTACAGTAGGGGGTACAGTATCCCTTATAATACATGAGTGATACTCAGAGTTCCCTGTATAACTCAGCCTGCAGCCTTGTGCCTTTATATGGGGGGCACAGAACCCCTCAGTGACTGCTAATATCCTTATCATTTACAGTAGGGGGTACATTATCCCTTATAATACATGAGTGATACTCAGAGTTCCCTGTATAACTCAGCCTGCAGCCTTGTGCCTTTATATGGGGGGCACAGAACCCCTCAGTGACTGCTAATATCCTTATCATTTACAGTAGGGGGTACATTATTCACTATATATATATATATATATATACAGTGGAGGAAATAATTATTTGACCCCTCACTGATTTTGTAAGTTTGTCCAATGACAAAGAAATGAAAAGTCTCAGAACAGTATCATTTCAATGGTAGGTTTATTTTAACAGTGGCAGATAGCACATCAAAAGGAAAATCGAAAAAATAACTTTAAATAAAAGATAGCAACTGATTTGCATTTCATTGAGTGAAATAAGTTTTTGAACCCTCTAACAAAAAAAGACTTAAAAAACCCTTGTTTGCAAGCACAGAGGTCAAACGTTTCTTGTAATTGATGAGCAAGTTTGCGCCCATTTTAGGAGGAATGTTGGTCCACTCCTCTTTGCAGATCATCTCTAAATCCCTAAGGTTTCGAGGCTGTCTCTGTGCAACTCTGAGCTTGAGCTCCCTCCATAGGTTTTCTATTGGATTAAGGTCCGGAGACTGACTAGGCCACTCCATGACCTTAATGTGCTTCTTCTTGAGCCACTCCTTTGTTGCCTTTGCTGTATGTTTTGGGTCATTGTCGTGCTGGAACACCCATCCACCACCCATTTTCAGTTTCCTGGCAGAGGGAAGGAGGTTGTCGTTCAGGATTTCACGATACATGGCTCCGTCCATTTTCCTGTTAATGCGAATAAGTTGTCCTGTGCCCTTAGCAGAAAAACACCCCCAAAGCAAAATGTTTCCACCCCCATGCTTGACGGTGGGGACGGTGTTTTGGGGGTCATAGGCAGCATTTTTCTTCCTCCAAACACAGCGAGTTGAGTTAATGCCAAAGAGCTCTATTTTGGTCTCATCAGACCACAGCACCTTCTCCCAGTCACTCACAGAATCATTCAGGTGTTCATTGGCAAACTTCAGGCCTGCACATGTGCCTTCTTGAGCAGGGGGACCTTGCGAGCCCTGCAGGATTTTAATCCATTGCGGTGTAATGTGTTTCCAATGGTTTTCTTGGTGACTGTGGTCCCTGCTAATTTGAGGTCATTAACTAACTCCTCCCGTGTAGTTCTAGGATGCTTTTTCACCTTTCTCAGAATCATTGACACCCCACGAGGTGAGATCTTGCGTGGAGCCCCAGAGCGAGGTCGATTGATGGTCATTTTGTGCTCCTTCCATTTTCGAACAATCGCACCAACAGTTGTCACCTTCTCTCCCAGCTTCTTGCTAATGGTTTTGTAGCCCATTCCAGCCTTGTGCAGGTCTACAATTTTGTCTCTGACATCCTTGGGCAGCTCTTTGGTCTTTCCCATGTTGGAGAGTTTGGAGTCTGCTTGATTGATTGATTCTGTGGACAGGTGCCTTTTATACAGGTGACTAGTTAAGACAGGTGTCCTTAATGAGGTTGACTAATTGAGTAGAAGTGTCTAACCACTCTGTGGGAGCCAGAACTCTTAATGGTTGGTAGGGGTTCAAAAACTTATTTCACTCAATGAAATGCAAATCAGTTGCTATCTTTTATTTAAAGTTATTTTTTCGATTTTCCTTTTGATGTGCTATCTGCCACTGTTAAAATAAACCTACCATTGAAATGATACTGTTCTGAGACTTTTCATTTCTTTGTCATTGGACAAACTTACAAAATCAGTGAGGGGTCAAATAATTATTTCCTCCACTGTATATATATATTAGCCTCTCAGATATTGCAGCCATTTTGTCCTGTGTTTCAGGTTGTAAGCCCCGCTCATGAGATTGCCGGGGGGCACCCAGACAAGAGATTGCCGGGGGGCACCCAGACAAGAGATTGCCGGGGGCACCCAGACAAGAGATTGCCGGGGGGCACCCAGAGAAGAGATTGCCGGGGGGCACCCAGACAAGAGATTGCCGGGGGGCACCCAGACAAGAGATTGCCGGGGGGCACCCAGACAAGAGATTGCCGGGGGGCACCCAGACAAGAGATTGCCGGGGGGCACCCAGACAAGAGATTGCCGGGAGGCACCCAGACAAGAGATTGCCGGGGGGCACCCAGACAAGAGATTGCCGGGGGGCACCCAGACAAGAGATTGCCGGGGGGCACCCAGACAAGAGATTGCCGGGGGGCACCCAGACATGAGATTGCCGGGGGGCACCCAGACATGAGATTGCAGGGGGGCACCCAGACATGAGATTGCCGGGGGGCACCCAGACATGAGATTGCCGGGGGGCACCCAGACATGAGATTGCAGGGGGGCACCCAGACATGAGATTGCCGGGGGGCACCCAGACATGAGATTGCCGGGGGGCACCCAGACATGAGATTGCCGGGGGGCACCCAGACATGAGATTGCTGGGGGGCACCCATTCAGTACTTGGCACGGGGCACTGGGGGAGCAGAAAGGTTCTTACCTTAAAGCTGTATCTGACGATGTTCTGGGGAGCATGGGGATTATTGGCTGTCAAAATGCGAGTAAATTCTTCATTCAGTTCCTGGGGAAACAGAACCATCAGGGCCCAGTGGCACAGGCAGGGAAATGGGAAACAGAACCATCAGGGCCCAGTGGCACAGGCAGGGAAATGGGAAACAGAACCATCAGGGCCCAGTGACACAGGCAGGGAAATGGGAAACAGAACCATCAGGGCCCAGTGACACAGGCAGGGAAATGGGAAACAGAACCATCAGGGCCCAGTGACACAGGCAGGGAAATGGGAAACAGAACCATCAGGGCCCAGTGACACAGGCAGGGAAATGGGAAACAGAACCATCAGGGCCCAGTGACACAGGCAGGGAAATGGGAAACAGAACCATCAGGGCCCAGTGACACAGGCAGGGAAATGGGAAACAGAACCATCAGGGCCCAGTGACACAGGCAGGGAAATGGGAAACAGAACCATCAGGGCCCAGTGACACAGGCAGGGAAATGGGAAACAGAACCATCAGGGCCCAGTGACACAGGCAGGGAAATGGGAAACAGAACCATCAGGGCCCAGTGACACAGGCAGGGAAATGGGAAACAGAACCATCAGGGCCCAGTGACACAGGCAGGGAAATGGAAACAGAACCATCAGGGCCCAGTGACACAGGCAGGGAAATGGGAAACAGAACCATCAGGGCCCAGTGACACAGGCAGGGAAATGGGAAACAGAACCATCAGGGCCCAGTGACACAGGCAGGGAAATGGGAAACAGAACCATCAGGGCCCAGTGACACAGGCAGGGAAATGGGAAACAGAACCATCAGGGCCCAGTGACACAGGCAGGGAAATGGGAAACAGAACCATCAGGGCCCAGTGAGTGACACAGGTAGGGAAATGGGAAACAGAACCATCAGGGCCCAGTGAGTGACACAGGTAGAGAAATGGGAAACAGAACCACGTGCATCTGGGCAAGTAGAGCAATAAAGCATCAGCGTTTCCATATCTCACAGCTGCATGGAGCCATTAGCAGCGATAGGTACTGATCCAATAGGGCACTTACTGCTTCTGTCAGTTCCAGTTGGTCGCGGGGTTTAATCAAAGTCTTGGCCTGAGTCCATTCTTCTACTCCATCTCCGACATCTGTGGAGTCATCGTCATCCTATAGAAACTCACATTAACCCTCATTCAGAAATGCCCAGAGCCTGCCCTTACTCACCTGTTACCCTACCTGTACACCCAGAGCCTGCCCTTACTCACCTGTTACCCTACCTGTACACCCAGAGCCTGCCCTTACTCACCTGTTACCCTACCTGTACACCCAGAGCCTGCCCTTACTCACCTGTTACCCTACCTGTACACCCAGAGCCTGCCCTTACTCACCTGTTACCCTACCTGTTCAGAAATGCCCAGAGCCTGCCCTTACTCACCTGTTACCCTACCTGTACAGAAATGCCCAGAGCCTGCCCTTACTCAACTGTTACCCTACCTGTACAGAAATGCCCAGAGCCTGCCCTTACTCTTCTGTTACCCTACCTTTACAGAAATGCCCAGAGCCTGCCCTTACACACCTGTTACCCTACCTGTACAGAAATGCCCAGAGCCTGCCCTTACTTTCCGGTTACCCTACCTGTACAGAAATGCCCAGAGCCTGCCCTTACTTTCCGGTTACCCTACCTGTACAGAAATGCCCAGAGCCTGCCCCTACTCACCTGTTACCCTACCTGTACAGAAATGCCCCATGTATGGCCACTGTGTTGGCAGGATGAATATTCTGTGCTCTGTGCCTGGCATTCCTGTTTCCCACATGCACTGGGGGTACCAGGGTAGGTTTTGGGCAGCCGAACAACCCGCCCCCCACACCTTCTCCCTTACTCACCTTCTTTTTGGATGCCGCCTTAGAAGGTTTCAGGACATTTGGTTTCGGGATCTGACCCACAGCTGCCACGTTCTGTAAGGGAAGCACAGGGGGATCAACTCCACAGTTCTGCTCTCACCCACTTATAATGCCCCGCCTTGGGGGGGGCACCAGGTCTGTGGGGGGAGGGTTGGCAGGGGTGGTAGGGTTTTATGCCCCCCCATACAATGCCCAGCCTTGGGGGGGGGGGGCACCAGATCTGTTATTATTTCCTGTAAATATATAGTGCCACACATTTCTGCTGCACTTTACTCTGTATAACAGATTTGGGGTGTCTCTGCCCCTCACTGTATATAATGGATTTGGGGTGTCTCTGCCCCTCACTGTATATAATGGATTTGGAATGTCTCCTCCCCTCACTGTATATAATGGATTTGGGGTGTCTCTGCCCCTCACTGTATATAATGGATTTGGGGTGTCTCTGCCCCTCACTGTATATAATGGATTTGGGGTGTCTCCTCCCCTCACTGTATATAATGGATTTGGGGTATCTCCACCCCTCACTGTATATAATGGATTTGGGGTGTCTCCACCCCTCACTGTATATAATGGATTTGTGGTGTCTCCACCCCTCACTGTATATAATGGATTTGGGGTGTCTCCTCCCCTCACTGTATATAATGGATTTGGGGTATCTCCACCCCTCACTGTATATAATGGATTTGGGGTGTCTCCACCCCTCACTGTATATAATGGATTTGTGGTGTCTCCACCCCTCACTGTATATAATGGATTTGTGGTATCTCCACCCCTCACTGTATATAATGGATTTGGGGTGTCTCCTCCCCTTACTGTTTATAATGGATTTGGGGTATCTCATCCCCTCACTGTATATAATGGATTTGGGGTATCTCTGCCGCTCACTGTATATGATGGATTTGGGGTATCTCAGCCGCTCACTGTATATGATGGATTTGGGGTATCTCCGCCGCTCACTGTATATGATGGATTTGGGGTATCTCCGCCGCTCACTGTATATAATGGATTTGGGGTGTCTCCTCCCCTCACTGTTATGTAACGGATTTGGGGTGTCTCTGCCCCTCACTGTATATAATGGATTTGGGGTGTCTCTGCCCCTCACTGTATATAATGGATTTGGGGTGTCTCCGCCCCTCACTGTATATAATGGATTTGGGGTATCTCCTCCCCTCACTGTATATAATGGATTTGGGGTGTCTCCACCCCTCACTGTATATAATGGATTTGTGATGTCTCCACCCCTCACTGTATATAATGGATTTGTGGTATCTCCACCCCTCACTGTATATAGTGGATTTGGGGTATCTCCACCCCTCACTGTATATAGTGGATTTGGGGTGTCTCCTCCCCTTACTGTTTATAATGGATTTGGGGTGTCTCCTCCCCTCACTGTATATAATGGATTTGTGGTATCTCCACCCCTCACTGTATATAGTGGATTTGGGGTATCTCCACCCCTCACTGTATATAGTGGATTTGGGGTGTCTCCTCCCCTTACTGTTTATAATGGATTTGGGGTGTCTCCTCCCCTCACTGTATATAATGAATTTGGGATGTTTCCACTGGGGGTGCTACTGCCGCCCTGTTTAGTAGAACCAATCAGACGAAGCGTTAGTGAGTTGCCCCCGGATGTAGGTGCCCCAGTAAGCAGCTGCGGGTATGTGGGGCACAGTTGGCGGGCAGTACCATGACAGGGCAGGAGGGGGGGTTACCTGTCGCTGCTTAGTTGGCATGGCTCTCCCACACTCTCTCTGTGCCAAGGCTGGAGCCCCTCTCACTCTGGTTCTGGAAGTAGAAATCGGATCTTTAGATGCCACAAATCTCCTATTGTGCCCCACACTCACTCTCCTGCCCCCACTCACTCTCCTGCCCACACTCACTCTCCAGCCCCACTCACTCTCCTGCCCACACTCACTCTCCTGCCCCCACTCACTCTCCTGCCCCCACTCACTCTCCTGCCCCACACTCACTCTCCTGCCCACACTCACTCTCCTGCCCACACTCACTCTCCTGCCCCCACTCACTCTCCTGCCCCCACTCACTCTCCTGCCCCACACTCACTCTCCTGCCCACACTCACTCTCCTGCCCCCACTCACTCTCCTGCCCCCACTCACTCTCCTGCCCACACTCACTCTCCTGCCCCACTCACTCTCCTGCCCCCACTCACTCTCCTGCCCCCACTCACTCTCCTGCCCACTCACTCCTGCCCACTCCTCTCCTGCCCCCACTCACTCTCCTGCCCCACTCACTTCCTGCCCCACTCACTCTCCTGCCCCACTCACTCTCCTGCCCCACTCACTCTCCTGCCCCCACTCACTCTCCTGCCCCACACTCACTCTCCTGCCCCACTCACTCTCCTGCCCCACTCACTCTCCTGCCCCCACTCACTCTCCTGCCCACACTCACTCTCCTGCCCCACTCACTCTCCTGCCCCCACTCACTCTCCTGCCCCACACTCACTCTCCTGCCCACACTCACTCTCCTGCCCCACTCACTCTCCTGCCCCCACTCACTCTCCTGCCCCACTCACTCTCCTGCCCCACTCACTCTCCTGCCCCACTCACTCTCCTGCCCCCACTCACTCTCCTGCCCACACTCACTCTCCTGCCCCACTCACTCTCCTGCCCCACTCACTCTCCTGCCCCCACTCACTCTCCTGCCCACACTCACTCTCCTGCCCCACTCACTCTCCTGCCCCACTCACTCTCCTGCCCCACACTCACTCTCCTGCCCACACTCACTCTCCTGCCCACACTCACTCTCCTGCCCCACTTCACTCTCCTGCCCCCACTCACTCTCCTGCCCCCACTCACTCTCCTGCCCCACACTCACTCTCCTGCCCACACTCACTCTCCTGCCCCCACTCACTCTCCTGCCCCACACTCACTCTCCTGCCCCCACTCACTCTCCTGCCCCCACTCACTCTCCTGCCCCACTCACGGTGCCGCTCACAGTCCCGGCTCCAGGCGGAATCTCCCGGTCGGTGGATCACTCACACTCACACTCACACTCACACTCACACTCACACACAGTTAGGGAACAGCGGAAGTTTCTGGCTTGTTGCTATAGATACTGAGGCGCCGCGACCTAACCGGAAGCTTACCCCCGTTGTTATAGCGACACAACCCGGAAGTTGATAGCTGTTGCTATGGTGACGTTGCAGCAAGTTCAGTTCCGACATAGTTGGTGCGGTGCCCTAATCCCGCATGGAGATTTGGGGCTCGGCTAGAGGGTGTGAGGGGAATAATGTGGGGCGCAGGGTACCCCGCTGTGTTTGTAGCCCCCCTCCCCCCGCTCTTCTCTCCCTCACACCCCCAGGCCCCGCCCCCCTCCCGCTGTGTTTGTAGCCCTTCCCCCCGCTCTTGTTTCCCTCACACCCCCAGGCCCCGCCCCCCCTCCCGCTGTGTTTGTAGCCCCTCCCCCGCTCTTGTTTCCCTCACACCCCCAGGCCCCGCCCCCCCTCCCGCTGTGTTTGTAGCCCTTCCCCCCGCTCTTGTTTCCCTCACACCCCCAGGCCCCGCCCCCCCTCCCGCTGTGTTTGTAGCCCCTCCCCCCGCTCTTCTCTCCCTCACACCCCAGGCCCCGCCCCCAGGCCCGGAGGGCAGACTGTGGGGCTGCTGCAAAGCGCTATACTCGCTCATTATCGGCTTTGTGCGCTTGGAATGGGGGGGAATCTGGATCTTACCCCCCCCCCCCCCCCCCAATGTTATTATTGTGGCTTCCCATTGAACAGAGGGGCCCGCAGGATTCAGCAGCCCTACTGGTTATATATATATATATATAGTTACCGGAGTGTAACACCTATTGGGCCTAGTTCAGGACAAACCCGGGCTAGTAGTGTAAGGGAGAGTATGGGTTACACACGGCACTTAATACAAAGGGGTGAGTCTCCGCTATATGGGAGAATTAGATGGAGCGAGGGTGTAGTGGAACTACAACTAGCTCAGGTGTGTGGTACAAATAGAAAAAGATGGAGGAGGATTCTTTATGATGAACTATAGTACAGGTTTATTGGATACAGGCACATATAGAATAGTGCAGCAGGGTTATACTCACAGACACAGCAGGGGAGGGTCACAGAGAACACAGCAGAAGTGACACTCAAGGTAACAGTATAGCCCACTGGGAGGATATGCAGAGTATTAGCTGTATGCCAGGAATGGATGCCCTTTACTGGAACGGATCCCCTCCAGCCGACTATGGTTCAGGGTAAGGAACTGCCTGAATCCTGCGTCTTAACTGTGGTCCCTACAGCAAGGCATACAGAGCCTGGGTTAGACTAAACCCTTACAGTCTCCTTTGGTGGGGCTAGTGCTGCCCTTACTAACTAAGCTATCTATGCTCACCACTCCTAGAGGGCGCTATTACATATACTGACTGTGCTGGCTTGTTCTCATTCACGGGGCCCTGTCCCCGACTTACAGATTGGCAGGTCTCCTTACTGGGGCCAATGCCTCAGGCTCAGTGACTTGTAGCCCAGAGACACCAGCAGCCAGAGAGGAAGCCACTTCCTTGTGCCAGGCACTATATAGTCTGCACAAGGGGAGGAGCCAACCTGGGCTAAACCTATAGGGGGCAGCCTAATAACTGTAATCTGAGTGTAGGGGGCTCTGCCCTATTAAGATTAGATAAGGGATAACACCATAGGGAGCTTAACCCTATGGGTCCCTACAGTAGAATACATTAATACAAACAGGGGTATTAAAATAGATAAATACAAAGTATTACAATAAACACAAATAAATAAAAGATACAGTTGCAATAAGATAAGATTCAAAGACACAAGAGGATGGAGGTCCCTGCCCCGTAGAGCTTACAATCTATATGGGATGGGTAACTTACAGATACAAATAGGCAAATATAAGGGCTGTAGGTGACAGTGGGTGACACTGCAATATAAGGGCTGTGGGTGACAGTGCAATATAAGGGCTGTGGGTGACAGTGGGTGACAGTGCAATATAAGGGCTGTGGGTGACAGTGGGTGACAGTGCAATATAAGGGCTGTGGGTGACAGTGGGTGACACTGCAATATAAGGGCTGTGGGTGACAGTGCAATATAAGGGCTGTGGGTGACAGTGGGTGACAGTACAATATAAGGGCTGTAGGTGACAGTGCAATATAAGGGCTGTAGGTGACAGTGGGTGACAGTACAATATAAGGGCTGTAGGTGACAGTGGGTGACAGTACAATATAAGGGCTGTAGGTGACAGTGCAATATAAGGGCTGTAGGTGACAGTGGGTGACAGTACAATATAAGGGCTGTAGGTGACAGTGGGTGACAGTACAATATAAGGGCTGTAGGTGACAGTGGGTGACAGTACAATATAAGGGCTGTAGGTGACAGTGCAATATAAGGGCTGTAGGTGACAGTGGGTGACAGTGCAATATAAGGGCTGTAGGTGACAGTGGGTGACAGTGCAATATAAGGGCTGTGGGTGACAGTGGGTGACAGTACAATATAAGGGCTGTAGGTGACAGTGCAATATAAGGGCTGTGGGTGACAGTGGGTGACAGTACAATATAAGGGCTGTAGGTGACAGTGCAATATAAGGGCTGTGGGTGACAGTGGGTGACAGTACAATATAAGGGCTGTAGGTGACAGTGCAATATAAGGGCTGTAGGTGACAGTGGGTGACAGTGCAATATAAGGACTGTAGGTGACAGTGGGTGACAGTGCAATATAAGGGCTGTAGGTGACAGTGGGTGACAGTGCAATATAAGGGCTGTAGGTGACAGTGGGTGACAGTGCAATATAAGGGCTGTAGGTGACAGTGGGTGACAGTGCAATATAAGTGCCAGTTCCCAGGTCAGGTGCTGGGCGAGTGCCCAATAGGGAGTTATTACTGCTAATGGGCGGAGTCCTATGTGTAACCCCTTTTTGGCTAAAAAGCACTTTAACACAAGGCTAGGGTTAGAGCATGGGGACTCTCTTTCAAAGGAGTGGGCCTTCGCTAAGTGGAAGGTAACTTGTACGATGTTGTTGTACTACAACTCCCACTGGTACTGTATAATGTGTTAAGTAATAGGACGCCAGGAGCTCTTGCAGATGAACTAATTAACTCTTTATTGTACAAGACAGATGATATTATCACAGGGATCAGTAAATACTCACAGCAGTTGAGGTAGGTTGGTACAGTTGGTGATAGCAGATGTAAAGCACAGACCAGCACAGCACCAGAAATGGAGATTAGAAGGGAGGTACTAGCCAGAAGTCCCAGGGTTGAATACCCTTTACTGAATCCCTACAGCCAACGGTGGATCAGGGGTTAATACTAGCCTGATACCTTTGTCTGAACAGTGGTCCCTACAGCAAGGCATACCGAGCCTGGGGAATGCCAAACCCCCTAAATTCCTTGCTAGGCACTATATCAGCCTGCAGGGGGCGTATTACTGCACCCAGGCTCAGGGGGAGCTGTGCTTAGGGAACAGGCAGCCAAAGGGGAAGCCACGCCTCCTTGCTAGGCACTATATCAGCCTGCAGGGGGCGTGTTACTGCACCCAGGCTCAGGGGGAGCTGTGCTTAGGGAACAGGCAGGCAGCCAAAGGGGAAGCCACGCCTCCTTGCTAGACATTATATCAGCCTGCAGGGGGCCTGTTACTGCACCCAGGCTCAGGGGGAGCTGTGCTTAGGGAACAGGCAGCCAAAGGGGAAGCCACGCCTCCTTGCTATACACTATATCAGCCTGCAGGGGGTGTGTTACTGCACCCAGGCTCAGGGGGAGCTGTGCTTAGGGAACAGGCAGCCAAAGGGGAAGCCACGCCTCCTTGCTAGACACTATATCAGCCTGCAGGGGGCGTGTTACTGCACCCAGGCTCAGGGGGAGCTGTGCTTAGGGAGCAGGCAGGCAGCCAAAGGGGAAGCCACGCCTCCTTGCTAGACACTATATCAGCCTGCAGGGGGTGTGTTACTGCACCCAGGCTCAGGGGGAGCTGTGCTTAGGGAACAGGCAGCCAAAGGGGAAGCCACGCCTCCTTGCTAGGCACTATATCAGCCTGCAGGGGGCGTGTTACTGCACCCAGGCTCAGGGGGAGCTGTGCTTAGGGAGCAGGCAGGCAGCCAAAGGGGAAGCCACGCCTCCTTGCTAGACACTATATCAGCCTGCAGGGGGTGTGTTACTGCACCCAGGCTCAGGGGAGCTGTGCTTAGGGAACAGGCAGCCAAAGGGGAAGCCACGCCTCCTTGCTAGGCACTATATCAGCCTGCAGGGGGCGTGTTACTGCCACCCAGGCTCAGGGGGAGCTGTGCTTAGGGAGCAGGCAGGCAGCCAAAGGGGAAGCCACGCCTCCTTGCTAGACACTATATCAGCCTGCAGAGGGTGTGTTACTGCACCCAGGCTCAGGGGGAGCCGTGCTTAGGGAGCAGGCAGGCAGCCAAAGGGGAAGCCACGCCTCCTTGCTAGACACTATATCAGCCTGCAGGGGGCGTGTTACTGCACCCAGGCTCAGGGGGAGCTGTGCTTAGGGAGCAGGCAGCCAAAGGGGAAGCCACGCCTCCTTGCTAGACACTATATCAGCCTGCAGGGGGCGTGTTGCTGTACCCAGGCTCAGGGGGAGCTGTGCTTAGGGAACAGGCAGCCAAAGGGGAAGCCACGCCTCCTTGTTACTAGTTCAGCAAGAACCTTTCTGGTGTCCATTCTTACCAACTGCACTTGCACAGCTCAGTGAGTTGTAGTTCAGCTACACCCTCAGCTCCATTAAGGTCTCTTCCACCTAAGCGAAGGCCCATCCTAACAGAGAGAGTCACATGTAATACCTGCTCTCCTATCCCTACTAGCCTGGTTTAACCATATCCTAGCCAAAATAGTGTTACAAAAGAACCTTCCCCCTCTGCCCCTCACTGCATCCCTTCCCTTGTGTCTCTGTACCTTCCTGGCTGACTCCTCCCCCTCACATCCAAGATTGATGAGTAATGCCCTGCCTGTAGGTGGCGCCGTGGCACAGTATGTCCCTTCCCATGGAAATGCCTCTGACCAGGCCTGTAGGTGGCGCTGTGGCACAGTATGTCCCTTCCCATGGAAATGCCTCTGACCAGGCCTGTTTGTGCCACGGTGGGGCATTTGCCATTTATCTGAATAGGAAGGGGTTGGGGGGGGGTCTGACCATTACCCTCCGTGCAATAAGAAATCTTTAGAAATTACCCCGTGATTTGCCCCCCCCCCCAGGCACTGTAGAAACAGAAGAAAATCCTGCCGTAGCTTCCAGTATATTCAGTAGGCACTCATCAACAGGTAGCAGTCCCCGTGCTGGCTGTATATCTTATAAATAAAATTCCAAAAACCCGGAGAGTACACTTATTTGCAGTGAATCAGTGTCGTTTTATTGAGACATCTTTAAGCAGTACATGTTTCGGCTCACCAGCCTTCCTCAGGTGCATGTATTAGTGAGAATAGCAAAGGAAATAAATACCCTATACCCACCAACAAGTTTTCACCAGCTCCACAGTGTGGCCAGGTGTATAGGTACACAGTAAACGAAATTGTACTGCCATCTAGTGGCCTACTATCAGAATAACACCTTAGAAGTAGTTATAGTATAGCAACAATGTATTCAATATTTATAACTGACACCCCGGCGCTGCCCTTGGGTGAATAGGAAGGCGCAGACATTCATTTAGTCACTAATTGTCATTAACTGCATTTTATTCTCTCTAATCATTGGTCTCCCCGCGGTGTGGCCCCGAGTAGGGAAGCCCCAGGGGGGATAACCCGGTGTGGCCCCGAGTAGGAAAGCCCCAGGGGGGATACCCAGTGTGGCCCCGAGTAGGAAAGCCCCAGGGGGGATACCCAGTGTGGCCCCGAGTAGGGAAGCCCCAGGGGGGATAACCCGGTGTGGCCCCGAGTAGGAAAGCCCCAGGGGGGATAACCCGGTGTGGCCCCGAGTAGGAAAGCCCCAGGGGGGATAACCCGGTGTGGCCCCGAGTAGGAAAGCCCCAGGGGGGATAACCCGGTGTGGCCCCGAGTAGGAAAGCCCCAGGGGGGATACCCAGTGTGGCCCCGAGTAGGAAAGCCCCAGGGGGGATACCCAGTGTGGCCCCGAGTAGGAAAGCCCCAGGGGGGATACCCAGTGTGACCCCGAGTAGGAAAGCCCCAGGGGGGATACCCCGGTGTGGCCCCGAGTAGGAAAGCCCCAGGGGGGATACCCAGTGTGGCCCCGAGTAGGGAAGCCCCAGGGGGGATAACCCGGTGTGGCCCCGAGTAGGAAAGCCCCAGGGGGGATAACCCGGTGTGGCCCCGAGTAGGAAAGCCCCAGGGGGGATAACCCGGTGTGGCCCCGAGTAGGAAAGCCCCAGGGGGGATACCCAGTGTGGCCCCGAGTAGGAAAGCCCCAGGGGGGATACCCAGTGTGGCCCCGAGTAGGAAAGCCCCAGGGGGGATAACCCAGTGTGGCCCCGAGTAGGAAAGCCCCAGGGGGGATACCCAGTGTGGCCCCGAGTAGGAAAGCCCCAGGGGGGATAACCCAGTGTGGCCCCAAGTAGGAAAGCCCCAGGGGGGATACCCAGTGTGGCCCCGAGTAGGAAAGCCCCAGGGGGGATAACCCAGTGTGGCCCCAAGTAGGAAAGCCCCAGGGGGGATACCCAGTGTGGCCCCGAGTAGGAAAGCCCCAGGGGGGATACCCAGTGTGGCCCCGAGTAGGAAAGCCCCAGGGGGGATAACCCAGTGTGGCCCCAAGTAGGAAAGCCCCAGGGGGGATACCCAGTGTGGCCCCAAGTAGGAAAGCCCCAGGGGGGATAACCCGGTGTGGCCCCGAGTAGGGAAGCCCCAGGGGGGATACCTAGTGTGGCCCCGAGTAGGGAAGCCCCAGGGGGGATACCTAGTGTGGCCCCGAGTAGGAAAGCCCCAGGGGGGATACCCAGTGTGGCCCCGAGTAGGAAAGCCCCAGGGGGGATAACCCGGTGTGGCCCCGAGTAGGGAAGCCCCAGGGGGGATACCTAGTGTGGCCCCGAGTAGGGAAGCCCCAGGGGGGATACCTAGTGGTGGCCCTGAGTAGGAAAGCCCCAGGGGGGATAACCCGGTGTGGCCCCGAGTAGGAAAGCCCCAGGGGGATACCCAGTGTGACCCCGAGTAGGAAAGCCCCAGGGGGGATACCCAGTGTGACCCCGAGTAGGAAAGCCCCAGGGGGGATACCCAGTGTGGCCCCGAGTAGGAAAGCCCCAGGGGGGATAACCCGGTGTGGCCCCGAGTAGGAAAGCCCCAGGGGGGATACCCAGTGTGACCCCGAGTAGGAAAGCCCCAGGGGGGATACCCAGTGTGACCCCGAGTAGGAAAGCCCCAGGGGGGATACCCAGTGTGACCCGAGTAGGAAAGCCCCAGGGGGGATACCCCGGTGTGGGGAAAGCCCCAGGGGGGATACCCAGTGTGACCCGAGTAGGAAAGCCCCAGGGGGGATACCCAGTGTGGCCCCGAGTAGGGAAGCCCAGGGGGGATAACCCAGTGTGGCCCCGAGTAGGAAAGCCCCAGGGGGGATACCCAGTGTGCCCGAGTAGGAAAGCCCCAGGGGGGATACCCCGGTGTGGCCCCGAGTAGGAAAGCCCCAGGGGGATACCAGTGTGGCCCCGAGTAGGAAAGCCCCAGGGGGGATACCCAGTGTGGCCCCAAGTAGGAAAGCCCCAGGGGATACCCAGTGTGGCCCCGAGTAGGAAAGCCCAGGGGGATAACCCGCGTGTGGCCCCGAGTAGGAAAGCCCCAGGGGGGATACCCAGTGTGGCCCCCGAGGACCCGTAGGAAAGCCCCAGGGGGGATAACCCGGTGTGGCCCCGAGTAGGAAAGCCCCAGGGGGATAACCCGGTGTGGCCCCCGAGTAGGAAAGCCCCAGGGGGGATAACCCAGTGTGGCCCCGAGTAGGAAAGCCCCAGGGGGGATACCCAGTGTGGCCCCGAGTAGGAAAGCCCCAGGGGGGATAACCCGGTGTGGCCCCGAGTAGGAAAGCCCCAGGGGGGATACCCAGTGTGGCCCCGAGTAGGGAAGCCCCAGGGGGGATAACCCGGTGTGGCCCCAAGTAGGAAAGCCCCAGGGGGGATAACCCGGTGTGGCCCCCGAGTAGGAAAGCCCCAGGGGGGATAACCCGGTTTGGCCCCCGAGTAGGAAAGCCCCAGGAGGGGATACCCAGTGTGGCCCCGAGTAGGGAAGCCCCAGGGGGGATACCCAGTGTGGCCCCGAGTAGGGAAGCCGCCAGGGGGATAACCCGGTGTGGCCCCAAGTAGGAAAGCCCCAGGGGGGATAACCCGGTGTGGCCCCGAGTAGGAAAGCCCCAGGGGGGATAACCCGGTTTGGCCCGAGTAGGAAAGCCCCAGGAGGGATACCCAGTGTGGCCCCGAGTAGGAAAGCCCCAGGGGGGATAACCCGGTGTGGCCCCGAGTAGGAAAGCCCCAGGGGGGATACCCAGTGTGGCCCCGAGTAGGAAAGCCCCAGGGGGGATACCCAGTGTGGCCCCAAGTAGGAAAGCCCCAGGGGGGATACCCAGTGTGGCCCCAAGTAGGAAAGCCCCAGGGGGATACCCAGTGTGGCCCCGAGTAGGGAAGCCCCAGGGGGGATACCTAGTGTGGCCCCGAGTAGGAAGCCCCAGGGGGGATACCCAGTGTGACCCCGAGTAGGAAGCCCCAGGGGGGATACCCAGTGTGACCCCGAGTAGGAAAGCCCCAGGGGGGATACCCAGTGTGGCCCCGAGTAGGAAAGCCCCAGGGGGGATAACCCGGTGTGGCCCCGAGTAGGAAAGCCCCAGGGGGATACCCAGTGTGACCCCGAGTAGGAAAGCCCCAGGGGGGATACCCCAGTGTGACCCCGAGTAGGAAAGCCCCAGGGGGATACCCCGGTGTGGCCCCGAGTAGGAAAGCCCCAGGGGGGATACCCAGTGTGACCCCGAGTAGGAAAGCCCCAGGGGGGATACCCAGTGTGGCCCCGAGTAGGGAAGCCCCAGGGGGGATAACCCGGTGTGGCCCCGAGTAGGAAAGCCCCAGGGGGGATAACCCGGTGTGGCCCCGAGTAGGAAAGCCCCAGGGGGGATAACCCAGTGTGGCCCCGAGTAGGAAAGCCCCAGGGGGGATACCCAGTGTGGCCCCGAGTAGGGAAGCCCCAGGGGGGATAACCCAGTGTGGCCCCGAGTAGGAAAGCCCCAGGGGGATACCCAGTGTGGCCCCGAGTAGGAAAGCCCCAGGGGGATACCCCGGTGTGGCCCCGAGTAGGAAAGCCCCAGGGGGGATACCCAGTGTGACCCCGAGTAGGAAAGCCCCAGGGGGGATACCCAGTGTGACCCCGAGTAGGAAAGCCCCAGTTGGGATAACCCGGTGTGGCCCCGAGTAGGAAAGCCCCAGGGGGGATACCCAGTGTGGCCCCGAGTAGGAAAGCCCCAGGGGGGATACCCAGTGTGGCCCCAAGTAGGAAAGCCCCAGGGGGGATACCCAGTGTGGCCCCGAGTAGGAAAGCCCCAGGGGGGATAACCCGGTGTGGCCCCGAGTAGGAAAGCCCCAGGGGGGATACCCAGTGTGGCCCCGAGTAGGAAAGCCCCAGGGGGGATAACCCGGTGTGGCCCCGAGTAGGAAAGCCCCAGGGGGGATAACCCGGTGTGGCCCCGAGTAGGAAAGCCCCAGGGGGGATAACCCGGTGTGGCCCCGAGTAGGAAAGCCCCAGGGGGGATAACCCAGTGTGGCCCCGAGTAGGAAAGCCCCAGGGGGGATACCCAGTGTGGCCCCGAGTAGGAAAGCCCCAGGGGGGATAACCCGGTGTGGCCCCGAGTAGGAAAGCCCCAGGGGGGATAACCCGGTTTGGCCCCGAGTAGGAAAGCTCCAGGAGGGATACCCAGTGTGGCCCCGAGTAGGAAAGCCCCAGGGGGGATAACCCGGTGTGGCCCCGAGTAGGGAAGCCCCAGGGGGGATAACCCGGTGTGGCCCCGAGTAGGGAAGCCCCAGGGGGGATAACCCGGTGTGGCCCCGAGTAGGAAAGCCCCAGGGGCCACAGCATGAAGCTTCAGGGGGGGTAACTGACATTAGGCAACGTAAGTAAAGGGGGTAGTTACAGGGAGCAGCCTCCAAGCAGGGGTGGTACAGACATTGGAGGTGGCTTTCCCGCTGTTGTATGGCCACAACAAGAGGATTGTGGGAAAGGGACACATGGCACTGCCCTTGCGATTGGACCCAGTTCTGCTTTGTTCTACAGGAACAGCCAATGAGACGTCAGTGCAAACAGGCACTGCAGTGAATTATGGGTAATAAGCTGGTGGTCAAGCCCCTCAAGCAGCCCCAGACTCCTGGCTCCTCCCAGTGGGCTGTGCCAGGCTAGAGCCAATCAGCGGAGCTGCCATAGTGCCAATGTGTCGTTGGACAAAACCCCTCTGTCTCCCTATTTCCAACATGGCAGCCAAGGGCAAATTCCTCTTCTGCCACCAGGGGGGTTATTTTCTCTTTTGTCTGGCAACGAGGCAGGCATATCTGTACAGGGGCCCGAAGCTCTGAAAGAAAATAAAGGAATGAGGAGGATCTGAGGGGGCCAATGAGATGCCCACGTGCCCTCGCTGATCCCTCCTTGCCCAGTGGCCCCTGGGGGCCCAGGTTCCATTTCTGTGCAGCTTTATCTTTATATAAAGACACAAAGATCCCATTTATAACAACAGCGCCACCTGCTGTTCAGTTCGGCCGCAGTCGGCAGAAAATGACGTTTGTGAGCAGAGGAAACTGCCACTTAGGGGCCCATTTATTAACCATTGAGGGTTTTTTAGCGCTAAAAGTCTCAGGGAAAAAACACTAAACGGCTAAAAATCCGAATCCGTTTTTCAGGTTAAACGTGCCGCGTGCAGACGCCAGAGGCCCCGCCCCTTTCCTTGAAGTTCTTTCTTTTGTCACAAAAATTTAAAGGTTTTGGATTTTTGACGCTAGTTTTGTCACTGCGATTTTTCCTATCAGATTTTATTTTAGTAAATGTGCCCCATGTGAAAGCTCAGAAATGACCAGGGAAGGGCCCCGTGGCTCCTCCCATTAATGGGGAACCCTACGCGCACGTTCCTTCTCATGACCAGCAGGTGGCTCTGTTGTGTTATTATATAAACTGATAGTATCTCGAAAACTAGATAAAACCTGAATGTAAATGGCAAAAGTGCCGAGAGATTCTGATCCGTTGGTTCCAAGCAGCGTCTGTGCCCTCACCTGAACCGCCTGATGGGTCAGCGCCAAGTACCCAGCGATGAGAAACGCCATGAACAGGTCGAACACGGGGGGCTTCACTCTGGAAAAAAGAGGTGATGGGGGGGGGTTAAACAGAGTGCGGTGTCTCAGGGGGTATTTACTCAGCACCGGGGCCCCAGGATCAGTTCCAGCCAGGGCACTATCTGCAGGCACTGTGTCTGTGATAGGGGCATTAGATTGTAAGCTCACTGGGGCAGGGACTGATGGGAATGGGATAGGGGCATTAGATTGTAAGCTCACTGGGGCAGGGACTGATGGGAATGGGATAGGGACCTTAGATTGTAAGCTCACTGGGGCAGGGACTCATGGGAATGTGATAGGGACCTTAGATCGTAAGCTCACTGGGGCAGGGGCTGATGGGAATGTGATAGGGACCTTAGATCGTAAGCTCACTGGGGCAGGGACTGATGGGAATGGGATAGGGACCTTAGATTGTAAGCTCACTGGGGCAGGGACTGATGGGAATGGGATAGGGGCCTTAGATTGTAAGCTCACTGGGGCAGGGACTGATGGGAATGGGATAGGGACCTTAGATTGTAAGCTCACTGGGGCAGGGACTGATGGGAATGTGATAGGGACCTTAGATTGTAAGCTCACTGGGGCAGGGACTGATGGGAATGGGATAGGGACCTTAGATCGTAAGCTCACTGGGGCAGGGGCTGATGGGAATGTGATAGGGACCTTAGATCGTAAGCTCACTGGGGCAGGGACTGATGGGAATGTGATAGGGACCTTAGATTGTAAGCTCACTGGGGCAGGGACTCATGGGAATGTGATAGGGACCTTAGATTGTAAACTCACTGGGGCAGGGACTGATGGGAATGGGATAGGGACCTTAGATTGTAAGCTCACTGGGGCAGGGACTGATGGGAATGTGATAGGGACCTTAGATTGTAAGCTCACTGGGGCAGGGACTGATGGGAATGGGATAGGGACCTTAGATCGTAAGCTCACTGGGGCAGGGGCTGATGGGAATGTGATAGGGACCTTAGATCGTAAGCTCACTGGGGCAGGGACTGATGGGAATGTGATAGGGACCTTAGATCGTAAGCTCACTGGGGCAGGGACTCATGGGAATGTGATAGGGACCTTAGATCGTAAGCTCACTGGGGCAGGGACTGATGGGAATGGGATAGGGACCTTAGATTGTAAGCTCACTGGGGCAGGGACTGATGGGAATGTGATAGGGACCTTAGATTGTAAGCTCACTGGGGCAGGGACTGATGGGAATGGGATAGGGACCTTAGATCGTAAGCTCACTGGGGCAGGGGCTGATGGGAATGTGATAGGGACCTTAGATTGTAAGCTCACTGGGGCAGGGGCTGATGGGAATGGGATAGGGACCTTAGATTGTAAGCTCACTGGGGCAGGGGCTGATGGGAATGGGATAGGGACCTTAGATCGTAAGCTCACTGGGGCAGGGACTCATGGGAATGTGATAGGGACCTTAGATTGTAAGCTCACTGGGGCAGGGGCTGATGGGAATGGGATAGGGACCTTAGATTGTAAGCTCACTGGGGCAGGGACTGATGGGAATGTGATAGGGACCTTAGATTGTAAGCTCACTGGGGCAGGGACTGATGGGAATGGGATAGGGACCTTAGATCGTAAGCTCACTGGGGCAGGGGCTGATGGGAATGTGATAGGGACCTTAGATCGTAAGCTCACTGGGGCAGGGACTGATGGGAATGTGATAGGGACCTTAGATTGTAAGCTCACTGGGGCAGGGACTGATGGGAATGGGATAGGGACCTTAGATTGTAAGCTCACTGGGGCAGGGGCTGATGGGAATGTGATAGGGACCTTAGATCGTAAGCTCACTGGGGCAGGGACTGATGGGAATGTGATAGGGACCTTAGATTGTAAGCTCACTGGGGCAGGGGCTGATCGGAATGGGATAGGGACCTTAGATTGTAAGCTCACTGGGGCAGGGGCTGATGGGAATGTGATAGGGGCCTTAGATTGTAAGCTCACTGGGGCAGGGACTGATGGGAATGTGATAGGGACCTTAGATTGTAAGCTCACTGGGGCAGGGGCTGATGGGAATGGGATAGGGACCTTAGATTGTAAGCTCACTGGGGCAGGGACTAATGGGAATGGGATAGGGACCTTAGATTGTAAGCTCACTGGGGCAGGGACTGATGGGAATGGGATAGGGACCTTAGAGTGTAAGCTCACTGGGGCAGGGACTGATGGGAATGGGATAGGGACCTTAGATTGTAAGCTCACTGGGGCAGGGACCAATGGGGGCAGAATACACAGCTGAGTGGGGGTCTGGTTCTGCTTACTGCTCACACCCCCTCCTGACTGAAGGTTTGGGGGGAGATGCAGTTTGTGCCCATTTGGCTGTGGCACCAGTAGGGCCTTTACAGCCCAACAGTTGGCAGCAGGGCACGGTGCCAGTATGGGGGCACAATAGGCCCCTTACAGCCCGACAGTTGGCAGCAGGGCACGATGCCAGTATGGGGGCACAATAGGCCCCTTACAGCCCGACAGTTGGCAGCAGGGCATGGTGCCAGTATGGGGGCACAATAGGCCCGTTACAGCCTGACAGTTGGCAGCAGGGCACGGTGCCAGTATGGGGGCACAATAGGCCCCTTACAGCCTGACAGTTGGCAGCAGGGCACGGTGCCAGTATGGGGGCACAATACGCCCCTTACAGCCCGACAGTTGGCAGCAGGGCACGGTGCCAGTATGGGGGCACAATAGGCCCCTTACAGCCTCACAGTTGGCAGCAGGGCACGGTGCCAGTATGGGGGCACAATAGGCCCCTTACAGCCCGACAGTTGGCAGCAGGGCACGGTGCCAGTATGGGGGCACAATAGGCCCCTTACAGCCTGACAGTTGGCAGCAGGGCACTGTGCCAGTATGGGGGCACAATAGGCCCCTTACAGCCCGACAGTTGGCAGCAGGGCACGGTGCCAGTATGGGGGCACAATAGGCCCCTTACAGCCCGACAGTTGGCAGCAGGGCACGGTGCCAGTATGGGGGCACAATAGGCCCCTTACAGCCCGACAGTTGGCAGCAGGGCACGGTGCCAGTATGGGGGCACAATAGGCCCCTTACAGCCCGACAGTTGGCAGCAGGGCACGGTGCCAGTATGGGGGCACAATAGGCCCCTTACCTGTGGGACGTCATGGTCTGTTTCAGCTGATCATAGAAGACAAACTCGGGGTCACTGTAAGAGAGAAAAGGGGGCGCACTGGTTACCAGTCTGTAAGTGACCAATGGGAAAAGCCAGTATTGACGCTGGGGGTCCAGGCCCTGCAGGGGGAGTTACAGGATTCTTGATACATTAGGACAATTGGCCAATAGAAATAGATAAGGTGCTTCTGATAGGACAATGTCCCTGTAGGACCGCCCCCGAGGAACCAGTATGAGCTACAGGGAGCTGCTCACCTCTCATCCGGCCGGAACACGTGGCGCTTGGTGTCTCTCAGGTACCTCCTGAATAGAGTCTCCATGGTGATGAGCAGGGGGTGCTTCTCCCCCAATAGCTGCGCAGCGCGGGGCTGGGCCACCAACCAATCCAGGGTGGCCGTCAGGCGAGACCCATCCACCTCCTGCGAAGGAAACTCTCAGCAATTACTGGAGATAAAGGCTAAATGATGGGGGGGGGGGTGGGAGTCATTCTGCCAACTGCCCCCTGCTGCCCCTGGGGGGTTCAGTCACAGCCCCCCCTATTAGTGAGCAGCTGGTAATGCTGTGGGGGGGGGTCCCAGATTCAGAACTTATACAGAGGGGACACGAGTAGAACCCCAGGATCTGTGTATTGGGTGTAAGGGAATGCTGCCCCCATGTGCCCCAGTGGAATAAAGCCCCCAGGCAGCAAATCCCATATGGGAATGGGGCAGATACAACCCAACTGCTGAAGCAATAAATTCATTGATATGCAAGCCGGTACAGTCTGCAGCAGCCCCCCCCCAATGCCGAGGGTTCAATATCGGCCCAGTGGGACTATTTGTGTTTATCATTGGGTCCCATCGAGTAACGGAACTTGCTGCGTGTCAGTGGGATTAATATCACTGCCCAATCCCGCAGGGTGACTTCCCCTTTAATCAGCTCTTCCAAACAAACGGAAAACTCACCATTTCCCCCTGAAATATGAGAAAATCCTCTGGAATTGCCTGAAAATGAGAAGTAACATGTGATTAGCTGCACGGCCAGAAGGGGGCAGTACAGGGCTGTGTCTATTCCCTTCCCATGGGGGGGGGGGGTCTGGGCTGCAGGGGCTGATACAGCCAGAAGGGGGCAGTACAGGGCTGTGTCTATTCCCTTCCCATGGGGGGGGGGTCTGGGCTGCAGGGGCTGATACAGCCAGAAGGGGGCAGTACAGGGCTGTGTCTATTCCCTTCCATGGGGGGGGGGGTCTGGGCTACAGGGGCTGATACAGCCAGAAGGGGGCAGTACAGGGCTGTGTCTATTCCCTTCCCATGGGGGGGGGGGTCTGGGCTACAGGGGCTGATACAGCCAGAAGGGGGCAGTACAGGGCTGTGTCTATTCCCTTCCCATGGGGGGGGGGGTCTGGGCTGCAGGGGCTGATACAGCCAGAAGGGGGCAGTACAGGGCTGTGTCTATTCCCTTCCCATGGGGGGGGGGGGTCTGGGCTGCAGGGGCTGATACAGCCAGAAGGGGGCAGTACAGGGCTGTGTCTATTCCCTTCACATGGGGGGGGGGTCTGGGCTGCAGGGGCTGATACAGCCAGAAGGGGGCAGTACAGGGCTGTGTCTATTCCCTTCCCATGGGGGGGGGGGTCTGGGCTGCAGGGGCTGATACAGCCAGAAGGGGGCAGTACAGGGCTGTGTCTATTCCCTTCCCATGGGGGGGGGGGTCTGGGCTACAGGGGCTGATACAGCCAGAAGGGGGCAGTAGAGGGCTGTGTCTATTCCCTTCCCATGGGGGGGGGGGGTCTGGGCTGCAGGGGCTGATACAGCCAGAAGGGGGCAGGACAGGGCTGTGGTCTATTCCCTTCCCATGGGGGGGGGGGGTCTGGGCTACAGGGGCTGATACAGCCAGAAGGGGGCAGTAGAGGGCTGTGTCTATTCCCTTCCCATGGGGGGGGGGTCTGGGCTGCAGGGGCTGATACAGCCAGAAGGGGGCAGGACAGGGCTGTGTCTATTCCCTTCCCATGGGGGCGGGTCTGGGCTGCAGGGGCTGATACAGCCAGAAGGGGGCAGTAGAGGGCTGTGTCTATTCCCTTCCCATGGGGGGGGGGGTCTGGGCTGCAGGGGCTGATACAGCCAGAAGGGGGCAGTACAGGGCTGTGACTATTCCCTTCCCATGGGGGGGGGGGTCTGGGCTGCAGGGGCTGATACAGCCAGAAGGGGGCAGTACAGGGCTGTGTCTATTCCCTTCCCATGGGGGGGGGGTCTGGGCTGCAGGGGCTGATTCAGCCAGAAGGGGGCAGTAGAGGGCTGTGTCTATTCCCTTCCCATGGGGGGGGGGGTCTGGGCTGCAGGGGCTGATACATCCAGAAGGGGGCAAATGTATAAAGGCTGTGTATGAGCCCAGGTAGGTGGGAATGAGGAATGGGGCAGATAATGGGGCAGATGAGGCTGTACCTTCATGGGTTCTTTATAAAGGAACCTCGCCAGCGCCTCCAAAAGGACGTGTGTGTTCCTGCGTAGCTTCTCCGTATCCACCTGAGATCTAGAGTTAGCACATACGTCATAATTATATATGGGCAGGTAGGTACAGGCCCACCCGGAACCCAATATACATGAGGGTGTCTCTTCCGCCCCCCTCTGTTTGTTCCAATTATTGTCCCATAAACATAACGGCATGCAATTTTCAAACACCGGTGCCCACATGGGGGGGAACTACATTCTCCTGGAACCCAGAGCTGTTCTACTCCTACATTCTCCTGGAACCCAGAACTGTTCTACTCCTACATTCTCCTGGAACCCAGAGCTGTTCTACTCCTACATGCTCCTGAAACCCAAAACTGTTCTACTCCTACATTCTCCTGAAACCCAGAAATGTTCTACTCCTACATTATCCTGAAACCCAGAACTGTTCTACTCCTACAATCTCCTGAAACCCAGAACTGTTCTACTCCTACATTCTCCTAAAACCCAGAACTGTTCTACTCCTACATTCTCCTGAAACCCAGAACTGTTCTACTCCTACATTATCCTGAAACCCAGAACTGTTCTACTCCTACATTATCCTGAAACCCAGAACTGTTCTACTCCTACAATCTCCTGAAACCCAGAACTGTTCTACTCCTACATTCTCCTAAAACCCAGAACTGTTCTACTCCTACATTCTTCTGAAACCCAGAACTGTTCTACTCCTACATTATCCTGAAACCCAGAACTGTTCTACTCCTACATTCTCCTAAAACCCAGAACTGTTCTACTCCTACATTCTCCTGAAACCCAGAACTGTTCTACTCCTACATTATCCTGAAACCCAGAACTGTTCTACTCCTACATTCTCCTGAAACCCAAAACTGTTCTACTCCTACATTCTCCTGAAACCCAGAACTGTTCTACTCCTACATTATCCTGAAACCCAGAGCTGTTCTACTCCTACATTCTCCTGAAACCCAGAGCTGTTCTACTCCTACATTCTCCTGAAACCCAGAACTGTTCTACTCCTACATTATCCTGAAACCCAGAACTGTTCTACTCCTACATTATCCTGAAACCCAGAACTGTTCTACTCCTACAATCTCCTGAAACCCAGAACTGTTCTACTCCTACATTCTCCTAAAACCCAGAACTGTTCTACTCCTACATTCTTCTGAAACCCAGAACTGTTCTACTCCTACATTATCCTGAAACCCAGAACTGTTCTACTCCTACATTCTCCTAAAACCCAGAACTGTTCTACTCCTACATTCTCCTGAAACCCAGAACTGTTCTACTCCTACATTATCCTGAAACCCAGAACTGTTCTACTCCTACATTCTCCTGAAACCCAAAACTGTTCTACTCCTACATTCTCCTGAAACCCAGAACTGTTCTACTCCTACATTATCCTGAAACCCAGAGCTGTTCTACTCCTACATTCTCCTGAAACCCGGAGCTTTTCTACTCCTACATTCTCCTGAAACCCAGAGCTGTTTTACGCCTAAATTCTCCTGAAACCCAGAGCTGTTCTACTCCTACATTCTCCTGAAACCCAGAGCTGTTTCACTCCTAAATTCTCCTGAAACCCAGAGCTGTTTTACTCCTAAATTCTCCTGAAACCCAGAGCTGTTCTACTCCTAAATTCTCCTGAAACCCAGAGCTGTTCTACTCCTACATTCTCCTGAAACCCAGAGCTGTTCTACTCCTAAATTCTCCTGAAACCCAGAGCTGTTCTACTCCTAAATTCTCCTGAAACCCAGAGCTGTTTTACTCCTACATTCTCCTGAAACCCAGAGCAGTTCTACTCCTACATTCTCCTGAAACCCAGAGCTGTTCTACTCCTACATTCTCCTGAAACCCAGAGCAGTTCTACTCCTACATTCTCCTGAAACCCAGAGCTGTTTTACTCCTACATTCTCCTGAAACCCAGAGCTGTTCTACTCCTAAATTCTCCTGAAACCCAGAGCTGTTTTACTCCTACATTCTCCTGAAACCCAGAGCAGTTCTACTCCTACATTCTCCTGAAACCCAGAGCAGTTCTACTCCTACATTCTCCTGAAACCCAGAGCTGTTCTACTCCTAAATTCTCCTGAAACCCAGAGCTGTTTTACTCCTACATTCTCCTGAAACCCAGAGCAGTTCTACTCCTACATTCTCCTGAAACCCAGAGCTGTTTTACTCCTACATTCTCCTGAAACCCAGAGCTGTTCTACTCCTAAATTCTCCTGAAACCCAGAGCTGTTTTACTCCTACATTCTCCTGAAACCCAGAGCTGTTCTACTCCTAAATTCTCCTGAAACCCAGAACTGTTCTACTCCTACATTCTCCTGAAACCCAGAACTGTTCTACTCCTACATTCACTAGGAACCTAGAGCTGTTCTACTCCTACATTATCCTGAAACCCAGAACTGTTCTACTCCTACAATCTCCTGAGACCCAGAACCGTTCTACTCCTACATTCTCCTGAAACCCAGAACTCTTCTACTCCTACATTCTCCTGAAACCCAGAGCTGTTTTACTACTACATTTTCCTGAAACCCAGAACTGTTCTACTCCTACATTCTCCTGAAACCAAGAACTGTTCTACTCCTACATTCTCCTGAAACTGAGAACTGTTCTACTCCTACATTCACCAGGAACCCAGAGCTATTCTACTCCTACATTCTCCTGAAACCAAGAGCTGTTCTACTCCTAAATTCTCCTGAAACCCAGAGCTGTTCTACTCCTACATTCTCCTGAAACCCAGAACTGTTCTACTCCTACATTCTCCTGAAACCCAGAACTGTTCTACTCCTACATTCTCCTGAAACCTAGAACTGTTGTACTCCTACATTCACCAGGAACCCAGAGCTGTTCTACTCGTACATTTTCCTGAAACCCAGAACTGTTCTACTTCTACATTCTCCTGAAACCCAGAACTCTTCTACTCCTACATTCTCCTGAAACCCAGAACTCTTCTACTCCTACATTCTCCTGAAACCCAGAGCTGTTCTACTTCTACATTCTCCTGAAACCCAGAGCTGTTCTACTTCTACATTCTCCTGAAACACAGAACTGTTCTACTCCTACATTCTCCTGCGACCCAGAACTGTTCTACTCCTACATTCTCCTTGAACAAAGAGCTGTTCTACTTCTACATTCTCCTGAAACCCAGAGCTGTTCTACTCCTACATTCTCCTGAAACCTACAGATGTTCTACTCCTAAATTCTCCTGTGACCCAGAACTGTTCTACTCCTACATTCTCCTGAAACCCAGAGATGTTCTACTCCTAAATTCTTCTGAACCCCAGAGCTGTTTTACTCCTACATTCTCCTGAAACCCAGAGCTGTTCTACTCCTACATTCTCCTGAAACCCAGAACTGTTCTACTCCTACATTCTCCTGAAACCCAGAGCTGTTCTACTCCTACATTCTCCTGAAACCCAGAGCTGTTCTACTCCTACATTCTCCTGAAACCCAGAACTGTTCTACCTCTACAATTTCCTGAAACCCAGAGCTGTTCTACTTCTACATTCTCCTGAAACCCAGAAGTGTTCTACTCCTACATTCACAAGGAACCCAGAGCTGTTCTACTCCTACATTCTCCTGAAACCCAGAACTGTTCTACTCCTACATTCTCCTGAAACCCAGAGCTGTTCTACTCCTACATTCTCCTGAAACCCAGAGCTGCTCTACTCCTACATTCTCCTGAAACCCAGAACTGTTCTACTCCTACATTCTCCTGAAACCCAGAACTGTTCTACTCCTACATTCTCCTGAAACCTAGAACTGTTGTACTCCTACATTCACCAGGAACCCAGAGCTGTTCTACTCGTACATTTTCCTGAAACCCAGAACTGTTCTACTTCTACATTCTCCTGAAACCCAGAACTCTTCTACTCCTACATTCTCCTGAAACCCAGAACTCTTCTACTCCTACATTCTCCTGAAACCCAGAGCTGTTTTACTCAAATATTCTCCTGAACCCCAGAGCAGTTCTACTCCTACATTCTCCTGAAACCCAGAGCTGTTTTACTCCTACATTCTCCTGAAACCCAAAGCTGTTCTACTCCTAAATTCTCCTGAAACCCAGAACTGTTCTACTCCTGCATTTTCCTGAAACCAAGAACTGTTCTACTCCTGCATTCTCCTGAAACCCAGAACTGTTCTACGCCGACATTCTCCTGAAACCCAGAGCTGTTCTATGTCTACATTTTCCTGAAACCCAGAGCTGTTCTACGTCTAAATTCTCCTGAAACCCAGAACTGTTCTACTCCTACACTTTCCTGAAACCCAGAGCTGTTCTACCTCTACATTCTCCTGAAACCCAGAACTGTTCTACTACTACATTTTCCTGAAACCCAGAACTGTTCTACTCCTACATTCTCCTGAAACCAAGAACTGTTGTACTCCTACATTCTCCTGAAACTGAGAACTGTTCTACTCCTACATTCACCAGGAACCCAGAGCTATTCTACTCCTACATTCTCCTGAAACCCAGAGCTGTTCTACTCCTAAATTCTCCTGAAACCCAGAGCTGTTCTACTCCTACATTCTCCTGCAACCCAGAACTGTTCAACTCCTACATTCTCCTGAAACCCAGAGCTGTTCTACTCCTACATTCTCCTGAAACCCAGAACTGTTCTACTCCTACATTCTCCTGAAACCCAGAACTGTTCTACTCCTACATTCTCCTGAAACCCAGAACTGTTGTACTCCTACATTCACCAGGAACCCAGAGCTGTTCTACTCGTACATTTTCCTGAAACCCAGAACTGTTCTACTTCTACATTCTCCTGAAACCCAGAACTCTTCTACTCCTACATTCTCCTGAAACCCAGAACTGTTCTACTCCTACATTCTCCTGAAACCCAGAGCTGTTTTACTCAAATATTCTCCTGAACCCCAGAGCAGTTCTACTCCTACATTCTCCTGAAACCCAGAGCTGTTTTACTCCTACATTCTCCTGAAACCCAAAGCTGTTCTACTCCTAAATTCTCCTGAAACCCAGAACTGTTCTACTCCTGCATTTTCCTGAAACCAAGAGCTGTTCTACTCCTGCATTCTCCTGAAACCCAGAACTGTTCTACGCCGACATTCTCCTGAAACCCAGAGCTGTTCTATGTCTACATTTTCCTGAAACCCAGAGCTGTTCTACGTCTAAATTCTCCTGAAACCCAGAACTGTTCTACTCCTACACTTTCCTGAAACCCAGAGCTGTTCTACCTCTACATTCTCCTGAAACCCAGAACTGTTCTACTACTACATTTTCCTGAAACCCAGAACTGTTCTACTCCTACATTCTCCTGAAACCAAGAACTGTTCTACTCCTACATTCTCCTGAAACTGAGAACTGTTCTACTCCTACATTCACCAGGAACCCAGAGCTATTCTACTCCTACATTCTCCTGAAACCCAGAGCTGTTCTACTCCTAAATTCTCCTGAAACCCAGAGCTGTTCTACTCCTACGTTCTCCTGCAACCCAGAACTGTTCCACTCCTACATTCTCCTTAAACCCAGAGCTGTTCTACTTCTGCATTCTCCTGAAACCCAGAGCTGTTCTACTCCTACATTATCCTGAAACCCAGAACTGTTCTACTCCTACAATCTCCTGAGACCCAGAACTGTTCTACTCCTACATTCTCCTAAAACCTAGAGATGTTCTACTCCTAAATTCTCCTGTGACCCAGAACTGTTCTACTCCTACATTCTCCTTAAACCCAGAGATGTTCTACTCCTAAAATCTCCTGAACCCCAGAGCTGTTCTACTCCTACATTCTCCTGAAACCCAGAGCTGTTCTACTCCTACATTCTCCTGAAACCCAGAGCTGTTCTACTCCTACATTCTCCTGAAACACAGAACTGTTCTACTCCTACATTCTCCTGAAACCCAGAACTGTTCTACCTCTACAATTTCCTGAAACCCAGAGCTGTTCTACTTCTACATTTTCCTGAAACCCAGAGCTGTTCTACTCCTACATTCTCCTGAAACCAAGAAGTGTTCTACTCCTACATTCTCCTGAAACCCAGAACTGTTCTACTCCTAAAATCTCCTGAAACCCAGAGCTGTTCTTCTCCTACATTCTCCTGAAACCCAGAGCTGTTCCACTCCTACATTCTCCTGAAACCCAGAGCTGTTCTACTCCTACATTCTCCTGAAACCTAGAACTGTTCTACTCCTACATTCTCCTTAAACCCAGAGCTGTTCTACTTCTACATTCTCCTAAAACCCAGAACTGTTCTACTCCTACATTGTCCTGAAACCCAGAACTGTTCTACTCCTACATTCACAAGGAACCCAGAGCTGTTCTAATCGTACATTTTCCTGAAACCCAAAACTGTTCTACTCCTACAACTTCTCTAAACCCAGAACTGTTCTACTCCTAAAACCTCCTGAAACCCATAACTGTTCTACTCCTACATTCTCCTGAAACCCAGAGCTTTTCTACTCCTACATTCTCCTGAAACCCAGAGCTGTTCTACTCCTACATTCTCCTGAAACCCAGAACTGTTCTACTCCTACATTCTCCTGAAACCCAGAACTGTTCTACTCCTACATTCTCCTGAAACCCAGAACTGTTCTACTGCTACATTCTCCTGAAACCCAGAACTGTTCTACTCCTACATTCTCCTGAAACCCAGAACTGTTCTACTCCTACATTCACCAGGAACCCAGAGCTTTTCTACTCCTACATTATCCTGAAACCCAGAACTGTTCTACTCCTACAATCCCCTGAGACCCAGAACTGTTCTACTCCTACATTCTCCTGAAACCCAGACCTGTTCTACTCCTACATTCTCCTAAAACCCAGAACTGTTCTACTCCTACATTCTCCTGAAACCCAGAACTGTTCTACTCCTACATTCTCCTGAAACCCAGAGCTGTTCTACTTCTACATTCTCCTGAAACCCAGAGCTGTTCTACTCCTACATTCTCCTGAAACCCAGAACTGTTCTACTCCTACATTCACCAGGAACCCAGAGCTGTTCTACTCCTACATTCTCCTGAAACCCAGAACTGTTCTACTCCTACAATCTCCTGAAACCCAGAGCTGTTCTACTTCTACATTCTCCTGAAACCCAGAGCTGTTCTACTCCTACATTCTCCTGAAACCCAGAACTGTTCTACTCCTACATTCACCAGGAACCCAGAGCTGTTCTACTCCTACATTCACCTGAAACCCAGAACTGTTCTACTCCTACAATCTCCTGAAACCCAGAGCTGTTCTACTCCTACATTCTCCTGAAACCCAGAACTGTTCTACTGCTACATTCTCCTGAAACCCAGAACTGTTCTACTCCTACATTCTCCTGAAACCCAGAACTGTTCTACTCCTACATTCACCAGGAACCCAGAGCTTTTCTACTCCTACATTATCCTGAAACCCAGAACTGTTCTACTCCTACAATCCCCTGAGACCCAGAACTGTTCTACTCCTACATTCTCCTGAAACCCAGACCTGTTCTACTCCTACATTCTCCTAAAACCCAGAACTGTTTTACTCCTACATTCTCCTGAAACCCAGAACTGTTCTACTCCTACATTCTCCTGAAACCCAGAGCTGTTCTACTTCTACATTCTCCTGAAACCCAGAGCTGTTCTACTCCTACATTCTCCTGAAACCCAGAACTGTTCTACTCCTACATTCTCCTGAAACCCAGAACTGTTCTACTCCTACAATCTCCTGAAACCCAGAGCTGTTCTACTCCTACATTCTCCTGAAACCCAGAGCTGTTCTACTCCTACATTCTCCTGAAACCCAGAACTGTTCTACTCCTACATTCACCAGGAACCCAGAGCTGTTCTACTCCTACATTCACCTGAAACCCAGAACTGTTCTACTCCTACAATCTCCTGAAACCCAGAGCTGTTCTACTCCTACATTCTCCTGAAACCCAGAGCTGTTCCACTCCTAAATTCTCCTGAAATCCAGAGCTGTTCTATTCCTACATTCTCCTGAAACCCAGAACTGTTCTACTCCTACATTCTCCTGAAACCCAGAACTGTTCTACTCCTACATTCTCCTGAAACCAAGAACTGTTCTACTCCTACATTCTCCTGAAACCCAGAACTGTTCTACTCCTACATTCTCCTGAACCCCAGAGCTGTTCTACTCCTACATTCTCCTGAAACCCAGAACTGTTCTACTCCTACATTCTCCTGAAACCAAGAACTGTTCTACTCCTACATTCTCCTGAAACCCAGAGCTGTTCTACTCCTACATTCTCCTGAAACCCAGAGCTGTTCTACTCCTAAATTCTCCTGAAATCCAGAGCTGTTCTATTCCTACATTCTCCTGAAACCCAGAACTGTTCTACTCCTACATTCTCCTGAAACCCAGAACTGTTCTACTCCTACATTCTCCTGAAACCAAGAACTGTTCTACTCCTACATTCTCCTGAAACCCAGAACTGTTCTACTCCTACATTCTCCTGAAACCCAGAGCTGTTCTACTCCTACATTCTCCTGAAACCCAGAACTGTTCTACTCCTACATTCTCCTGAAACCCAGAGCTGTTCTACTTCTACATTCTCCTGAAACCCAGAACTGTTCTACTCCTACATTGACCTTAAACCCAGAACTGTTCTACTCCTACATTCACCAGGAACCCAGAGCTGTTCTACTCGTACATTTTCCTGAAACCCAAAACTGTTCTACTCCTACAACCTCCTGAAACCCATAACTGTTATACTCCTACATTCTCCTTAAACCCAGAGCTGTTCTACTCCTACATTCTCCTGAAACCCAGAGCTGTTCTACTCCTACATTCTCCTGAAACCCAGAACTGTTCTACTCCTACATTCTACTGAAACCAAGAACTGTTCTACTCCTACATTCTCCTGAAACCCAGAACTGTTCTACTGCTACATTCTCCTGAAACCCAGAACTGTTCTACTCCTACATTCTCCTGAAACCCAGAACTGTTCTACCCCTACATTCACCAGGAACCCAGAGCTTTTCTACTCCTACATTATCCTGAAACCCAGAACTGTTCTACTCCTACAATCTCCTGAGACCCAGAACTGTTCTACTCCTACATTCAACTGAAACCCAGAGCTGTTCTACTCCTACATTCTCCTTAAACCCAGAACTGTTTAACTCCTACATTCTCCTGAAACCCAGAACTGTTCTACTCCTACATTCTCCTGAAACCCAGAGCTGTTCTACTTCTACATTCTCCTGAAACCCAGAGCTGTTCTACTCCTACATTCTCCTGAAACCCAGAACTGTTCTACTCCTACATTCACCAGGAACCCAGAGCTGTTCTACTCCTACATTCTCCTGAAACCCAGAACTGTTCTACTCCTACAATCTCCTGAAACCCAGAGCTGTTCTACTTCTACATTCTCCTGAAACCCAGAGCTGTTCTACTCCTACATTCTCCTGAAACCCAGAACTGTTCTACTCCTACATTCACCAGGAACCCAGAGCTGTTCTACTCCTACATTCTCCTGAAACCCAGAACTGTTCTACTCCTACAATCTCCGGAAACCCAGAGCTGTTCTTCTCCTACATTCTCCTGAAACCCAGAGCTGTTCTACTCCTAAATTCTCCTGAAATCCAGAGCTGTTATATTCCTACATTCTCCTGCAACCCAGAACTGTTCTACTCCTACATTCTCCTGAAACCCAGAACTGTTCTACTCCTACATTCTCCTGAAACCAAGAACTGTTCTACTCCTACATTATCCTGAAACCCAGAACTGTTCTACTCCTACATTCTCCTGAAACCCAGAGCTGTTCTACTCCTACATTCTCCTGAAACCCAGAGCTGTTCTACTCCTATATTCTCCTGAAACCCAGAACTGTTCTACTCCTACAATCTCCTGAAACCAAGAACTGTTCTACTCCTACATTCTCCTGAAACCCAGAGCTGTTCTACTCCTACATTCCCCAAGAACCCACAGCTGTTCTACTCCTAAATTCTCCTGAAATCCAGAGCTGTTATATTCCTACATTCTCCTGCAACCCAGAACTGTTCTACTCCTACATTCTCCTGAAACCCAGAACTGTTCTACTCCTACATTCTCCTGAAACCAAGAACTGTTCTACTCCTACATTATCCTGAAACCCAGAACTGTTCTACTCCTACATTCTCCTGAAACCCAGAGCTGTTCTACTCCTACATTCTCCTGAAACCCAGAGCTGTTCTACTCCTATATTCTCCTGAAACCCAGAACTGTTCTACTCCTACAATCTCCTGAAACCAAGAACTGTTCTACTCCTACATTCTCCTGAAACCCAGAGCTGTTCTACTCCTACATTCCCCAAGAACCCAGAGCTGTTCTACTCCTACATTCCCCAGGAACCCAGAGCTGTTCTACTCCTACATTCCCCAGGAACCCAGAGCTCTTCTACTCCTACATTTACTGGGAACCCAGAGCTGTTCTACTCCTACATTTACCAGGAACCCAGAGCTCTTCTACTCCTACATTCACCAGGAACCCAGAGCCCTTCTACTCCTACATTCACCGGGAACCCAGAACTGTTCTACTCCTACATTCACAAGGAACCCAGAGCTGTTCTGCTCCTACATTATCCTGAAACCCAGAACTGTTCTACTCCTACAATCTGCTGAGACCCAGAACTGTTCTACTCCTACATTCTCCTTAAACCCAGAGCTGTTCTACTCCTACATTCTCGTTAAACCCAGAACTGTTTTACTCCTACATTCTCCTTAAACCCAGAACTGTTCTACTCCTACATTCTCCTGAAACCCAGAGCTGTTCTACTCCTACATTCTCCTGAAACCCAGAACTGTTCTACTCCTACATTCACCAGGAAACCAGAGCTGTTCTACTCCTACATTCTCCTGAAACCCAGAACTGTTCTACTCCTACAATCTCCTTAAACCCAGAGCAGTTCTACTCCTACATTCTCCTGAAACCCAGAGCTGTTCTATTCCTACATTCTCCTGAAACCCAGAACTGTCCAACTCCTACATTCTCCTGAAACCCAGAACTGTTCTACTCCTACATTCTCCTGAAACCCAGAACTGGTCTACTCCTACATTCTCCTTAAACCCAGAACTGTCCTACTCCTACATTCTCCTGAAACCCAGAACTGTTCTACTCCTACATTCTCCTGAAACCCATAACTGGTCTACTCCTACATTCTCCTGAAACCCAGAACTGTTCTACTCCTACATTCTCCTGAAACCCAGAGCTGTTCTACTCCTACATTCTCCTGAAACCCAGAACTGTTTTACTCCTACAATCTCCTGAAACCCAGAACTGTTCTACTCCTACATTCTCCTGAAACCCAGAGCTCTTCAACTCCTATATTCTCCTGAAACCCAGAGCTGTTCTACTCCTACATTCCCCAAGAACCCAGAGCTCTTCTACTCCTATATTCTCCTGAACCCCAGAGCTCTTCTACTCCTACATTCCCCAAGAACCCAGAGCTCTTCTATTCCTACATTCTCCTGAAAGCCAGAGCTGTTCTATTCCTACATTTACCAGGAACCCAGAGCTGTTCTACTCCTACATTTACCAGGAACCCAGAGCTGTTCTACTTCTACATTCTCCTGAAAGCCAGAGCTGTTCTACTCCTACATTTACCAGGAACCCAGAGCTGTTCTACTCCTACATTTACCAGGAACCCAGAGCTGTTCTACTCATACATTCACTGGGAACCCAGAGCTGTTCTACTCCTACATTCTCCTTAAAGCCAGAGCTGTTCTACTCCTACATTCTCCTGGATCCCAGAACTGTTCTACTCCTACATTCTCCTGAAACCCGGAGCTGTTCTACTCCTACATTCTCCTGAAACCCAGAGCTGTTCTACTCCTACATTCACTGAGAACCCAGAGCTGTTCTACTCCTACATTCACCGGGAACCCAGATTTGTTCTACTCCTACATTCACCGGGAACCCAGAGCTGTTCTACTCCTACATTCACCTGAAACCCAGAGCTGTTCTACTCCTACATTCACAGGGAACCCAGAGCTGTTCTACTCCTACATTCACCGGGAACCCAGAACTGTTCTAATCCTACATTCACCAAGAACCCAGAGCTGTTCTACTCCTACATTGACCAGGAACCCAGAGCTGTTCTACTCCTACATTCTTCTGAAACCCAGAGCTGTTCTACTCCTACATTCACCGAGAACCCAGAAATGCGCTACTCCTACATTCTCCAGGAACCCAGAACTGTTCTATTCCTACATTCACCGGGAACCCAGAAATGTTCTACTCCTACATTTTCCAGGAACACAGAGCTGTTCTACTCTCATATTTTCAAGGAACCCAGAGCTTTTCTACTCCTACATTCTCCTGAAACCCAGAACTGTTCTACTCCTACATTCACCAGGAACCCAGAGCTGTTCTACTCCTACATTCTCCTGAAACCCAGAGCAGTTCTACTCCTAAATTCTCCTGAAACCTAGAGCTGTTCTATTCCTACATTCTCCTGAAACCCAGAATTGTTCTACTCCTACAATCTCCTGAAACCCAGAGCAGTTCTACTCCTACATTCTCCGGAAACCCAGAGCAGTTCTACTCCTAAATTCTCCTGAAACCCAGAGCTGTTCCATTCCTACATTTTCCTGAAACCCAGAACTGTTCTACTCCTACATTCTCCTGAAACCAAGAACTGGTAACATAGTAACATAGTAGTAACATAGTAAGTTGGGTTGAAAAAAGACGTACGTCCATCACGTTCAACCATAATGCCTATATATAACCTGCCTAACTACAAGTTGATCCAGAGGAAGGCAAAAAAACTGGTCTACTCCTACATTCTCCTGAAACCAAGAACTGTTCTACTCCTACATTCTCCTGAAACCCAGAGCTGTTCTACTCCTACATACTCCTGAAACCCAGAACTGTTCTACTCCTACAATCTCCTGAAACCCAGAACTGTTCTACTCCTACATTCTCCTGAAACCCAGAGCTCTTCAACTCCTATATTCTCCTGAAACCCAGAGCTGTTCTACTCCTACATTCCCCAAGAACCCAGAGCTCTTCTACTCCTATATTCTCCTGAACCCCAGAGCTCTTCTACTCCAACATTCCCCAAGATCCCAGAGCTCTTCTATTCCTACATTCTCCTGAAAGCCAGAGCTGTTCTACTCCTACATTTACCAGGAACCCAGAGCTGTTCTACTCCTACATTTACCAGGAACCCAGAGCTGTTCTACTCCTACATTCTCCTGAAAGCCAGAGCTGTTCTACTCCTACATTTACCAGGAACCCAGAGCTGTTCTACTCCTACATTTACCAGGAACCCAGAGCTGTTCTACTCATACATTCACTGGGAACCCAGAGCTGTTCTACTCCTACATTCTCCTTAAAGCCAGAGCTGTTCTACTCCTACATTCTCCTGGAACCCAGAACTGTTCTACTCCTACATTCTCCTGAAACCCGGAGCTGTTCTACTCCTACATTCTCCTGAAACCCAGAGCTGTTCTACTCCTACATTCACTGGGAACCCAGAACTGTTCTACTCCTACGTTCACTGGGAACCCAGAGCTGTTCTACTCCTACATTCACCAGGAACCCAGATTTGTTCTACTCCTACATTCACCGGGAACCCAGAGCTGTTCTACTCCTACATTCACCTTAAACCCAGAGCTGTTCTACTCCTACATTCACAGGGAACCCAGAGCTGTTCTACTCCTACATTCACCGGGAACCCAGAAATGCTCTACTCCTACATTCTCCAGGAACCCAGAACTGTTCTATTCCTACATTCACCGGGAACCCAGAAATGTTCTACTCCTACATTGTCCAGGAACACAGAGCTGTTCTACTCTCATATTTTCAAGGAACCCAGAGCTTTTCTACTCCTACATTCTCCTGAAACCCAGAACTGTTCTACTCCTACATTCACCAGGAACCCAGAGCTGTTCTACTCCTACATTCTCCTGAAACCCAGAACTGTTCAACTCCTACAATCTCCTGAAACCCAGAGCAGTTCTACTCCTACATTCTCCTGAAACCCAGAGCAGTTCTACTCCTAAATTCTCCTGAAACCCAGAGCTGTTCTATTCCTACATTCTCCTGAAACCCAGAACTGTCCTACTCCTACATTTTCCTGAAACCCAGAACTGTTCTACTCCTACATTCTCCTGAAACCAAGAACTGGTCTACTCCTACATTCTCCTGAAACCAAGAACTGTTCTACTCCTACATTCTCCTGAAACCCAGAGCTGTTCTACTCCTACATCCTCCTGAAACCCAGAACTGTTCTACTCCTACAATCTCCTGAAACCCAGAACTGTTCTACTCCTACATTCACTGGGAACCCAGAGCTGTTCTACTCCTACATTCTCCTGAAAGCCAGAGCTGTTCTACTCCTACATTTACCAGGAACCCAGAGCTGTTCTACTCCTACATTCACCAGGAACCCAGAGCCCTTCTACTCCTACATTCACCGGGAACCCAGAGCTGTTCTACTCCTAAATTCTCCTTAAAGCCAGAGCTGTTCTACTCCTACATTCTCCTGGAACCCAGAACTGTTCTACTCCAACATTCTCCTGAAACCCGGAGCTGTTCTACATCTACATTCTCCTGAAACCCAGAGCTGTTCTACTCCTACATTCACTGGGAACCCAGAACTGTTCTACTCCTACATTCACCAGGAACCCAGATTTGTTCTACTCCTACATTCACCGGGAACCCAGAGCTGTTCTACTCCTACATTCACCTTAAACCCAGAGCTGTTCTACTCCTACATTCACAGGGAACCAAGAGCTGTTCTACTCCTACATTCACCAGGAACCAGAACTGTTCTAATCCTATATTCACCAGGAACCCAGAGCTGTTCTACTCCTACATTGACCAGGAACCCAGAGCTGTTCTACTCCTACATTCTTCTCAAACCCAGAGCTGTTCTACTCCTACATTCACCGGGAACCCAGAGCTGTTCTACTCCTACATTCACCGGGAACCCAGAAATGTTCTACTCCTACATCCTCAAGGAACCCAGAACTGTTCTATTCCTACATTCACCGGGAACCCAGAAATGTTCTACTCCTACATTTTCCAGGAACACAGAGCTGTTCTACTCTCATATTTTCCAGGAACCCAGAGCTGTTCTACTCTCACATTCTCCTTGAACCCAGAACTGTTCTACTCCTACATTCTCCAGGAACTAAGAACTGTTCTACTCCTATATTCTCAGGGAACCCAGAGCTGTTCTACTCCTACATTCTCAGGGAACCCAGAGCTGTTCTACTTCTACATTCTCCAGGAACCCAGAACTGTTCTACTCCTACATTCTCCAGGAACCCACAGCTGTTCTACTCCTAAATTCTCCTGAAACCCAGAGCTGTTCTACTCCTACATTCTCTAGGAACCCAGAGCTGTTCTACTCCTACATTCTCTAGGAACACAGAGCTGTTCTACTCCTACATTCACCGGGAACCCAGAAATACTCTACTCCTACATTCACCAGGAACCCAGAGCTGTTTCATTCCTACATTCACCGGGAACCCAGAAATGTTCTACTCCTACATTCTCTAGGAACCCAGAGCTTTTCTACTCTCACATTCTCCTGGAACCCAGAGCTGTTCTACTCCTACAGTTTCCAGGAACACAGAGCTGTTCTATTCTCACATTCTCCTGGAACCCAGAGCTGTTCTACTCTCACATTTTCCAGGAACCCAGAGCTGTTCTACTCTCACATTCTCCTTGAACCCAGAACTGTTCTACTCCTACATTCACCAGGAACTAAGAACTGTTCTACTCCTTTATTCTCAGGGAACCCAGAGCTGTTCTACTCCTACATTCTCAGGGAACCCAGAGCTGTTCTACTCTCACATTCACCTGAAACCCAGAGCTGTTCTACTCCTACATTCACCGGGAACTCAGAGCTGTTCTACTCTCACATTCACCTGAAACCCAGAGCTGTTCTACTCCTACATTCACCGGGAACCCAGAACTGTTCTACTCCTACATTCACCAGGAACCCAGAGCTGTTCTACTCCTACATTCACCAGGAACCCAGAGCTGTTCTACTCCTACATTCTTCTGAAACCCAGAGCTGTTCTACTCCTACATTCACCGGGAACCCAGAAATGTTCTACTCCTACATTCTCCAGGAACCCAGAACTGTTCTATTCCTACATTCACCGGGAACCCAGAAATGTTCTACTCCTTCATTTTCCAGGAACACAGAGCTGTTCTACTCTCATATTTTCCAGGAACCCAGAGCTGTTCTACTCTCACATTCTCCTTGAACCCAGAGCTGTTCTACTCCTACATTCTCCAGGAACTAAGAACTGTTCTACTCCTATATTCTCAGGGAACCCAGAGCTGTTCTACTCCTACATTCTCAGGGAACCCAGAGCTGTTCTACTTCTACATTCTCCAGGAACCCAGTGCTGTTCTACTCATACATTCTCCAGGAACCCACAGCTGTTCTACTCCTAAATTCTCCTGAAACCCAGAAATGTTTTACTCCTATATTCTCAGGGAACCCAGAGCTGTTCTACTTCTACATTCTCCAGGAACCCAGTGCTGTTCTACTCTCACATTCTCCTGGAACCCAGAACTGTTCTACTCCTACATTCTCCAGGAACTAAGAACTGTTCTACTCCTATATTCTCAGGGAACCCAGAGCTGTTCTACTTCTACATTCTCCAGGAACCCAGTGCTGTTCTACTTCTACATTCTCCAGGAACCCAGTGCTGTTCTACTTCTACATTCTCCAGGATTCCAGTGCTGTTCTACTCTCACATTCTGCTGGAACCCAGAACTGTTCTACTCCTACACTCTCCAGGAACTAAGAACTGTTCTACTCCTTTATTCTCAGGGAACCCAGAGCTGTTCTACTCCTACATTCTCAGGGAACCCAGAGCTCTTCTACTCACATTTTCCAGGAACCCAGAGCTGTTCTACTCTCACATTCTCCTGGAACCCAGAACTGTTCTACTCCTACATTCTCCAGGAACTAAGAACTGATCTACTCCTATATTCTCAGGGAACCCAGAGCTGTTCTACTCCTACATTCTCCAGGAACACAGAGCTGTTCTACTTCTACATTCTCCAGGAACCCAGTGCTGTTCTACTCTCACATTCTCCTTGAACCCAGAACTGTTCTACTCCTACATTCTCCAGGAACTAAGAACTGTTCTACTCCTATATTCTCAGGGAACCCAGAGCTGTTCTACGCCTACATTCTCCAGGAGCCCAGTGCTGTTCTACTTCTACATTCTCCAGGAACCCAGTGCTGTTCTACTCCTACATTCTCCAGGAACTAAGAACTGTTCTACTCCTACATTCTCCTTTAACCCAGAACTGTTCTACTCCTACATTCACTGGGAACCCAGAACTGTTCTACTCCTACATTCACTGAGAACCTAGAGCTGTTCTACTCCTACATTCACCGGGAACCCAGATTTGTTCTACTCCTACATTCACCGGGAACCCAGAGCTGTTCTACTCCTACATTCTCCTGAAACCCAGAGCTGTTCTACTCCTACATTCACAGGGAACCCAGAGCTGTTCTACTCCTACATTCACCGGGAACCCAGAACTGTTCTAATCCTACATTCACCAGGAACCAAGAGCTGTTCTACTCCTACATTGACCAGGAACCCAGAGCTGTTCAACTCCTACATTCTTCTGAAACCCAGAACTGTTCTACTCCTACATTCACCGGGAACCCAGAAATGCTCTACTCCTACATTCTCCAGGAACCCAGAACTGTTAAATTCCTACATTCACCGGAAGCCAGAAATGTTCTACTCCTACATTTTCCAGGAACACAGAGCTGTTCTACTCTCATATTTTCAAGGAACCCAGAGCTTTTCTACTCCTACATTCACCAGGAACCCAGAGCTGTTCTACTCCTACATTCTCCTGAAACCCAGAACTCTTTTACTCCTACAATCTCCTGAAACCCAGAGCAGTTCTACTCCTAAATTCTCCTGAAACCCAGAGCTGTTCTATTCCTAAATTCTCCTGAAACCCAGAACTGTTCTCCTCCTACAATCTCCTGAAACCCAGAGCAGTTCTACTCCTACATTCTCCTGAAACCCAGAGCTGTTCTATTCCTACATTTTCCTGAAACCCAGAACTGTTCTACTCCTACATTCTCCTGAAACCAAGAACTGGTCTACTCCTACATTCTCCTGAAACCAAGAACTGTTCTACTCCTACATTCTCCTGAAACCCAGAGCTGTTCTACTTCTACATCCTCCTGAAACCCAGAACTGTTCTACTCCTACAATCTCCTGAAACCCAGAACTGTTCTACTCCTACATTCTCCTGAAACCCAGAGCTCTTAAACTCCTATATTCTCCTGAAACCCAGAGCTGTTCTACTCCTACATTCCCCAAGAACCCAGAGCTCTTCTACTCCTACATTCCCCAAGAACCCAGAGCTCTTCTATTCCTACATTCTCCTGAAAGCCAGAGCTGTTCTACTCCTACATTTACCAGGAACCCAGAGCTGTTCTACTCCTACATTTACAAGGAACCCAGAGCTGTTCTACTCCTACATTTACCAGGAACCCAGAGCTGTTCTACTCCTACATTCTCCTAAAAGCCAGAGCTGTTCTACTCCTACATTTACCAGGAACCCAGAGCTGTTCTACTCCTACATTTACCAGGAACCCAGAGCTGTTCTACTCCTACATTCTCCTAAAAGCCAGAGCTGTTCTACTCCTACATTTACCAGGAACCCAGAGCTGTTCTACTCCTACATTTACCAGGAACCCAGAGCTGTTCTACTCATACATTCACTGGGAACCCAGAGCTGTTCTACTCCTACATTCTCCTTAAAGCCAGAGCTGTTCTACTCCTACATTCTCCTGGAACCCAGAACTGTTCTACTCCTACATTCTCCTGAAACCCGGAGCTGTTCTACTCCTACATTCTCCTGAAACCCAGAGCTGTTCTACTCCTACATTAACTGGGAACCCAGAACTGTTCTACTCCTACATTCACTGGGAACCCAGAGCTGTTCTACTCCTACATTCACCAGGAACCCAGATTTGTTCTACTCCTACATTCACCGGGAACCCAGAGCTGTTCTACTCCTACATTCACCTGAAACCCAGAGCTGTTCTACTCCTACATTCACAGGGAACCAAGAGCTGTTCTACTCCTACATTCACCAGGAACCCAGAACTGTTCTAATCCTATATTCACCAGGAACCCAGAGCTGTTCTACTCCTACATTGACCTGGAACCCAGAGCTGTTCTACTCCTACATTCTTCTGAAACCCAGAGCTGTTCTACTCCTACATTCACCGGGAACCCAGAAATGCTCTACTCCTCCATTCTCCAGGAACCCAGAACTGTTCTATTCCTACATTCACCGGGAACCCAGAAATGTTCTACTCCTACATTGTCCAGGAACACAGAGCTGTTCTACTCTCATATTTTCAAGGAACCCAGAGCTTTTCTACTCCTACATTCTCCTGAAACCCAGAACTGTTCTACTCCTACATTCACCAGGAACCCAGAGCTGTTCTACTCCTACATTCTCCTGAAACCCAGAACTGTTCAACTCCTACAATCTCCTGAAACCCAGAGCAGTTCTACTCCTACATTCTCCTGAAACCCAGAGCAGTTCTACTCCTAAATTCTCCTGAAACCCAGAGCTGTTCTATTCCTACATTCTCCTGAAACCCAGAACTGTCCTACTCCTACATTTTCCTGAAACCCAGAACTGTTCTACTCCTACATTCTCCTGAAACCAAGAACTGGTCTACTCCTACATTCTCCTGAAACCAAGAACTGTTCTACTCCTACATTCTCCTGAAACCCAGAGCTGTTCTACTCCTACATCCTCCTGAAACCCAGAACTGTTCTACTCCTACAATCTCCTGAAACCCAGAACTGTTCTACTCCTACATTCACTGGGAACCCAGAGCTGTTCTACTCCTACATTCTCCTGAAAGCCAGAGCTGTTCTACTCCTACATTTACCAGGAACCCAGAGCTGTTCTACTCCTACATTCACCAGGAACCCAGAGCCCTTCTACTCCTACATTCACCGGGAACCCAGAGCTGTTCTACTCCTAAATTCTCCTTAAAGCCAGAGCTGTTCTACTCCTACATTCTCCTGGAACCCAGAACTGTTCTACTCCAACATTCTCCTGAAACCCGGAGCTGTTCTACATCTACATTCTCCTGAAACCCAGAGCTGTTCTACTCCTACATTCACTGGGAACCCAGAACTGTTCTACTCCTACATTCACCAGGAACCCAGATTTGTTCTACTCCTACATTCACCGGGAACCCAGAGCTGTTCTACTCCTACATTCACCTTAAACCCAGAGCTGTTCTACTCCTACATTCACAGGGAACCAAGAGCTGTTCTACTCCTACATTCACCAGGAACCCAGAACTGTTCTAATCCTATATTCACCAGGAACCCAGAGCTGTTCTACTCCTACATTGACCAGGAACCCAGAGCTGTTCTACTCCTACATTCTTCTCAAACCCAGAGCTGTTCTACTCCTACATTCACCGGGAACCCAGAGCTGTTCTACTCCTACATTCACCGGGAACCCAGAAATGTTCTACTCCTACATCCTCAAGGAACCCAGAACTGTTCTATTCCTACATTCACCGGGAACCCAGAAATGTTCTACTCCTACATTTTCCAGGAACACAGAGCTGTTCTACTCTCATATTTTCCAGGAACCCAGAGCTGTTCTACTCTCACATTCTCCTTGAACCCAGAACTGTTCTACTCCTACATTCTCCAGGAACTAAGAACTGTTCTACTCCTATATTCTCAGGGAACCCAGAGCTGTTCTACTCCTACATTCTCAGGGAACCCAGAGCTGTTCTACTTCTACATTCTCCAGGAACCCAGTGCTGTTCTACTCCTACATTCTCCAGGAACCCACAGCTGTTCTACTCCTAAATTCTCCTGAAACCCAGAGCTGTTCTACTCCTACATTCTCTAGGAACCCAGAGCTGTTCTACTCCTACATTCTCTAGGAACACAGAGCTGTTCTACTCCTACATTCACCGGGAACCCAGAAATACTCTACTCCTACATTCACCAGGAACCCAGAGCTGTTTCATTCCTACATTCACCGGGAACCCAGAAATGTTCTACTCCTACATTCTCTAGGAACCCAGAGCTTTTCTACTCTCACATTCTCCTGGAACCCAGAGCTGTTCTACTCCTACAGTTTCCAGGAACACAGAGCTGTTCTATTCTCACATTCTCCTGGAACCCAGAGCTGTTCTACTCTCACATTTTCCAGGAACCCAGAGCTGTTCTACTCTCACATTCTCCTTGAACCCAGAACTGTTCTACTCCTACATTCACCAGGAACTAAGAACTGTTCTACTCCTTTATTCTCAGGGAACCCAGAGCTGTTCTACTCCTACATTCTCAGGGAACCCAGAGCTGTTCTACTCTCACATTCACCTGAAACCCAGAGCTGTTCTACTCCTACATTCACCGGGAACTCAGAGCTGTTCTACTCTCACATTCACCTGAAACCCAGAGCTGTTCTACTCCTACATTCACCGGGAACCCAGAACTGTTCTACTCCTACATTCACCAGGAACCCAGAGCTGTTCTACTCCTACATTCACCAGGAACCCAGAGCTGTTCTACTCCTACATTCTTCTGAAACCCAGAGCTGTTCTACTCCTACATTCACCGGGAACCCAGAAATGTTCTACTCCTACATTCTCCAGGAACCCAGAACTGTTCTATTCCTACATTCACCGGGAACCCAGAAATGTTCTACTCCTTCATTTTCCAGGAACACAGAGCTGTTCTACTCTCATATTTTCCAGGAACCCAGAGCTGTTCTACTCTCACATTCTCCTTGAACCCAGAGCTGTTCTACTCCTACATTCTCCAGGAACTAAGAACTGTTCTACTCCTATATTCTCAGGGAACCCAGAGCTGTTCTACTCCTACATTCTCAGGGAACCCAGAGCTGTTCTACTTCTACATTCTCCAGGAACCCAGTGCTGTTCTACTCATACATTCTCCAGGAACCCACAGCTGTTCTACTCCTAAATTCTCCTGAAACCCAGAAATGTTTTACTCCTATATTCTCAGGGAACCCAGAGCTGTTCTACTTCTACATTCTCCAGGAACCCAGTGCTGTTCTACTCTCACATTCTCCTGGAACCCAGAACTGTTCTACTCCTACATTCTCCAGGAACTAAGAACTGTTCTACTCCTATATTCTCAGGGAACCCAGAGCTGTTCTACTTCTACATTCTCCAGGAACCCAGTGCTGTTCTACTTCTACATTCTCCAGGAACCCAGTGCTGTTCTACTTCTACATTCTCCAGGATTCCAGTGCTGTTCTACTCTCACATTCTCCTGGAACCCAGAACTGTTCTACTCCTACACTCTCCAGGAACTAAGAACTGTTCTACTCCTTTATTCTCAGGGAACCCAGAGCTGTTCTACTCCTACATTCTCAGGGAACCCAGAGCTCTTCTACTCACATTTTCCAGGAACCCAGAGCTGTTCTACTCTCACATTCTCCTGGAACCCAGAACTGTTCTACTCCTACATTCTCCAGGAACTAAGAACTGATCTACTCCTATATTCTCAGGGAACCCAGAGCTGTTCTACTCCTACATTCTCCAGGAACACAGAGCTGTTCTACTTCTACATTCTCCAGGAACCCAGTGCTGTTCTACTCTCACATTCTCCTTGAACCCAGAACTGTTCTACTCCTACATTCTCCAGGAACTAAGAACTGTTCTACTCCTATATTCTCAGGGAACCCAGAGCTGTTCTACGCCTACATTCTCCAGGAGCCCAGTGCTGTTCTACTTCTACATTCTCCAGGAACCCAGTGCTGTTCTACTCCTACATTCTCCAGGAACTAAGAACTGTTCTACTCCTACATTCTCCTTTAACCCAGAACTGTTCTACTCCTACATTCACTGGGAACCCAGAACTGTTCTACTCCTACATTCACTGAGAACCTAGAGCTGTTCTACTCCTACATTCACCGGGAACCCAGATTTGTTCTACTCCTACATTCACCGGGAACCCAGAGCTGTTCTACTCCTACATTCTCCTGAAACCCAGAGCTGTTCTACTCCTACATTCACAGGGAACCCAGAGCTGTTCTACTCCTACATTCACCGGGAACCCAGAACTGTTCTAATCCTACATTCACCAGGAACCAAGAGCTGTTCTACTCCTACATTGACCAGGAACCCAGAGCTGTTCAACTCCTACATTCTTCTGAAACCCAGAACTGTTCTACTCCTACATTCACCGGGAACCCAGAAATGCTCTACTCCTACATTCTCCAGGAACCCAGAACTGTTAAATTCCTACATTCACCGGAAGCCAGAAATGTTCTACTCCTACATTTTCCAGGAACACAGAGCTGTTCTACTCTCATATTTTCAAGGAACCCAGAGCTTTTCTACTCCTACATTCACCAGGAACCCAGAGCTGTTCTACTCCTACATTCTCCTGAAACCCAGAACTCTTTTACTCCTACAATCTCCTGAAACCCAGAGCAGTTCTACTCCTAAATTCTCCTGAAACCCAGAGCTGTTCTATTCCTAAATTCTCCTGAAACCCAGAACTGTTCTCCTCCTACAATCTCCTGAAACCCAGAGCAGTTCTACTCCTACATTCTCCTGAAACCCAGAGCTGTTCTATTCCTACATTTTCCTGAAACCCAGAACTGTTCTACTCCTACATTCTCCTGAAACCAAGAACTGGTCTACTCCTACATTCTCCTGAAACCAAGAACTGTTCTACTCCTACATTCTCCTGAAACCCAGAGCTGTTCTACTCCTACATCCTCCTGAAACCCAGAACTGTTCTACTCCTACAATCTCCTGAAACCCAGAACTGTTCTACTCCTACATTCTCCTGAAACCCAGAGCTCTTAAACTCCTATATTCTCCTGAAACCCAGAGCTGTTCTACTCCTACATTCCCCAAGAACCCAGAGCTCTTCTACTCCTACATTCCCCAAGAACCCAGAGCTCTTCTATTCCTACATTCTCCTGAAAGCCAGAGCTGTTCTACTCCTACATTTACCAGGAACCCAGAGCTGTTCTACTCCTACATTTACAAGGAACCCAGAGCTGTTCTACTCCTACATTTACCAGGAACCCAGAGCTGTTCTACTCCTACATTCTCCTAAAAGCCAGAGCTGTTCTACTCCTACATTTACCAGGAACCCAGAGCTGTTCTACTCCTACATTTACCAGGAACCCAGAGCTGTTCTACTCCTACATTCTCCTAAAAGCCAGAGCTGTTCTACTCCTACATTTACCAGGAACCCAGAGCTGTTCTACTCCTACATTTACCAGGAACCCAGAGCTGTTCTACTCATACATTCACTGGGAACCCAGAGCTGTTCTACTCCTACATTCTCCTTAAAGCCAGAGCTGTTCTACTCCTACATTCTCCTGGAACCCAGAACTGTTCTACTCCTACATTCTCCTGAAACCCGGAGCTGTTCTACTCCTACATTCTCCTGAAACCCAGAGCTGTTCTACTCCTACATTAACTGGGAACCCAGAACTGTTCTACTCCTACATTCACTGGGAACCCAGAGCTGTTCTACTCCTACATTCACCAGGAACCCAGATTTGTTCTACTCCTACATTCACCGGGAACCCAGAGCTGTTCTACTCCTACATTCACCTGAAACCCAGAGCTGTTCTACTCCTACATTCACAGGGAACCAAGAGCTGTTCTACTCCTACATTCACCAGGAACCCAGAACTGTTCTAATCCTATATTCACCAGGAACCCAGAGCTGTTCTACTCCTACATTGACCTGGAACCCAGAGCTGTTCTACTCCTACATTCTTCTGAAACCCAGAGCTGTTCTACTCCTACATTCACCGGGAACCCAGAAATGCTCTACTCCTCCATTCTCCAGGAACCCAGAACTGTTCTATTCCTACATTCACCGGGAACCCAGAAATGTTCTACTCCTACATTTTCCAGGAACACAGAGCTGTTCTACTCTCATATTTTCAAGGAACCCAGAGCTTTTCTACTCCTACATTCTCCTGAAACCCAGAACTGTTCTACTCCTACATTCACCAGGAACCCAGAGCTGTTCTACTCCTACATTCTCCTGAAACCCAGAACTGTTCTACTCCTACAATCCCCTGAAACCCACAGCAGTTCTACTCCTACATTCTCCTGAAACCCAGAGCAGTTCTACTCCTAAATTCTCCTGAAACCCAGAGCTGTTCTATTCCTACACTCTCCTGAAACCGAGAACTGTCCTACTCCTACATTTTCCTGAAACCCAGAACTGTTCTACTCCTACATTCTCCTGAAACCAAGAACTGGTCTACTCCTACATTCTCCTGAAACCAAGAACTGTTCTACTCCTACATTCTCCTGAAACCCAGAGCTGTTCTACTCCTACATCCTCCTGAAACCCAGAACTGTTCTACTCCTACAATCTCCTGAAACCCAGAACTGTTCTACTCCTACATTCTCCTGAAACCCAGAGCTCTTCTACTCCTATATTCTCCTGAAACCCAGAGCTGTTCTACTCCTACATTCCCCAAGAACCCAGAGCTGTTCTACTCCAACATTCCCCAGGAACCCAGAGCTCTTCTACTCCTACATTCACTGGGAACCCAGAGCTGTTCTACTCCTACATTCTCCTGAAAGCCAGAGCTGTTCTACTCCTACATTTACCAGGAACCCAGAGCTGTTCTACTCCTACATTCACCAGGAACCCAGAGCCCTTCTACTCCTACATTCACCGGGAACCCAGAGCTGTTCTACTCCTAAATTCTCCTTAAAGCCAGAGCTGTTCTACTCCTACATTCTCCTGGAACCCAGAACTGTTCTACTCCTACATTCTCCTGAAACCCGGAGCTGTTCTACTCCTACATTCTCCTGAAACCCAGAGCTGTTCTACTCCTACATTCACTGGGAACCCAGAACTGTTCTACTCCTACATTCACTGGGAACCCAGAGCTGTTCTACTCCTACATTCACCGGGAACCCAGATTTGTTCTACTCCTACATTCACCGGGAACCCAGAGCTGTTCTACTCCTACATTCACCTGAAACCCAGAGCTGTTCTACTCCTACATTCACCGGGAACCCAGAACTGTTCAACTCCTACATTCACCAGGAACCCAGAGCTGTTCTACTCCTACATTCACCAGGAACCCAGAGCTGTTCTACTCCTACATTCTTCTGAAACCCAGAGCTGTTCTACTCCTACATTCACCGGGAACCCAGAGCTGTTCTACTCCTACATTCACCGGGAACCCAGAAATGTTCTACTCCTACATTCTCAAGGAACCCAGAACTGTTCTATTCCTACATTCACCGGGAACCCAGAAATGTTCTACTCCTACATTTTCCAGGAACACAGAGCTGTTCTACTCTCTTATTTTCCAGGAACCCAGAGCTGTTCTACTCTCACATTCTCCTTGAACCCAGAACTGTTCTACTCCTACATTCTCCAGGAACTAAGAACTGTTCTACTCCTATATTCTCAGGGAACCCAGAGCTGTTCTACTCCTACATTCTCAGGGAACCCAGAGCTGTTCTACTTCTACATTCTCCAGGAACCCAGTGCTGTTCTACTCCTACATTCTCCAGGAACCCACAGCTGTTCTACTCCTAAATTCTCCTGAAACCCAGAGCTTTTCTACTCCTACATTGTCTAGGAACCCAGAGCTGTTCTACTCCTACATTCTCTAGGAACACAGAGCTGTTCTACTCCTACATTCACCGGGAACCTAGAAATACTCTACTCCTACATTCACCAGGAACCCAGAGCTGTTTCATTCCTACATTCACCGGGAACCCAGAAATGTTCTACTCCTACATTCTCTAGGAACCCAGAGCTTTTCTACTCTCACATTCTCCTGGAACCCAGAGCTGTTCTACTCCTACAGTTTCCAGGAACACAGAGCTGTTCTACTCTCACATTCTCCTGGAACCCAGAGCTGTTCTACTCTCACATTTTCCAGGAACCCAGAGCTGTTCTACTCTCACATTTTCCAGGAACTAAGAACTGTTCTACTCTTTTATTCGCAGGGAACCCAGAGCTGTTCTACTCCTACATTCTCAGGGAACCCAGAGCTGTTCTACACTCACATTCACCTGAAACCCAGAGCTGTTCTACTCCTACATTCACCGGGAACCCAGAACTGTTCTACTCCTACATTCACCAGGAACCCAGAGCTGTTCTACTCCTACATTCACCAGGAACCCAGAGCTGTTCTACTCCTACATTCTTCTGAAACCCAGAGCTGTTCTACTCCTACATTCACCGGGAACCCAGAAATGTTCTACTCCTACATTCTCCAGGAACCCAGAACTGTTCTATTCCTACATTCACCGGGAACCCAGAAATGTTCTACTCCTACATTTTCCAGGAACACAGAGCTGTTCTACTCTCATATTTTCCAGGAACCCAGAGCTGTTCTACTCTCACATTCTCCTTGAACCCAGAGCTGTTCTACTCCTACATTCTCCAGGAACTAAGAACTGTTCTACTCCTATATTCTCAGGGAACCCAGAGCTGTTCTACTCCTACATTCTCAGGGAACCCAGAGCTGTTCTACTTCTACATTCTCCAGGAACCCAGTGCTGTTCTACTCATACATTCTCCAGGAACCCACAGCTGTTCTACTCCTAAATTCTCCTGAAACCCAGAAATGTTTTACTCCTATATTCTCAGGGAACCCAGAGCTGTTCTACTTCTACATTCTCCAGGAACCCAGTGCTGTTCTACTCTCACATTCTCCTGGAACCCAGAACTGTTCTACTCCTACATTCTCCAGGAACTAAGGACTGTTCTACTCCTATATTCTCAGGGAACCCAGAGCTGTTCTACTTCTACATTCTCCAGGAACCCAGTGCTGTTCTACTTCTACATTCTCAAGGAACCCAGAACTGTTCTATTCCTACATTCACCGGGAACCCAGAAATGTTCTACTCCTACATTTTCCAGGAACACAGAGCTGTTCTACTCTCATATTTTCCAGGAACCCAGAGCTGTTCTACTCTCACATTCTCCTTGAACCCAGAACTGTTCTACTCCTACATTCTCCAGGAACTAAGAACTGTTCTACTCCTATATTCTCAGGGAACCCAGAGCTGTTCTACTCCTACATTCTCAGGGAACCCAGAGCTGTTCTACTTCTACATTCTCCAGGAACCCAGTGCTGTTCTACTCCTACATTCTCCAGGAACCCACAGCTGTTCTACTCCTAAATTCTCCTGAAACCCAGAGCTTTTCTACTCCTACATTGTCTAGGAACCCAGAGCTGTTCTACTCCTACATTCTCTAGGAACACAGAGCTGTTCTACTCCTACATTCACCGGGAACCCAGAAATACTCTACTCCTACATTCACCAGGAACCCAGAGCTGTTTCATTCCTACATTCACCGGGAACCCAGAAATGTTCTACTCCTACATTCTCTAGGAACCCAGAGCTTTTCTACTCTCACATTCTCCTGGAACCCAGAGCTGTTCTACTCCTACAGTTTCCAGGAACACAGAGCTGTTCTACTCTCACATTCTCCTGGAACCCAGAGCTGTTCTACTCTCACATTTTCCAGGAACCCAGAGCTGTTCTACTCTCACATTTTCCAGGAACTAAGAACTGTTCTACTCTTTTATTCTCAGGGAACCCAGAGCTGTTCTACTCCTACATTCTCAGGGAACCCAGAGCTGTTCTACACTCACATTCACCTGAAACCCAGAGCTGTTCTACTCCTACATTCACCGGGAACCCAGAACTGTTCTACTCCTACATTCACCAGGAACCCAGAGCTGTTCTACTCCTACATTCACCAGGAACCCAGAGCTGTTCTACTCCTACATTCTTCTGAAACCCAGAGCTGTTCTACTCCTACATTCACCGGGAACCCAGAAATGTTCTACTCCTACATTCTCCAGGAACCCAGAACTGTTCTATTCCTACATTCACCGGGAACCCAGAAATGTTCTACTCCTACATTTTCCAGGAACACAGAGCTGTTCTACTCTCATATTTTCCAGGAACCCAGAGCTGTTCTACTCTCACATTCTCCTTGAACCCAGAGCTGTTCTACTCCTACATTCTCCAGGAACTAAGAACTGTTCTACTCCTATATTCTCAGGGAACCCAGAGCTGTTCTACTCCTACATTCTCAGGGAACCCAGAGCTGTTCTACTTCTACATTCTCCAGGAACCCAGTGCTGTTCTACTCATACATTCTCCAGGAACCCACAGCTGTTCTACTCCTAAATTCTCCTGAAACCCAGAAATGTTTTACTCCTATATTCTCAGGGAACCCAGAGCTGTTCTACTTCTACATTCTCCAGGAACCCAGTGCTGTTCTACTCTCACATTCTCCTGGAACCCAGAACTGTTCTACTCCTACATTCTCCAGGAACTAAGGACTGTTCTACTCCTATATTCTCAGGGAACCCAGAGCTGTTCTACTTCTACATTCTCCAGGAACCCAGTGCTGTTCTACTTCTACATTCTCCAGGAACCCAGTGCTGTTCTACTTCTACATTCTCCAGGATTCCAGTGCTGTTCTACTCTCACATTCTCCTGGAACCCAGAACTGTTCTACTCCTACACTCTCCAGGAACTAAGAACTGTACTACTCCTTTATTCTCAGGGAACCCAGAGCTGTTCTACTCCTACATTCTCAGGGAACCCAGAGCTCTTCTACTCACATTTTCCAGGAACCCAGAGCTGTTCTACTCTCACATTCTCCTGGAACCCAGAACTGTTCTACTCCTACATTCTCCAGGAACTAAGAACTGTTCTACTCCTATATTCTCAGGGAACCCAGAGCTGTTCTACTCCTACATTCTCCAGGAACACAGAGCTGTTCTACTTCTACATTCTCCAGGAACCCAGTGCTGTTCTACTCTCACATTCTCCTTGAACCCAGAACTGTTCTACTCCTACATTCTCCAGGAACTAAGAACTGTTCTACTCCTATATTCTCAGGGAACCCAGAGCTTTTCTACGCCTACATTCTCCAGGAACCCAGTGCTGTTCTACTTCTACATTCTCCAGGAACCCAGTGCTGTTCTACTCTCACATTCTCCTGGAACCCAGAACTGTTCTACTCCTACATTCTCCAGGAACTAAGAACTGTTCTACTCCTATATTCTCAGGGAACCCAGAGCTGTTCTACTTCTACATTCTCCAGGAACTAAGAACTGTTCTACTCCTACATTCTCCTGAAACCCAGAGCTGTTCTACTTCTACATTCTCCAGGAACTAAGAACTGTTCTACTCCTACATTCTCCTGAAACCCAGAGCTGTTCTACTCCTACATTCACTGGGAACCCAGAACTGTTCTACTCCTACATTCACTGAGAACCCAGAGCTGTTCTACTCCTACATTCTCCAGGAACTAAGAACTGTTCTACTCCTACATTCTCCAGGAACTAAGAACTGTTCTACTCCTATATTCTCAGGGAACCCAGAGCTGTTCTACGCCTACATTCTCCAGGAACCCAGTGCTGTTCTACTTCTACATTCTCCAGGAACCCAGTGCTGTTCTACTCTCACATTCTCCTGGAACCCAGAACTGTTCTATTCCTACATTCTCCAGGAACTAAGAACTGTTCTACTCCTATATTCTCAGGGAACCCAGAGCTGTTCTACTCCTACATTCTCCAGGAACTAAGAACTGTTCTACTCCTACATTCTCCTGAAACCCAGAACTGTTCTACTCCTACATTCTCCAGGAACTAAGAACTGTTCTACTTCTATATTCTCAGGGAACCCAGAGCTGTTCTACTCCTACATTCTCCATGAACTAAGAACTGTTCTACTCCTACATTCTCCAGGAACTAAGAACTGTTCTACTCCTATATTCTCAGGGAACCCAGAGCTGTTCTACTCCTACATTCTCCAGGAACTAAGAACTGTTCTACTCCTACATTCTCCTGAAACCCAGAACTGTTCTACTCCTACATTCTCCAGGAACTAAGATCTGTTCTACTCCTATATTCTCAGGGAACCCAGAGCTGTTCTACTCCTACATTCTCCAGGAACTAAGAACTGTTCTACTCCTACATTCTCCTGAAACCCAGAACTGTTCTACTCCTACATTCTCCAGGAACTAAGAACTGTTCTACTCCTATATTCTCAGGGAACCCAGAGCTGTTCTACTCCTACATTCTCCAGGAATAAAGAATTGTTCTAGCCTCATATTATGGTGGAAGTCGGGGTCATCCAATTCTTACCAATTGCTGCCTTTTCTAGTTCTAGTATCAGCAGGAACCAATCACTGTTTTCTAGTCCAACATTCACCTGGAATCCAGAACCACCCATAACTTTACCTAGAACCCCCAGAGCACTGCAGCTCAGGTGCATTTACCTGGTGTCCAGGATGGAGCTCTTCAGGCCAAGCTGGTGGCTGCTCAGATGTGACACTGTGAATGCTGGGATACGTCGGAGGCTGAACTGCTCGTGTTCCCACGCCAAGATGTCTTCCCCCAGATTAATCTTCTTATGGATCAGGGACACGTCTACTCCCTGGAACTGGGGTAACTTTATGACCTGTGACCCAATGGGGCAATAGAGAAATGTCTGTGTGATTTTTGGGACAAGCAGAATGTATATAATAGACTGACAGTGTGAGTGCACGAGAGCCTTGCTGAGTGTGAGTGTGAGTGCACGAGAGGCTTGCTGAGTGTGAGTGCATGAGAGGCTTGCTGAGTGTGAGTGCACGAGAGGCTTGCTGAGTGTGAGTGCACGAGAGGCTTGCTGAGTGTGAGTGCACGAGAGGCTTGCTGAGTGTGAGTGCATGAGAGGCTTGCTGAGTGTGAGTGCATGAGAGGCTTGCTGAGTGTGAGTGCATGAGAGGCTTGCTGAGTGTGAGTGCACGAGAGGCTTGCTGAGTGTGAGTGCATGAGAGGCTTGCTGAGTGTGAGTGCATGAGAGGCTTGCTGAGTGTGAGTGCATGAGAGGCTTGCTGAGTGTGAGTGCATGAGAGGCTTGCTGAGTGTGTGCACGAGAGGCTTGCTGAGTGTGAGTGCATGAGAGGCTTGCTGAGTGTGAGTGTGAGTGTGCATTATATGAAAGTTGATATGTAAGGGGAGGAGCACAGTTGGCAGGAGGGTCACACAGAAGGGTTAATGGGGGCAGATGTCTTTTTTCCATCCCCCCCCCCGGGAACCCCATCTCCTGCCCCGCCTACAGCACCCCATTTACCGACTCCAGGTCTCTGATGAAGTCCCACTGTGCAGTCCCCTCCTGGGGAGGCCTGGAGGCGTGTATGTGCAGCGTGTCCCCATTGGCCAGAGTGTCCAGGCAAAGGACGAATGCCACGTTCTCATGCAATGGGCTGCTCTCTGCAACAGCAACACTGGGAATGAACAGCAGGGCCACATGGGCTACTAAAGGGGTACCATTGGCAATGAGGGGGGGTCCGTACCTAAATGATCAAGGTGCTCCTCTATCCATCGCTTGCTCCCATAATAGCTGAACTTTCCGGCCCCAGTGAGAGAGAAGAGCAGGTTGTACCTACAGGGAACAGACACGGCTACTGGGCCCAATCAGAACCATTGGGCCGGCACTGCAAATATGTACAAGATCAGTATAAACCGGAGTCTAATAAACTCTTCTCTGATAGGCCAGTGTCACGAGAACATGTAGCCAGACTGGAGGAGAGGAGATCTCACCATCAGCATAGGAAGGGGTTCCTTACTGTAAGGGCAGTCAGGTTATGGGGTTCCCTACCCAGAGAGGGGGAATGAGTGATACTTTGGGGGTGGGGGGAAAGGGGATCTCACCATCAGCATAGGAAGGGGTTCCTTACTGTAAGGGCAGTCAGGTTATGGGGTTCCCTACCCAGAGAGGGGGAATGAGTGATACATTGGGGGTGGGGAGGAAAGGGGATCTCACCATCAGCATAGGAAGGGGTTCCTTACTGTAAGGGCAGTCAGGTTATGGGATTCCCTACCCAGAGAGGGGGAATGAGTGATACATTGGGGGTGGGGAGGAAAGGAGATCTCACCATCAGCATAGGAAGGGGTTCCTTACTGTAAGAGCAGTCAGGTTATGGGGTTCCCTACCCAGAGAGGGGGAATGAGTGATACATTGGGGGTGGGGAGGAAAGGGGATCTCACCATCAGCATAGGAAGGGGCTCCTTACTGTAAGGGCAGTCAGGTTATGGGGTTCCCTACCCAGAGAGGGGGAATGAGTGATACATTGGGGGTGGGGAGGAAAGGGGATCTCACCATCAGCATAGGAAGGGGTTCCTTACTGTAAGGGCAGTCAGGTTATGGGATTCCCTACCCAGAGAGGGGGAATGAGTGATACATTGGGGGTGGGGAGGGGATCTCACCATCAGCATAGGAAGGGGTTCCTTACTGTAAGGGCAGTCAGGTTATGGGATTCCCTACCCAGAGAGGGGGCATGAGTGATACATTGGGGGTGGGGAGGAAAGGGGATCTCACCATCAGCATAGGAAGGGGCTCCTTACTGTAAGGGCAGTCAGGTTATGGGATTATATAAAGCGCCCACATATCCCACATATTTCTGGCCAGAAGAGCTTACAATCCGGAGCACTTACCTGGGCTGGCTCAGCGGGTCCCTATAGAGCCGGTGAAAGAGCCGCATTATCTCCAGTAGAACTGCCACACCGCTCCCATTCGAGTCGGCCCCAAACGCCAGCCACTGGGGGGCACCAGAGACACATGACATTAATACTGACCAATCACAGACGCACACACTGTACGGGTTGTACCTGGCATTACTGCTGGGCGCTGCCATGTGTTGTGCCCCCTTACTGAGCCTTCTCCCCCCCCCCCGGGCACCATAACGTCTTCATTCACAGACACCACTCCCAGGGCTTCCCAGTTCAGGAACATCCTCATCATCCTCACCCTCACCTTCATCATCATCACCCTCATCTTCACCCTCACCTTCATCCTTTCACCCTCATCCTCACCCTCACCCTCATCCTCACCCTCATCTTCATCTTCACCTTCATCCTTTCACCCTCATCCTCACCCTCACCCTCATCCTCACCCTCATCTTCACCTTCATCCTTTCACCCTCACCCTCATCCTCACCCTCATCCTCACCCTCATCTTCACCCTCACCCTCATCTTCACCCTCACCCTCATCTTCACCCTCACCCTCATCTTTATCTTCACCTTCATCCTTTCACCCTCACCCTCATCTTCACCCTCACCCTCATCTTCACCCTCACCCTCATCTTTATCTTCACCTTCATCCTTTCACCCTCATCCTCACCCTCACCCTCATCCTCACCCTCATCTTCACCTTCATCCTTTCACCCTCACCCTCATCCTCACCCTCATCCTCACCCTCATCTTCACCCTCACCCTCACCCTCATCTTCACCCTCACCCTCATCTTCACCCTCACCCTCATCTTCACCCTCACCCTCATCTTTATCTTCACCTTCATCCTTTCACCCTCACCCTCATCTTTATCTTCACCTTCATCCTTTCACCCTCACCCTCACCCTCATCTTTATCTTCACCTTCATCCTTTCACCCTCATCTTCACCCTCACCCTCATCCTCACCCTCATCTTCACCTTCACCCTCACCTTCATCCTTTCACCCTCACCCTCATCTTCACCCTCACCCTCATCCTCACCCTCATCCTCACCCTCATCTTCACCCTCACCCTCATCTTCACCCTCACCCTCATCTTCACCCTCACCCTCACCCTCATCCTCACCCTCACCCTCACCCTCATCCTCACCCTCATCTTCATCTTCATCTTCACCTTCATCCTTTCACCCTCACCCTCATCCTCACCCTCACCCTCATCTTCATCTTCATCTTCACCTTCATCCTTTCACCCTCACCCTCATCCTCACCCTCACCCTCATCTTCATCTTCACCTTCATCCTTTCACCCTCACCCTCATCCTCACCCTCATCTTCACCTTCACCCTTTCACCCTCATCCTCACCCTCATCCTCACCCTCATCCTCACCCTCATCTTCACCCTCACCCTCACCCTCATCTTCACCCTCACCCTCATCTTTATCTTCACCTTCATCCTTTCACCCTCACCCTCATCTTTATCTTCACCTTCATCCTTTCACCCTCACCCTCACCCTCATCCTCACCCTCACCCTCATCTTCATCTTCACCTTCATCCTTTCACCCTCACCCTCATCCTCACCCTCATCTTCACCTTCACCCTTTCACCCTCATCCTCACCCTCATCCTCATCCTCACCCTCATCCTCACCCTCATCTTCACCCTCACCCTCACCCTCATCTTCACCCTCACCCTCATCTTTATCTTCACCTTCATCCTTTCACCCTCACCCTCATCTTTATCTTCACCTTCATCCTTTCACCCTCACCCTCATCTTCACCCTCACCCTCATCCTCACCCTCACCCTCATCTTCACCTTCACCCTCACCTTCATCCTTTCACCCTCATCCTCACCCTCATCCTCACCCTCACCCTCATCCTCACCCTCACCCTCATCCTCACCCTCATCTTCATCTTCATCTTCACCTTCATCCTTTCACCCTCACCCTCATCCTCACCCTCACCCTCATCTTCATCTTCATCTTCACCTTCATCCTTTCACCCTCATCCTCACCCTCACCCTCATCTTCATCTTCACCTTCATCCTTTCACCCTCACCCTCATCCTCACCCTCATCTTCACCTTCACCCTTTCACCCTCATCCTCACCCTCATCCTCACCCTCATCTTCATCTTCACCTTCATCCTTTCACCCTCACCCTCATCCTCACCCTCACCCTCACCTTCATCTTCATCTTCACCTTCATCCTTTCACCCTCACTCTCATCCTCACCCTCATCTTCACCTTCACCCTCACCTTCATCCTTTCACCCTCATCCTCACCCTTACCCTCATCCTCACCCTCATCTTCATCTTCACCTTCATCCTTTCACCCTCATCTTCATCTTCACTTTCATCCTTTCACCTTCACCCTCACCTTCATCCTTTCACCCTCACCCTCATCCTCACCCTCATCTTCATCTTCATCTTCACCTTCATCCTTTCACCCTCATCCTCACCCTTACCCTCATCCTCACCCTCATCTTCATCTTCACCTTCATCCTTTCACCCTCATCTTCATCTTCACTTTCATCCTTTCACCTTCACCCTCACCTTCATCCTTTCACCCTCACCCTCATCCTCACCCTCATCTTCATCTTCATCTTCACCTTCATCCTTTCACCCTCACCCTCATCCTCACCTTCACCCTCACCCTCATCCTCACCCTCACCCTCACCTTCACCCTCACCCTCACCATGTACTTATATAGCAACATCTCTTGGTTCATTAACAGAGGTGAGAAGAAATGGGCGGGTACTTGGGACAGGTAAGTTCCTAACACCTGTAATTGCTCTACAAAACAGCGGTTTAGTCAATGCTTTGCACAGAATGAGGGAGTTACAGTTCAGGAATAGGGTGACCATCCCTGAATTACTTCCCTCACTAGAGTCACCCGGGGCAGATAATGGGTCACTTACTGGGGCAGCTCCAGCAGAGTCATAATGGGCGACAATAACCACAGTGGGCAGTTCTTCAGGTTCCCCCCGGCCTCTCAGCTGGCCCTGCATAGAGAGACACAACGTAACGTCAGTTGGGGCAGTTACAAAATACTGCGTGGTACTCATGTGACTTCCTCTGCTTCCCCCGTGCACAGGAAGTAGAGACAGTCACATGACTACCAGGAAATACACTCCCCCGTGCACAGGAAGCAGAGACAGTCACATGAATACCAGGAAATACACTCCCCCGTGCACAGGAAGCAGAGACAGTCACATGACTACCAGGAAATACACTCCCCCGTGCACAGGAAGCAGAGACAGTCACATGACTACCAGGAAATACACTCCCCCGTGCACAGGAAGCAGAGACAGTCACATGAATACCAGGAAATACACTCCCCCGTGCACAGGAAGTAGAGACAGTCACATGACTACCAGGAAATACACTCCCCCGTGCACAGGAAGCAGAGACAGTCACATGAATACCAGGAAATACACTCCCCCGTGCACAGGAAGCAGAGACAGTCACATGGGTATCAGGAAATACACTCCCCCGTGCACAGGAAGCAGAGGACAGTCACATGACTACCAGGAAATACACTTCTCCGTGCACAGGAAGCAGAGACAGTCACATGGGTACCAGGAATACACTCCCCCGTGCACAGGAAGCAGAGACAGTCACATGAATACCAGGAAATACACTCCCCCGTGCACAGGAAGTAGAGACAGTCACATGACTACCAGGAAATACACTCCCCCGTGCACAGGAAGCAGAGACAGTCACATGAATACCAGGAAATACACTCCCCCGTGCACAGGAAGCAGAGACAGTCACATGGGTACCAGGAAATACACTCCCCCGTGCACAGGAAGCAGAGACAGTCACATGACTACCAGGAAATACACTTCTCCGTGCACAGGAAGCAGAGACAGTCACATGGGTACCAGGAAATACACTCCCCCGTGCACAGGAAGCAGAGACAGTCACATGGGTACCAGGAAATACACTCCCCCGTGCACAGGAAGCAGAGACAGTCACACGGGTACCAGGAATACACTCCCCCGTGCACAGGAAGCAGAGACAGTCACATGGGTACCAGGAAATACACTCCCCCGTGCACAGGAAGCAGAGACAGTCACATGGGTACCGGGAAATACACTCCCCCGTGCACAGGAAGCAGAGACAGACACATGGGTATCAGGAAATACACTCCCCCGTGCACAGGAAGCAGAGACAGTCACATGGGTACCGGGAAATACACTCCCTGTGCACAGGAAGCAGAGACAGTCACATGGGTACCGGGAAATACACTCCCCCGTGCACAGGAAGCAGAGACAGTCACATGGGTACCGGGAAATACACTCCCCCGTGCAAAGGAAGCAGAGACAGTCACATGGGTACCGGGAAATACACTCCCCCATGCAAAGGAAGCAGAGACAGTCACACGGGTACCGGGAAATACACTCCCCCGTGCAAAGGAAGCAGAGACAGTCACATGGGTACCGGGAAATACACTCCCCCATGCACAGGAAGCAGAGACAGTCACATGGGTATCAGGAAATACACTCCCTCATGCAAAGGAAGCAGAGACAGTCACATGGGTACCAGGAAATACACTCCCCCGTGCACAGGAAGCAGAGACAGTCACACGGGTACCGGGAAATACACTCCCCCATGCACAGGAAGCAGAGACAGTCACATGGGTATCAGGAAATACACTCCCCCATGCAAAGGAAGCAGAGACAGTCACATGGGTACCGGGAAATACACTCCCCCGTGCACAGGAAGCAGAGACAGTCACACGGGTACCGGAAAATACACTCCCCCGTGCAAAGGAAGCAGAGAAAGTCACATGGGTATCAGGAAATACACTCCCCCGTGCAAAGGAAGCAGAGACAGACACATGGGTACCAGGAAATACACTCCCCCGTGCAAAGGAAGCAGAGACAGACAAACGGGTACCAGGAAATACACTCCCCCGTGCAAAGGAAGCAGAGACAGACACACGGGTACCGGGAAATACACTCCCCCGTGCAAAGGAAGCAGAGACAGACACACGGGTACCGGGAAATACACTCCCCCGTGCACAGGAAGCAGAGACAGTCACACGGGTACCAGGAAATACACTCCCCCGTGCACAGGAAGCAGAGACAGACACATGGGTACCGGGAAATACACTCCCCCGTGCAAAGGAAGCAGAGACAGTCACACGGGTACCGGGAAATACACTCCCCCCGTGCACAGGAAGTAGAGACAGTCACATGGGTATCAGGAAATACACTCCCCCGTGCAAAGGAATCAGAGACAGACACATGGGTACCGGGAAATACACTCTCCCGTGCAAAGGAAGCAGAGACAGTCACACGGGTACCGGGAAATACACTCCCCCCGTGCACAGGAAACAGAGACAGTCACACGGGTACCAGGAAATACACTCCCCCGTGCACAGGAAGCAGAGACAGTCACATTGGTACCAGGAAATACACTCCCCCCGTGCACAGGAAACAGAGACAGTCACACGGGTACCAGGAAATACACTCCCCCGTGCACAGGAAGCAGAGAAAGTCACATGGGTATCAGGAAATACACTCCCCCGTGCAAAGGAAGCAGAGACAGACACATGGGTACCAGGAAATACACTCCCCCGTGCAAAGGAAGCAGAGACAGACAAACGGGTACCAGGAAATACACTCCCCCGTGCAAAGGAAGCAGAGACAGACACACGGGTACCGGGAAATACACTCCCCCGTGCAAAGGAAGCAGAGACAGACACACGGGTACCGGGAAATACACTCCCCCGTGCACAGGAAGCAGAGACAGTCACACGGGTACCAGGAAATACACTCCCCCGTGCACAGGAAGCAGAGACAGACACATGGGTACCGGGAAATACACTCCCCCGTGCAAAGGAAGCAGAGACAGTCACACGGGTACCGGGAAATACACTCCCCCCGTGCACAGGAAGTAGAGACAGTCACATGGGTATCAGGAAATACACTCCCCCGTGCAAAGGAATCAGAGACAGACACATGGGTACCGGGAAATACACTCTCCCGTGCAAAGGAAGCAGAGACAGTCACACGGGTACCGGGAAATACACTCCCCCCGTGCACAGGAAACAGAGACAGTCACACGGGTACCAGGAAATACACTCCCCCGTGCACAGGAAGCAGAGACAGTCACATTGGTACCAGGAAATACACTCCCCCCGTGCAAAGGAAGCAGAGAAAGACACCTGGGTACCAGGAAATACACTCCCCCCGTGCAAAGGAAGCAGAGAAAGACACATGGGTACCAGGAAATACACTCCCCCGTGCAAAGGAAGCAGAGACAGACACATGGGCACCAGGAAATACACTCCCCCGTGCAAAGGAAGCAGAGACAGACACACGGGTACCAGGAAATACACTCCCCCGTGCACAGGAAGCAGAGACAGTCACATGGGTACCAGGAAATACACTCCCCCCGTGCAAAGGAAGCAGAGAAAGACACATGGGTACCAGGAAATACACTCCCCCGTGCAAAGGAAGCAGAGACAGACACATGGGTACCAGGAAATACACTCCCCCGTGCAAAGGAAGCAGAGACAGTCACATGGGTACCAGGAAATACACTTCCCCTGTACAAAGGAAGCAGAGACAGTCACATGGGTATCAGGAAATACACTCCCCCGTGCACAGGAAGCAGAGACAGACATACGGGTACCAGGAAATACACTCCCCCGTGCAAAGGAAGCAGAGACAGACACACGGGTACCGGGAAATACACTCCCCCGTGCACAGGAAGCAGAGACAGTCACACGGGTACCGGGAAATACACTCCCCCGTGCACAGGAAGCAGAGACAGACACATGGGTACCGGGAAATACACTCCCCCGTGCAAAGGAAGCAGAGACAGTCACACGGGTACCGGGAAATACACTCCCCCCGTGCACAGGAAGTAGAGACAGTCACATGGGTATCAGGAAATACACTCCCCCGTGCAAAGGAAGCAGAGACAGACACATGGGTACCGGGAAATACACTCTCCCGTGCAAAGGAAGCAGAGACAGTCACACGGGTACCGGGAAATACACTCCCCCGTGCAAAGGAAGCAGAGACAGTCACACGGGTACCGGGAAATACACTCCCCCGTGCACAGGAAGTAGAGACAGTCACATGGGTATCAGGAAATACACTCCCCCGTGCACAGGAAGCAGAGACAGTCACATGGGTACTGGGAAATACACTCCCCCGTGCAAAGGAAGCAGAGACAGTCACATGGGTATCAGGAAATACACTCCCCCGTGCAAAGGAAGCAGAGACAGTCACATGGGTATCAGGAAATACACTCCCCCGTGCAAAGGAAGCAGAGACAGTCACATGGGTATCAGGAAATACACTCCCCCGTGCAAAGGAAGCAGAGACAGACACATGGGTACCAGGAAATACACTCCCCCGTGCAAAGGAAGCAGAGACAGTCACATGGGTACCAGGAAATACACTCCCCCGTGCAAAGGAAGCAGAGACAGTCACATGGGTACCAGGAAATACACTCCCCCGTGCAAAGGAAGCAGAGACAGTCACACGGGTACCGGGAAATACACTCCCCCCGTGCAAAGGAAGCAGAGACAGTCACATGGGTACCGGGAAATACACTCCCCCGTGCACAGGAAGTAGAGACAGTCACATGGGTACCGGGAAATACACTCCCCTGTGCACAGGAAGTAGAGACAGTCACATGGGTACCGGGAAATACATTCCCCCGTGCACAGGAAGTAGAGACAGTCACATGGGTACCGGGAAATACACTCCCCCCGTGCACAGGAAGCAGAGACAGTCACATGGGTACCAGGAAATACACTCCGCCCGTGCACAGGAAGTAGAGACAGTCACATGGGTACCAGGAAATACACTCCCCCCGTGCACAGGAAGTAGAGACAGTCACATGGGTACCGGGAAATACACTCCCCCCGTGCACAGGAAGCAGAGACAGTCACATGGGTACCAGGAAATACACTCCCCCCGTGCACAGGAAGTAGAGACAGTCACATGGGTACCGGGAAATACACTCCCCCGTGCACAGGAAGCAGAGACAGTCACATGGGTACCAGGAAATACACTCCCCCCGTGCACAGGAAGTAGAGACAGTCACATGGATACCAGGAAATACACTCCCCCCGTGCACAGGAAGCAGAGACAGTCACATGGGTATCAGGAAATACTCCCGTGCCACTGTAAGGCCGATCCTGGCTGTGCCCGTAGGCGCTGGGAGGCCACACTCGTATAGATGAAGGCTATTCCCTTCCCTAGGGGGCGCTATGTGCAGCACTCAGTTTCACTTGGGGTACAGCTGATTGGGGTGCAGAGCAAACAGGGGTTCCCATACAGTATTACAGTCACGCACACTTAGTAACAGTGAAGGGCACTTACCTCCATGGTGACAATGGCTGAGTTGCTGATTGGTTGGCTTTGGGTTTCCCCTGTGACCATCTGAAATCCGTTGCCCATCACCAGTCCCAACATAACTGGGGAAACATGAAGGGTCCATTAACTGTACGGGGGGGGGCACCACATGACCTACAGCAATACCCCCCCACACATTGGGTACACTGATTTGCTGATGGGATAAGGAGGGGCGGGGTTTAATGGTGATGTCATTACCTTGCAGGGCGGAGGAGGAGCTTAGCACCTGGGAAACGGATTTACTTTCCTCATAGACCGACAGCAGCTCCTCCTGTTCCACCGCGAAGTAGATCGGAACCCAAGTGTCGTTCCTCAGCATCTCCATCTCCCCCTCCAGGAACCCCTGTGGCAACAACACAAACAGCCCCCCCAGACCAATAAATAGTGACTGTCTGTGGCACCTTACAGCCCCCCTGGCATTCCCAGTACCCAGAGGCACAAACAGCCCCCCCCAGCCCAATAAATAGTGACTGTCTGTGGCACCTTACAGCCCCCCTGGCATTCCCAGTACCCAGAGGCACAAACAGCCCCCCCAGCCCAATAAATAGTGACTGTCTGTGGCACCTTACAGCCCCCCTGGCATTCCAGTACCCAGAGGCACAAACAGCCCCCCCAGCCCAATAAATAGTGACTGTCTGTGGCACCTTACAGCCCCCCTGGCATTCCAGTACCCAGAGGCACAAACAGCCCCCCCAGCCCAATAAATAGTGACTGTCTGTGGCACCTTACAGCCCCCCCGGCATTCCAGTACCCAGAGGCACAAACAGCCCCCCCAGCCCAATAAATAGTGACTGTCTGTGGCACCTTACAGCCCCCCTGGAATTCCCAGTACCCAGAGGCACAAACAGCCCCCCCCCCAGCCCAATAAATAGTGACTGTCTATGGCACCTTACAGCCCCCCTGGCATTCCCAGTATCCAGAGGCACAAACAGCCCCCCCCCCAGCCCAATAAATAGTGACTGTCTGTGGCACCTTACAGCCCCCCCGGCATTCCCAGTACCCAGAGGCACAAACAGCCCCCCCCAGCCCAATAAATAGTGACTGTCTGTGGCACCTTACAGCCCCCTGGCATTCCCAGTACCCAGAGGCACAAACAGCCCCCCCCCCAGCCCAATAAATAGTGACTGTCTATGGCACCTTACAGCCCCCCTGGCATTCCCAGTACCCAGAGGCACAAACAGCCCCCCCCAAGCCCAATAAATAGTGACTGTCTGTGGCACCTTACAGCCCCCCTGGCATTCCCAGTACCCAGAGGCACAAACAGCCCCCCCCCAGCCCCAATAAATAGTGACTGTCTGTGGCACCTTACAGCCCCCTGGCATTCCCAGTACCCAGAGGCACAAACAGCCCCCCCCCAGCCCAATAAATAGTGACTGTCTGTGGCCCTTACAGCCCCCCCCCCGGCATTCCCAGTACCAGGCCAAACAGCCCCCCCCATAATAGTGACTTCTGTGGCACCTTACAGCCCCCCGGCATTCCCAGTACCCAGAGGCACAAACAGCCCCCCCAGCCCAATAAATAGTGACTGTCTGTGGCACCTTACAGCCCCCCTGGCATTCCCAGTACCCAGAGGCACAAACAGCCCCCCCAGCCCAATAAATAGTGACTGTCTGTGGCACCTTACAGCCCCCCTGGCATTCCCAGTACCCAGAGGCACAAACAGCCCCCCCAGCCCCAATAAATAGTGACTGTCTGTGGCACCTTACAGCCCCCCTGGCATTCCCAGTACCCAGAGGCACAAACAGCCCCCCCCCCAGCCCAATAAATAGTGACTGTCTGTGGCACCTTACAGCCCCCCCTGGCATTCCCAGTACCCAGATGCCAGTCAGTACGTACCTGCTGTTGGCCCTGTGGGGCCCCTGAGAGGGTCTCGGGTACCAGGATGAGCAGGGCCCCTGCTGATTGGCTGAGCGCTTGGTACCATCTGTCTGTAGAGAAATCTGCCAATCTCATGATGATACAGTGACGGGTCAGTAGCTCCGCCTCCAGCGTCCGACTCTCTGCCTGGACCAGCGCATTCCGGCAGCCTGTGGGGCATTATGGGGAATTATGGGGCAGATTTATTTCCCATTTATTTCCCTAGATCAAGGGTGCGGGGAGTTTTCCCAAAAAGATACAGAGAGAAACAACTAAGGGGATATTTCAAAGTCTATGAGTGACTTTCCCTTGGGGGGGTGTGGGGGGATCTAACCTGCCCCTCCCCAGCTGCTGTTGAACTACAACTCCCAGTATGCTCCACTGATTGCTGAATCACAAAGGCTGTTGGGTGATGCCGGGGGGCTGGCACCTACAGGTTGGACATAGCCACACCCCCTCCCGGCAGCAGCGCTGAGCCCACTGAGCATGTGCGGTGCCACTGACACACAAAAGAGGCACAACAGGATCAGGAGATGGGCTGCTGGGGCAGATATGGGGGCCTGGATCATTCCTGCTGGGGCAGATATGGGGGCCTGGATCATTCCTGCTGGGGCAGATATGGGGGCCTGGATCATTCCTGCTGGGGCAGATATGGGGGCCTGGATCATTCCTGCTGGGGCAGATATGGGGGCCTGGATCATTCCTGCTGGGGCAGGTACCATTCTGTATATAAAGAATAGCATTTATTTGTGGGCTTTAGTTCCCCTTTAATGAAAGAAAAGGAGAATTTCACCTTCTTCATGTAAATTCTATTTCTTCTAGTCCCGACATGTCAGTACAAATGGGCAGTATTGCCCCGCCCACAAAGGAGGTAGGACCTATACCAAGCCAATTAAAATGAGCCCCGCCCTATCAGACCACCTGACTTCTTCCTCACCCCTGTGAGTGGCCCCTCAGACTGTACTCCCCATGTGTGTGTGTGAGTGAGTGGCCCCTCAGGCTGTACTCCCCATGTGTGTGTGTGTGTGAGTGGCCCCTCAGGCTGTACTCCCCATGTGTGTGTGTGAGTGGCCCCTCAGGCTGTACTCCCCATGTGTGTGTGTGTCCCCTCAGGCTGTACTCCCCATGTGTGTGTGTGAGTGGCCCTCAGGCTGTACTCCCCATGTGTGTGTGTGTGTGTAGTGGCCCCTCAGGCTGTACTCCCCATGTGTGTGTGTGAGTGAGGCTGTACTGCCCCTGTGTGTGTGTGTGAGTGGCCCCTCAGGCTGTACTGTGTGTGTGTGAGTGGCTCAGGCTGTACTCATGTGTGTGTGTTGAGTGTCAGGCTGTACTCCCATGTGTGTGTGTGAGTGGCCCCTCAGGCTGTACTCCCATAGTGTGTGTGTCGAGTGTGTGAGTGGCATCAGTGTACTTCCCATGTGTGTGTGTGTGAGTGGCCCCTCAGGCTGTACTCCCCATTGTGTGTGTGTGTGAGTGGCCCCTCAGGCTGTACTCCCATGTGTGTGTGTGAGTGGCCCCTCAGGCTGTACTCCCATGTGTTGTGTGTGTGAGTGGCCCCTCAGGCTGTACTCCCCATGTGTGTGTGTGAGTGGCCCCTCAGGCTATACTCCCCATGTGTGTGTGTGTGTGTGAGTGGCCCCTCAGACTGTACTCCATGTGTGTGTGTGTGAGTGGCCCCTCAGGCTGTACTCCCCATGTGTGTGTGTGTGTGTGAGGTGTGTGAGTGGCCCTCAGGCTGTACTCCCATGTGTGTGTGTGAGTGGCCCCTCAGGCTGTACTCCCCATGTGTGTGTGTCGTGTGTGTTGTGAGTGGCCCCTCAGGCTGTACTCCCATGTGTGTGTGTGTGTGTGTGTGTGAGTGGCCCCTCAGGCTGTACTCCCGCATGTGTGTGGTGTGTGTGTGTGTGAGTGGCCCCTCAGACTGTATCTCCCATGTGTGTGTGTGAGTGGCCCTCAGGCTGTACTCCCCATGGTGTGTGTGTGTGTGTGTGTGTGAGTGGCCCCTCAGGCTGTACTCCCCATGTGTGTGTGTGTGTGTGTGTGTGAGTGGCCCCTCAGGCTGTACTCCCCTGTGTGTGTGTGAGTGGCCCCTCAGTCTGTACTGCCCCCATGTGTGTGTGTGTGTGAGTGGCCCCTCAGGCTGTACTCCCCATTGGTGTGTGTGTGAGTGGCCCTCAGGCTGTACTTCCCATGTGTGTGTGTGTGTGTGTGTGTGAGTGGCCCCTCAGGCTGTACTCCCCATGTGTGTGTGTGTGTGAGTGGCCCCTCAGGCTGTACTCCCCATGTGTGTGTGTGAGTGGCCCTCAGGCACTGTACTCCCCATGTGTGTGTGTGTGAGTGGCCCCCTCAGGCTGTACTGCCCCATGGTGTGTGTGTGTGTGTGTGAGTGCCCTCAGGCTGTACTGCCCCATGTGTGTGTGTGTGTGTGTTGATGTGGCCCTCAGGCTGTACTCCCCCATGTGTGTGTGTGTTGTGTGTGAGTGGCCCCATCCAGGCTGTACTCCCATGTGTGTGTTGTGAGTGGCCGCTCAGGCTGTACTTCCATGTGTGTGTGTGTGTGAGTGGCCCCTCAGGCTGTACCTCCCATGTGTGTCGTGTGTGTGAGTGGCCCTCAGGCTGTACTCCCCATGTGTGTGTGTGTGTGACCCCTCAGGCTGTACTGCCCCTGTGTGTGTGTGTGTGAGTGGCCCCTCAGGCTGTACTCCCCATGTGTGTGTGTGTGTGAGTGGCCCCTCAGGCTGTACTCCCCATGTGTGTGTGTGTGTGAGTGGCCCCTCAGGCTGTACTCCCCATGTGTGTGTGTTTGTTTGAGTGTCAGGTGTGTGTGTGTGTGTTGTGGTGGGCCCCTCAGGCTGTACTACCATGTGTGTGTTGTGTGAGTGGCCCCTCAGGCTGTACTCCCCATGTGTGTGTGTGTGTGTGTGGCCCCTCAGGCTGTACTCCCAGCATGTGTGTGTGTGAGTGACCCCTCAGGCTGTACTCACCGTGTGAGTGGCCCCTCAGGCTGTACTCCTGCATACGATACACTGGGAACTGGAGGGCACTTAGGGCCACAGGGAGGCAGATGAGGAGCAGGGGCCCGGGGAGCATCTTCGCTGAGTAGGAGCCCAGTAGTGAGTGGCAGCTCATACGCTGTGGGCACCTTGCCTGGCGCTGCCCGACCCCCCCCCCCAGCTGCCTAATCTGCCCGACTCCACGCCCCAGCTGCCTAATCTGCCCAACCCCCCCCAGCTGCCTAATCTGCCCGACCCCCCCCCCCCCAGCTGCCTAATCTGCCCGACCCCCCCCCAGCTGCCTAATCTGCCCCGACCCCCCCCAGCTGCCTAATCTGCCCGACCCCCCCCCCCCCCAGCTGCCTAATCTGCCTGGAGCTGACGCTGCTAATCCCTGTCTCCTGCTGGGTAGTGCGGCCCCTGGGAATCCCTGCCCCCCCCCAGCCTGATGTCCCTGTAACTCCCTGGGATTAGCCCCTGTCTGTCTCAGCCCAAGGGAGGGGCAAGTATTCCCAGTACCCTCCCCTTATATTCCTGTAACTGGGGGGGGGGGGGGTTGCCCCTCTGTGACTGTGTGGCACTGCCACCCTGCAGCCCTAACTGCCCCAACCCCCTGCTGCCCTGTCTGATACCCCTGCTGCCCTGTCTCATACCCCTGCTGCCCTGTCTGATGCCCCTGCCCTGCCTACCCCCTGCTGCCCTGTCTCATACCCCTGCTGCCCTGTCTGATGCCCCTGCTGCCCTGTCTCATACCCCTGCTGCCCTGTCTGATACCCCTGCTGCCCTGTCTGATACCCCTGCTGCCCTGTCTCATACCCCTGCTGCCTGTCTGATGCCCCTGCTGCCCTGTCTCATACCCCTGCTGCCCTGTCTGATGCCCCTGCTGCCCTGTCTGATACCTGGCTGCCCTGTCTGATGCCCCTGCTGCCCTGTCTGATGACCCTGCTGCCTGTCTCATACCCCTGCTGCCCTGTCTGATGCCCCTGCTGCCTGTCTGATACCCCTGCTGCCCTGTCTGATGCCCCTGCTGCCCTGTCTGATGCCCCTGTCTGCCCTGTCTGATGCCCCTGCTGCCCTGTCTGATACCCCTGCTGCCCTGTCTCATGCCCCTGGTGCCCTGTCTCATACCCCTGCTGCCCTGTCTGATGCCCCTGCTGCCCTGTCTGATGCCCCTGCTGCCCTGTCTGATGCCCCTGCTGCCCTGTCTGATGCCCCTGCTGCCCTGTCTGATACCCCTGCTGCCCTGTCTGATACCCCTGCTGCCCTGTCTGATGCCCCTGCTGCCCTGTCTGATACCCCTGCTGCCCTGTCTCATACCCCTGCTGCCCTGTAGTGTGTGTGGCCCCCAAGTGCCCGTATGGCCCCCCTACAGCGCCTGGGCATGCACCCACACAGATGGCTCAGGTATTGCACCCAGGATGGCCCAATGGGAGCTGGGGCAAGGAGGCGCCACCAGGAGACAGGCCGTTACATCAGGAGACGGGGGGGGGGCGCTACCTCCGCCTTTGTGCCAGGAGGAACAGGGGGAGCACTGGCCGAGCCCTGCAACATGGCCTCCGGCGTGTGTCCCCCAGTGAGACCCTATACTGGTGCCGTGGGCCCCCCCTAATGCCACACAATGGGCAGTTGCACCCAGTTTTACCCTGGGCCCCCCCTAATGCCAGACAATGGGCAGTTGCACCCAGTTTTACCCTGGGCCCCCTAATGCCAAGCAATGGGCAGTTGCACCCAGTTTTACCCTGGGCCCCCCCTAATGCCAGACAATGGGCAGTTGCACCCAGTTTTACCCTGGGCCCCCCTAATGCCACACAATGGGCAGTTGCACCCAGTTTTACCCTGGGCCCCCCCTAATGCCAGACAATGGGCAGTTGCACCCAGTTTTACCCTGGGCCCCCCCTAATGCCAGACAATGGGCAGTTGCACCCAGTTTTACCCTGGGCCCCCTAAAAATGCCAGACAATGGGCAGTTGCACCCAGTTTTACCCTGGCCCCCCTAATGCCAGACAATGGGCAGTGTGCACCCAGTTTTCCCTGGGCCCCCCTAATGCCAGACAATGGGCAGTTGCACCCAGTTTTACCCTGGGCCCCAAGACCCCTAATGCCAGACAATGGGCAGTTGCACCCAGTTTTACCTCTGGCCCCCCTAATGCCAGACAATGGGCAGTTGCACCCAGTTTTACCCTGGGACGCCCCCTAATGCCAGACAATGGGCAGTTGCACCCAGTTTTACTCCTGGGACCCCCTAATGCCACACAATGGGCAGTTGCACCCAGTTTTACCCTGGCCCCCTAATTGCAACAATGGGCAGTTGCACCAGTTTTACCCTGGGCCCCCCCTAATGCCACACAATGGGCAGTTGCACCCAGTTTTACCCTGACCCTAATGCTGCCAGACAATGGGCAGTTGCACCCAGTTTTACCCTGGCCCCTAATGCCAGACAATGGGCAGTTGCACCCAGTTTTACCCTGGGCCCCCCTAATGCCAGACAATGGGCAGTTGCACCCAGTTTTACCCTGGCCCCTAATGCCAGACAATGGGCAGTTGCACCCAGTTTTACCCTGGGCCCCCCTAATGCCAGAATCAATGGGCAGTTGCACCCAGTTTTACCCTGGGACCCCCTAATGCCAGACAATGGGCAGTTTCACCCAGTTTTACCCTGGGCCCCCCCTAATGCCAGACAATGGGCAGTTGCACCCAGTTTTACCCTGGGACCCCCCTAATGCCAGACAATGGGCAGTTTCACCCAGTTTTACCCTGGGACCCCCAATCTCCCCCCCACTGCCCAGTTTGGCCACCCCCACATTGGGCCCAATCAGGCTGATCCGAATGTTAGCCTGGGGCCCCAAGCCTCACGTGATAGTGTGGCCCTACAGGGACCAAGAGTTGGCCAACTGATAGCTGCAATTACAGAACCTTTATTGGCCCTGCCTCCAACTCCCTGCCAGCTGCTAGAACAGATGCATTCTGGGATTGTATCCATTAGATTGGGGGCAGCGACTTGTTCCACTGGAGGTACCTTCTGGGGCAGAATTCTGCTGAGACACTCATGAAAGGGGGCAGAACATCCATGTGTGTGTCTTAAGGGGGGAGCCTTATGGCCAGCCCCCGCGGAGACTAATCACTGGGGGAGCCTTAAGGCCAGCCCCCGCGGAGACTAATCACTGGGGGAGCCTTAAGGCCAGCCCCCGCGGAGACTAATCACTGGGGGAGCCTTAAGGCCAGCCCCCGCGGAGACCAATCACTGGGGGAGCATTAAGGCCAGCCCCCGCGGAGACCAATCACTGGGGGAGCATTAAGGCCAGCCCCCGCGGAGACCAATCGCTGGGGGAGCCTTAAGTCCAGCCCCCGCGGAGACCAATCGCTGGGGGAGCATTAAGGCCAGCCCCCGCGGAGACCAATCGCTGGGGGAGCATTAAGGCCAGCCCCCACGGAGACCAATCGCTGGGGGAGCATTAAGGCCAGCCCCCGCGGAGACCAATCGCTGGGGGAGCATTAAGGCCAGCCCCCGCGGAGACCAATCACTGGGCTAGCCCCCGTGGAGACCAATCACTGGGGGAGCCTTAAGTCCAGCCCCCTGGGAGACCAATCACTGGGCTAGCCCCCGTGGAGACCAATCGCTGGGGGAGCATTAAGGTCAGCCCCCGGGGAGACCAATCACGGCCCCTTATAAACTCCAATCCTGGGAGGGCGGGGCCTGTGCCCAGGGAGGAAGAAGGTGGGCACACACGCGTGTGATGGTTATGCCTTTAATAGAGTTCCACTACACACCAACAACATGGATAAATACTGCATGGAAATGGTACAAAATATCATACGTGTCTCTGTCCCAAAGGGAAACTTCACATCTTCATCTGAAATAAATAAACATAAAATAACAAACAGGCCGGGTACCCACTTCCATGCCACGCGCGTCTCTAATGCCTACGGGCAAGACTGGCCGAGAAGGGCTCCACCCCCTCAGGAGCAGGGGGCCGGGCTACGTGCCACCTACCGGCCCTGCTTCTCTGAAGGGGTTAAAGCAGAATCCTACATGATACTAAGTGCAACAAGGGAACGGGCCCCGGGCAATAAATACAATATGGCGCAACTGGCACAATATCTATATCCTAACTCATTAGCCCTCTGGGCCACCCAGGCGCGGCTACTAATGGCAGCAGGGCATGGCCCGCTGTGTCTCTCCCAATACCCCCGGGCCAAGGTGGCAGAACCGTGGGCAGAATCATTGGTCAGTGCCACAGGAATATTGGTCAGTACAGTAGGTGCCAGGGGTAAGTGTGTGTGTGTGGGAAGGGCACAGACTGGGGGCTAATGCCAGGGGTAAGTGTGTGTGTGGGAAGGGCACAGACTGGGGGCTAATGCCAGGGGTAAGTGTGTGTGTGGGAAGGGCACAGACTGGGGGCTAATGCCAGGGGTAAGTGTGTGTGTGGGAAGGGCACAGACTGGGGGCTAATGCCAGGGGTAAGTGTGTGTGTGGGAAGGGCACAGACTGAGGGCTAATGCCAGGGGTAAGTGTGTGTGTGGGAAGGGCACAGACTGGGGGCTAATGCCAGGGGTAAGTGTGTGTGTGGGAAGGGCTCAGACTGGGGGCTAATGCCAGGGGTAAGTGTGTGTGTGGGAAGGGCACAGACTGGGGGCTAATGCCAGGGGTAAGTGTGTGTGTGGGAAGGGCACAGACTGGGGGCTAATGCCAGGGGTAAGTGTGTGTGTGGGAAGGGCACAGACTGGAGGCTAATGCCAGGGGTAAGTGTGTGTGTGGGAAGGGCACAGACTGAGGGCTAATGCCAGGGGTAAGTGTGTGTGTGGGAAGGGCTCAGACTGGGGGCTAATGCCAGGGGTAAGTGTGTGTGTGGGAAGGGCACAGACTGGGGGCTAATGCCAGGGGTAAGTGTGTGTGTGGGAAGGGCACAGACTGGGGGCTAATGCCAGGGGTAAGTGTGTGTGTGGGAGGCACAGACTGGGGCTATGCCAGGGGTAAGTGTGTGTGTGGGAAGGGCACAGACTGGGGGCTAATGCCAGGGGTAAGTGTGTGTGTGGGAAGGGCACAGACTGGGGGCTAATGCCAGGGGTAAGTGTGTGTGTGGGAAGGGCACAGACTGGGGGCTAATGCCAGGGGTAAGTGTGTGTGTGGGAAGGGCACAGACTGGGGGCTAATGCCAGGGGTAAGTGTGTGTGTGGGAAGGGCACAGACTGGGGGGCTAATGCCAGGGGTAAGTGTGTGTGTGGGAAGGGCACAGACTGGGGGCTAATGCCAGGGGTAAGTGTGTGTGTGGGAAGGGCACAGACTGGGGGCTAATGCCAGGGGTAAGTGTGTGTGTGGGAAGGGCACAGACTGGGGGCTAATGCCAGGGGTAAGTGTGTGTGTGGGAAGGGCACAGACTGGGGGCTAATGCCAGGGGTAAGTGTGTGTGTGGGAAGGGCACAGACTGGGGGCTAATGCCAGGGGTAAGTGTGTGTGTGGGAAGGGCACAGACTGGGGGCTAATGCCAGGGGTAAGTGTGTGTGTGGGAAGGGCACAGACTGGAGGCTAATGCCAGGGGTAAGTGTGTGTGTGGGAGGGCACAGACTGAGGCTAATGCCAGGGGTAAGTGTGTGTGTGGGAGGGCTCAGACTGGGGGCTAATGCCAGGGGTAAGTGTGTGTGTGGGAAGGGCACAGACTGGGGGCTAATGCCAGGGTAAGTGTGTGTGTGGGAAGGGCACAGACTGGGGGCTAATGCCAGGGTAAGTGTGTGTGTGGAAGGGCACAGACTGGCTAATGCCAGGGGTAAGTGTGTGTGTGGAAGGGCACAGACTGGGGGCTAATGCCAGGGGTAAGTGTGTGTGTGGGAAGGGCACAGACTGGGGGCTAATGCCAGGGGTAAGTGTGTGTGTGGGAAGGGCACAGACTGGGGGCTAATGCCAGGGGTAAGTGTGTGTGTGGGAAGGGCACAGACTGGGGGCTAATGCCAGGGGTAAGTGCCTCTGGGTACTGGGAATGCCAGGGGGGCTGTAAGGTGCCACAGACAGTCACTATTTATTGGGCTGGGGGGGCTGTTTGTGCCTCTGGGTACTGGGAATGCCAGGGGGGCTGTAAGGTGCCACAGACAGTCACTATTTATTGGGCTGGGGGGGCTGTTTGTGCCTCTGGGTACTGGGAATGCCAGGGGGCTGTAAGGTGCCACAGACAGTCACTATTTATTGGGCTGGGGGGGCTGTTTGTGCCTCTGGGTACTGGGAATGCCAGGGGGGCTGTAAGGTGCCACAGACAGTCACTATTTATTGGGCTGGGGGGCTGTTTGTGCCTCTGGGTACTGGGAATGCCAGGGGGGCTGTAAGGTGCCACAGACAGTCACTATTTATTGGGCTGGGGGGGGGCTGTTTGTGCCTCTGGGTACTGGGAATGCCGGGGGGGGCTGTAAGGTGCCACAGACCAGTCACTATTTATTGGGCTGGGGGGGGGGTGTTTGTGCCCTCTGGGTACTGGGAATGCCGGGGGGGGGGCTGTAAGGTGCCACAGACAGTCACTATTTATTGGGCTGGGGGGGGCTGTTTGTGCCTCTGGGTACTGGGAATGCCAGGGGGGCTGTAAGGTGCCAACAGACAGTCACTATTTATTGGGCTGGGGGGGGCTGTTTGTGCCTACTGGGTACTGGGAATGCCGGGGGGGCTGTAAGGTGCCACAGACAGTCACTATTTATTGGGCTGGGGGGGCTGTTTGTGCCTCTGGGTACTGGAATGCCAGGGGGGGCTGTAAGGTGCCACAGACAGTCACTATTTATTGGGCTGGGGGGGGGGCTGTTTGTGCCTCTGGGTACTGGGAATGCCAGGGGGGGGGGGCTGTAAGGTGCCACAGACAGTCACTATTTATTGGGCTGGGGGGGGGTGTTTGTGCCTCTGGGTACTGGGAATGCCAGGGGGGCTGTAAGGTGCCACAGACAGTCACTATTTATTGGGCTGGGGGGGGGCTGTTTGTGCCTCTGGGTACTGGGAATGCCAGGGGGGGCTGTAAGGTGCCACAGACAGTCACTATTTATTGGGCTGGGGGGGGGGCTGTTTGTGCCTCTGGGTACTGGGAATGCCAGGGGGGCTGTAAGGTGCCACAGACAGTCACTATTTATTGGGCTGGGGGGGGGGCTGTTTGTGCCTCTGGGTACTGGGAATGCCAGGGGGGCTGTAAGGTGTTTGGGAGGGGTATCTGCTGGGATATCAGGGAGTTCTGGGGGTATCAGGGAGTTCTGGGGGTATTAGGGAGGGGTATCCACTGGGGTATCAGGGAGTTCTGGGGGTATCAGGGAGTTCTGGGGGTATCAGGGAGGGGTATGTATGGGGGTTCTTCCTGTCTATGCTGAGTGGATCTCATTAAAGTCTGTGTTGGATGCGACTATGAAACTCGGGGGGAGTCATTGGGGTACCATGTGTCGGAATAGACCATGTGGGGCCCCAGGGGGCTGAGTGGCTAATTCTATTGACTCATGGGCTAGTAAGAGGAGCAGGGGCTCCATCTGACCCCAGGAACCCTGGGAAGGTCCCCTGATTCCCCCCCCGGGTAATGTTCCTGCCACACAGCTGGGTATGGGGCAAGTACATGAATATAAAGGGCTCAAGGTCCTAGTGACTGAAACACAAGCAGGACTGGGTTTGACTGGGGAGACTCCCATATGGGAGCGTCGCTGAGCTAATGGGAACATCGCTGGGCTAATGGGAGTGTCACTGGGCTAATGGGAGTGTCACTGGGCTAATGGGAGTGTCACTGGGCTAATGGGAGTGTCACTGGGCTAATGGGAGTGTCACTGGGCTAATGGGAGTGTCACTAGGCTAATGAGAGTGTCGGTGCGCTAATGAGAGTGTCACTGGGCTAATGAGAGTGGGAGTGTCACTAGGCCAATGGGAGTGTTGGTGGGCTAATGAGTGTCGCTGGGCTAATGGGAGTGTCACTGGGCTAATGAGAGTGTCACTAGGCTAATGGGAGTGTCGGTGGGCTAATGAGAGTGTCGCTGGGCTAATGGGAGTGTCGCTGGGCTAATGGGAGTGTCGCTGGGCTAATGGGAGTGTCACTTGGCTAATGGGAGGGTTGTTGGGCTAATGAGAGTGGGAGTGTCACTAGGCCAATGGGAGTGTTGGTGGGCTAATGAGAGTGTCACTGGGCTAATGAGAGTGTCGCTAGGCTAATGGGAGTGTCGCTGGGCTAATGGGAGTGTCGCTGGGCTAATGGGAGTGTCGCTGGGCTAATGGGAGTGTCGCTGGGCTAATGGGAGTGGGAGTGTCACTTGGCTAATGGGAGGGTTGTTGGGCTAATGAGAGTGGGAGTGTCGCTGGGCTAATGGGAGGGTTGTTGGGCTAATGAGAGTGGAAGTGTCGCTGGGCTAATGGGAGCCATTCTGTCCCACTAAGGACAGAGCCAGGGCAAGCTCTGAGCTGCTCCCCAGAGTCTCTGACTGATGCACTGACCAATGTGCCCAAGGCAAGTAACAAGGGCAATTAGGCTTAATAATGGGTCATATTTACCCTTGGGTATATGGTATTTGCCCCAGGCTTAATCCCCTCACTTATATACATGTATCAATGAGAGAAGGATCCTTAAATATGTCTGGCTCTACTAGTAATGTCTGGTCTAGCAATGTCTAGTTGTACTAGTAATGTCTGACCTAGTAATGTCTGGTTGTACTAGTAATGTCTGGTTGTACTAGTAATGTCTGGTTGTACTAGTAATGTCTGGTTGTACTATTAACATCTGGCTGTACTAGTAATGTCTGGCCTAGTAATGTCTGGTTGTACTATTAACATCTGGCTGTACTAGTAATGTCTGACCTAGTAATGTCTGGCTGTACTAGTAATGTCTGGTCTAGCAATGTCTAGTTGTACTAGTAATGTCTGACCTAGTAATGTCTGGTTGTACTAGTAATGTCTAGTTGTACTAGTAATGTCTGGCCTAGTAATGTCTGGTTGTACTATTAACATCTGGCTGTACTAGTAATGTCTGGTTGTACTAGTAATGTCTGGCCTAGTAATGTCTGGCTGTACTAGTAATGTCTGGCCTTAGGAGTAATGTCTGGCTGTACTAGTAATGTCTGGGTGTATTATTAGTTACATCAGGCTGTACTAGTTATGTCTGTCTGTATTAGTTACATCAGGCTGTACTAGTTATGTCTGTCTGTATTAGTTACATCTGGCTGTATTAGTTATGTGTGGGCACAGCACTGTGCTTAGATAATGCCTTATGTCTCAACACAGTACCATTCCTTGCTAACTAGTTATGTCTGGCCAGGGCTTTGTGCTTGGCTAGCTAGTTATGTCTGACCCCAACACAGCACTTGGCTAACTAGTAATATCTGCTCATACCATGCTTGGCTAACTAAGACTATTTGCCATATCACAGTGCTTGGGTAACTAGTTATGCCTGACCATGGCACCAAACATGGCTAACTAGTTATGTCTGGGTACAGCATGACACTTGAGTAACTAGTTATGCCTGACCATGGCACCAAAGCATGGTGCTTGGCTAACTGCACTATGAAGGTGGGGGGAGGGGTTAATGGAAGGAGGTGGAGCCAGGCAAGACATGATACCCTTCTTCATGGTCCGTCGCTGCTAATGCCCCGCGGGTGGCGCTGGCGGAACGTCCCACTCAGACAAGTCCCTCCCCCAGCAGCTCTGCCCCCTAGTACTAACGCCACCCAACGAGCCCATAATGATGTGAGTGACGCAGATGGCAGCCAATGGGCTTTGGTTTCTCCTGGCTCCAAGAAGACAAACAGGTGCATGTCCTACCATAGGAGGAAGCAATGGCTGTTTACAGGTATTACAGTTATGGTGGGAAGCAGGGTGGGCCCCTCACTACTGGATCTGGCAGGCGGTGGAGGAGGTGGCTTGGCAGCACATGCACGTGGGGTTCACGGACTTTGGGGGGATCAGGTCCAGATCCTCGTCGTCGGGAATCTCGTCTAACCGGTACCCGTCCTTCAGCAGCTGGATGTTCAGGTCCTGGTTGATCTGCTGTAAATAAGGTGGGAGGAGCTTAGGGGACCCATGTGACTTACTGGCCCAGGGGCCTTCATGGGCTGCCCGTGTTATCTTTAGGGACTAACTGGTGGTACAATCTAGCCCCTCCCACCTGCTGGGTTGGCACAGGACTGATGCCCACATAGCTGCCCGGGCTGTACCCACTCTCATGGCAACTTCCGGGCTCAGCCAGGGGGTGGGACAAGAACAAGTGCCCCCTGGGGAGAAGGTGGGGGGCACAAACCCACACGTGTGGCACAAGGTACTTACCTCAGCGGAGGAGTAACCTGAGGACGAATATCTGGACATATCAAAGTCATCGTCACTGGGGGGAGAAAGAGAAATATTAGAGCCACTGGGTACCAATGGGCACTGTGCCCACGTAATGCCCCCACCTGGTCTGTCAGAGATACTTGTAGCCCACCTGTAGCCTCCTCTGCTGGGTACTGTGCCCCCTACCTACCCTCAGCCCCTGTAGGTTCTATGTGGGTAACCCCCCAGCTTGCCCCACCCCCCACCCCCGGGGGGCTTTTAGCCCACCTACAGCCCTGTTCATTGTGGGCTTAGGAAAGTGACTTACCTGTCCGTGTCCAAAGCAACTAGAGGTTTCTCGTCGGGGCTCTGATCGAGGGAGGAATAGCCTTTGTTGGGGACCACCAACCTGCAGAGAAAGAAGGGGACACACTGACCCCCCATAACATGCCCACGGACCGGCCAATCAGCTGAGCACAGGGAGGGAGGAAGAAAAGGAGAGGGAGACTCTGGTCTCCCCACAACCTGCCCAGGATCTCACCCACTTGCACCCAGGCAGGTAGGTATCCATGCCCCCCCCAATGGCACCATTATCAGCCCCATGTGTCCCCGTAACCCTCAGGAAATGCCCCAGGCACCTAGACTGACAGAGGTTCTGATTGGAGGATGTAACAGTGCTGCACCCTATGCCACCAGGGGGTGCTGTACCCTATAAATGTACAATAGAGAAGAATTAGATGCCCTTGGCAGTGCCAGCCTTTCTAAGCAGATGCCCATATATACAGCACTACTTCTATACACTGTGAAGAGACAGCAAGCTTGCCTGCCCCATAGAGCTTACAATCTAGGTATGTACAGAGGGGCATTTGCTCAGCAGAACAATGGGTTACAGTAACACGAGAACATGCCCCCCCTATAAGTGCAATATACAAGAAAGAACCCCCAGACTACTAGCTGAGCCCCCCCCCCCCCCAAAAGGTGTGACTTGCCCTTGTTGCCCTTATCCACAGCTGCGAGGGAGCGACCGGACCCCGGTGCCCCCCTGCCCAGCGCAAGGTTGGATGGTGGTGTTAGCCCCCCCTAGGATATTTTGCAGGAGACCCCCCAGTCTAGCTATGCCACTGCCACCCATGGAAGGTGTGGGTTAATGGGGCTCTCCTACTTTACTGCACTAAGCTCTCTCCAGGTGGCAGATGCCCCTATAACAGCCCTGGGTCAGGCAGTAAGGAGCCCATGTAACGATGATCCAGTGCCACAGGGGGGGGGGCACATACTCCCAATAGCAACGTGCTGTACCCAGGGGGTATAACTGTATGTAGCTGCCCCCTGGCTGGGCAGGAATGTCTGACAGATCTGTGTATAAGAACTTTATTGGGGCAGAAATAACCCACCATGGCACTGCCACAGGCAGGAGATAACTGCCCCTCTCCAATTCCTGAGGGGCAAAACATGCCAGGAGAATGTGGCTATTAGAGGGCAGCTGGGAGTAACCTGTGGCCCCGCCCATTACCCAAGCTCCCAGCATGCCCCGTGCATACCTTGTCCGTGCCATCACGTTGTTCTTTTTAGGCTGCTGGTTCACTGGGCTCCCCACGTTCCCATTCTTCAGGGACCCCTTCCGTGCGATGTCCCTCTGCTTCTCTGCACAAACAGCACCGCAAAGTGGTTACTCACCCTGGCTACCTACCTGGGCGACTGGCACTGGGCTCCCCTCCCGCCTACCTGGGCGACTGGCACTGGGCTCCCCTCCCGCCTACCTGGGCGACTGGCACTGGGCTCCCCTCCCGCCTACCTGGGCGACTGGCACTGGGCTCCCCTCCCGCCTACCTGGGCTACTGGGCTACTGGGCTCCCACCTACCTGGGCTACTGGGCTCCCACCTACCTGGGCTACTGGGCTCCCACCTACCTGGGCTACTGGGCTCCCACCTACCTGGGCTACTGGGCTCCCACCTACCTGGGCTACTGGGCTCCCACCTACCTGGGCTACTGGGCTCCCACCTACCTGGGCTACTGGGCTCCCACCTACCTGGGCTACTGGGCTCCCACCTACCTGGGCTACTGGGCTCCCACCTACCTGGGCTACTGGGCTCCCACCTACCAGGGCTACTGGGCTCCCACCTACCAGGGCTACTGGGCTCCCACCTACCAGGGCTACTGGGCTCCCACCTACCAGGGCTACTGGGCCCACCTACCAGCGGCTCCCACTACCGGGTACTGGGCTCCCCACCTACCTGGGCTCCCACCTACCTGGGCTACTGGGCTCCCACCTACCTGGGCTCCCACCTACCTGGGCTACTGGGCTCCCACCTACCTGGGCTCCCACCTACCTGGGCTACTGGGCTCCCACCTACCTGGGCTACTGGGCTCCCACCTACCTGGGCTACTGGGCTCCCACCTACCTGGGCTACTGGGCTCCCACCTACCTGGGCTACTGGGCTCCCACCTACCTGGGCTACTGGGCTCCCACCTACCTGGGCTACTGGGCTCCCACCTACCTGGGCTACTGGCTCCCACCTACCTGGCTACTGGGCTCCCACCTACCTGGGCTACTGGGCTCCCACCTACCTGGGCTACTGGGCTCCCACCTACCTGGGCTACTGGGCTCCCACCTACCTGGGCTACTGGCACTGAGCCTGCCCCCCGTGGCCTGCATATACACTAAATAAGGTCTCAAGATCAGGCAATAAGTTCTGGGCTTCTTGGTACCTTTCCTCAGTTCCCGCCCTGAGACCAGCCCCATGCCTAGAAGCCCCGCCCTGAGACCAGCCCCATGCCTAGACACCCCACCCTGAGACCAGCCCCATGCCTAGACACCCCGCCCTGAGACCAGCCCCATGCCTAGACACCCCGCCCTGAGACCAGCCCCCATGCCTAGACACCCCGCCCTGAGACCAGCCCCATGGCCTAGACGCCCCGCCCTGAGACCAGCCCCAATGCCTAGAAGCCCCGCCCTGAGACCAGCCCCATGCCCAGAAGCCCCACCCTGAGATCAGCCCCATCCCCAAGAAACCCCGCCCTGAGACCAGCCCCATGCCTAGACACCCGCCCTGAGACCAGCCCCATGCCTAGACGCCCCCGCCCTGAGACCAGCCCCATGCCTAGACGCCCCGCCCTGAGACCAGCCCCATGCCTAGACGCCCCGCCCTGAGACCAGCCCCATGCCCAGAAGCCCCACCCTGAGACCAGCCCCATGCCTAGACACCCCGCCCTGAGACCAGCCCCATGCCTAGACGCCCCGCCCTGAGACCAGCCCCATGCCTAGACGCCCCGCCCTGAGACCAGCCCCATGCCTAGACCCCCCGCCCTGAGACCAGCCCCATGCCTAGACGCCCCGCCCTGAGACCAGCCCCATGCCCAGAAGCCCCGCCCTGAGACCAGCCCCATGCCTAGACGCCCCGCCCTGAGACCAGCCCCATGCCTAGACGCCCCGCCCTGAGACCAGCCCATGCCCAGAAGCCCCACCCTGAGATCAGCCCCATGCCTAGACACCCCGCCTGAGACCAGCCCCATGCCTAGACACCCCGCCCTGAGACCAGCCCCAATGCCTAGACGCCCCGCCCTGAGACCAGCCCATGCTAGACGCCCCGCCTGAGACCAGCCCCATGCCTAGAAGCCCCGCCCTGAGACCAGCCCCTGCCTAGACGCCGCCGCCCTGAAGACCAGCCCATGCCTAGACACCCCGCCCTGAGACCAGCCCCATGCCTAGACACCCCGCCCTGAGACCAGCCCCATACCCAGAAGCCCCGCCCTGAGACCAGCCCCATGCCCAGAAGCCCCGCCCTGAGATCAGCCCCATGCCCAGAAACCCCGCCCTGAGATCAGCCCCATCCCCAGAAACCCCGCCCTGAGACCAGCCCCATGCCCAGAACCCCCGCCCTGAGACCAGCCCCATGCCCAGAAGCCCCACCCTGAGACCAGCCCCATGCCCAGACCAACTGCCCTGAGACCAGCCCCATGCCAAGAAGCCCCGCCCTGAGATCAGCCCCATGCCCAGAAGCCCCGCCCTTAGACCAGCCCCACCGCCCTGAGACCAGCCCCATGCCCAGAAGCCCCACCCCATGCCCAGAAGGAGCCAATCACAGGAAGACTTACCCAACTTGACTTGGAGCGGAGAAGGTTTGTAGTTCATGGCCACGGTCTCCCCCTCTCTGGTATCACAGTCGGGGTCAGATATGGCAGTGGCTGCGGGGTCCTACAGGAACAGGGGGGGACAGGGATCAGCAAGGAACCTACTGAGGGGGGATACCCTAGGGGGGGCAACAGCCTGCCCACAAGCCTGGGGTGACTGGGCATCATGGGAAGCAGGAGGTGGGTGCAGTGGGGGCAGGGGAGCCCGGCCCAACTAAAGGGATGTGTATTCAGTGGGGGGGGGGGGGGACCCATAGCCAAGGGGGCCCAGTAGCCCCAAACCCTTAGCTAATAGGAGAGACTGCACACAGGAGCACAGAGGGACCTGCCTGGGGGGCACAGGGGCGGAGCCAAAGATATATGATTGACAGCTGGGAAATGGAAACGAATATAACAATTATTGGTTTTTAATTACAAAAATAGAAAATTTGGGTTTCTTGTATTATGTGTGGGTGATGGGAGAAACATCAGCCAATCAGAGAAAGGCAATGGTATGGGGGCTAGCAGTAGCCAGCATCATTAGCCACACAAGGCAGCAAAGAGTCTAGAGCAGAAGAGGCAGGAGGAGCACAGGAGCTTGCACTCTAATAAGAACGTTCTCTAGTGCCCAAAGCTACCCCCGGGCACCCCTTATTATGTGTTATATTGGGAATATGCCCCCCGCTAGTGTGACCCCCACACCCTCTTGCAGTGAGTCCTGACTGGGGGCGGGGCAAACTCAGTACTGACCTTAAAGGAACAGTAACACCAAAAAATGAAAGAGCTTTCAAGGAATAAAAATATAATGCACTATTGCCCTGCACTGGTACAGCTGGGGTGTTTGCTACAGTAACACTACTATAGTTTATATAAATACCCCGCTGTGTAGCCCCGGGGGCAGCCATTCCTGCACTGGTACAGCTGGGGTGTTTGCTACAGTAACACTACTATAGTTTATATAAATACCCCGCTGTGTAGCCCCGGGGGCAGCCATTCCTGCCACCTGGTACAAGCTGGGGTGTTTGCTACAGTAACACTACTATAGTTTATATAAAATACCCCGCTGTGTAAGCCCCGGGGGCAGCCATTCCTGCACCGGTACAGCTGGGGTGTTTGCTACAGAAACCCTACTATAGGTTTATATAAATACCCCGCTGTGTAGCCCCGGGGGCAGCCATTCCTGCACCGGTACAGCTGGGGTGTTTGCTACAGAAACCCTACTATAGTTTATATAAATACCCCGCTGTGTAGCCCCGGGGGCAGCCATTCCTGCACTGGTACAGCTGGGGTGTTTGCTACAGAAACCCTACTATAGTTTATATAAATACCCCGCCTGTGTAGCCCCGGGGGCAGCCGTTCCTGCACTGGTACAGCTGGGGTGTTTGCTACAGAAACCCTACTATAGTTTATATAATACCCCGCTGTGTAGCCCCGGGGGCAGCCATTCCTGCACCGGTACAGCTGGGGTGTTTGCTACAGAAACCCTACTATAGTTTATATAAATACCCCGCTGTGTAGCCCCGGGGGCAGCCATTCCTGCACTGGTACAGCTGGGGTGTTTGCTACAGAAACCCTACTATAGTTTATATAAATACCCCGCTGTGTAGCCCCGGGGGCAGCCATTCCTGCACGGTACAGCTGGGGTGTTTGCTACAGAAACCCTACTATAGTTTATATAAATACCGCCCTGTGTAGCCCCGGGGGCAGGCCGTTCCTGCACTGGTACAGCTGGGGTGTTTGCTACAGAAACCCTACTATAGTTTATATAATACCGCCCGCTGTGTACCCCGGGGCGCAGCCGTTCCTGCACCGGTACAGCTGGGGTGTTTGCTACAGAAACCCTACTATAGTTTATATAAATATACCCGCTGTGTAGCCCGGGGGCAGCCATTCCTGGCACCGGTACGGCTGGGGTGTTTGCTACAGAACCCTACTATAGTTTATATAAATACCCCGCTGTGTAGCCCGGGGGCAGCCATTCCTGCACTGGTACTGCTGGGTGGTTTGCTACAGAAACCCTACTATAGTTTATATAAATACCCCGCTGTGTAGCCCCGGGGCAGCCGTTCTGCACCGGTACACCACGCTGGGGTGTTTGCTACAGAACCCTACTATAGTTTATATAAATACCCCGCTTGAGCCCGGGCAGCCGTTCCTGCACTGGTAAGCTGGGGTTTTGCTACAGAAACCCTACTATAGTTTAAAATATACAATACCCCGCTGTGTCCCGGGGGCAGCCATTCCTGCACTGGTACAGCTGGGGTTTTGCTACAGAAACCCTACTATAGTTATATAAATACCGCCCATCCCCGTGTTAGCCCCGGGGGCAGCATTCCTGCCACGGTACAGCTGGGGTGTTTGCTACAGAAACCCTACTATAGTTTATATAAATACCCCCGCTGTGTAGCCCCGGGGGCAGCCGTTCAAAGGAGAAAAGGCACAGGCACATAGCAGATAACAGATAAAACACTATTGTATTCTACAGAGCTTATCTGTTATCTGCTATGTAACCTGTGCCTTTTCTCCTTTTTTCCCCAGCTTGAACGGCTGCCCCCGGGCATACACAGCGGGTATTTATATAAACTATAGTAGGGTTTCTGTAGCAAACACCCCAGCTGTACCAGTGCAGGAATGGCTGCCCCCGGGGCTACAGCGGGGTATTTATATAAACTATAGTAGGGTTTCTGTAGCAAACACCCCAGCTGTACCGGTGCAGGAATGGCTGCCCCGGGGCTACACAGCGGGGTACTTTTATATAAATTATAGTAGAGTTTCTGTAGCAAACACCCCAGCTGTACCGGTGCAGGAATGGCTGCCCGCTACACAGCGGGGTATTTATATAAATTATAGTAGGGTTTCTGTAGCAAACACCCCAGCTGTACCGGTGCAGGAATGGCTGCCCCCGGGGCTACACAGCGGGGTATTTATATAAATTATAGTAGGGTTTCTGTAGCAAACACCCCAGCTGTACCAGTGCAGGCAGCAGCACATAATATTTTAGTTACTTTTAATACAACTTTCATTTTTTGGTGTTACTGTTCCTTTAATAACTGATCAAGTCCATGGGGCAAGTCTCGCAAGAGAGGCATAACCCACTGCCTTCCCGGTCTGTATTGGTACCGCCCCCTAGTGTGTAACATGGGAGAGACGCCCCCACCAACAACAAGCAATCAGGGTAGTGGCCCCGGCCCCACACACAATATTATGTATACAAGCCCCCAAGTAGTGCCCCGCCCACACAAAATTATGGTATAAGCCCCAGTAGTGCCCGCGCCCCACACAAACAAATATTATGATAAACTCAAGGTAGTGCTCCCCCCCACACAATATTATGTATAAAGCCCCCAGGTAGTGGCCCCCAGCCCCACACAACAATATTACGGTATAAAGCCCCCCCACTTAGTGGCCCCCGGCCCCACACACAATATTATGGTATAAAGCCCCCAGTAGTGGCCCCCGGCCCCACACACAATATTATGGTATAAAGCCCCCCAGTAGTGCCCCCAGCCACACACACATATACGGATAAAAAAGCCCCCCACGTAGTGGCCCGCCGCCCCAACAATATTAACGTATAAAGCCCCCCCAGGTGTGCCCCCGGCCCCCACACAATATTTATGGTATATAAGCCCCCCCCGTAGGGCCCCGCCCACACAATAATAGGATAAAGCCCCCCCCCCAGTAGTTGCCCGGCCCCACACACAATATTACGGTATAAAGCCCCCCCCAGTAGTGGCCCCCGCCCCTACACACATCTGGTAAGCCCCCCGGTAGTGGCCCGGCTCCACCCGACACATATTATGGTATAAAGCCCCCAGGTAGTGCCCCGCCCCCACACACAATATATGTATATAACCCCCCCAGGTATTGCCCGGCCCCAACACAATATTATGGTAATACAGCCCCCCCCCCCCCCCACGTGATCGGCCCCGCCCCACAACACAAATAATGGTTAAAGCCCGCCCCAGTATGGCCCGGCCCACACACAATATTAATGGGTATAGCGCCCCCCACGTAGTGGCCCAACACACCATATATGGTATAAAGCCCCCCCCAGGTATTGGGCGGCCCACAACACAATATATGTATAAAGGCCCCCCCCCGTATGGCCCGCCCACATCACAATATTATGGAATACAAAGCCCCCCCTCCAGGAATGGCCCCGGGAACCCCACACACAAATATTATGGTATAAAGTCCCCCCACGTAGGGCCCGGCCCCACACACAATATTATGGTATAAAGCCCCCCCAGTAGTGGCCCCCCCCCACACACAATATTATGTTAAACCACCCCCAGTATTGGCCCCGCCCCCACACACAATATTATGGTATAGACCGCCCCCGAGTGGCCCCGCCCACACACCCCCACCCATTACGGTATAAGAAGCCCCCCAGGTAATGGCCCCCGCCCAAACACAAATATTCCGGTATAAAGCCCCCCCAGGTAGGGCCCCAGCCCCAAAACAAAATACGGTTAAAGCCCCCAGTAGCTGGCCCGCCCACACCCAATATTATGAGTTAAAGCCCCCAGTAGTGGCACCGCCCCCACACAATATTATGGTATACAGCCCCCAGTATCCCGCCCCACACACAATATATCGGTCACAAAGCCCCTCAGGTAGTGCCCCGCCCCACACACAATATATGGTATAAAAGCCCCCCAGGTATGCCGCCCACACAGCAATAATTACGGTATACAAGCCCACGGTAGTGGCCCGGGCCCCACACCAATAATTATTATAAAGCCCCCCAGGTAGTTGCCCCGCCCCACACACAATATTAGTATAAAGCCCCCACGTAGTGCCCCCCGCCCCACACACAAATAATGTATATAACCACCCAGTATGGCCCCCGGCCCACACACAAATTATGGTAAAAAGCCCCAGGTATTGCCCGGCCCACACACAATATATGGTATAAGCCCCCCAGGTAGTGCCCCGCCCCACATACAATATATGATAAACCCCAGGTAGTGCCCCCGCCCACACAAATATTATGGTAATAAAGCCAGGAGTGGCCGCGCCCACACACAATATTATGGTATAAAGCCCCCAGTATGCCGCCGCCCAACACAAATTATGGTATCAAGCCCCCCAGTAAGTGCCCGGCCCAACACACAATATTATGTATAGCCCCAGGTAGTGGCCGCCCCACACACATTATGTCTAAAGCCAGGTAGTGCCCCCGCCACACACAAAATTAGGTTAAAGCATCCCAGGTATGGCCCCGGCCCACACAACAATATTATGGATAAGCCCCAGGTGTGGCCACACAACAATAATGAGTATAGAACCCCAAGGTATGCCCGCCCACACACAAATATATGGTATAAAGCCCCCCAGGTAGTGGCCGCCCCACCCACAACAATATTATGGTATAAAGCCCCAGGTAGTGGCCCCGCCCACACACAATATAGTATAAAAGCCCCAGGTAGTGCCCCGCCCACACACAATATTATGGTATAAACCCAGGTAGTGGCCCCCGGCCCAACACACACAATAGTGTATAAACCCCCAAGTAGTGCCCTCCCCACACCCACAATATTATGGTAATAACCCCCAGGTAGTGCCCACATTACATAATGATTAGCCCCGAATCCCATACACACATATATAAGTAGAATACCCCCATAACATCACAGATAAAGGTATATACCCCATACCACACTAATAAAGGTAGAACCCCCCCAATACACACAGTATAAGGTAGATACCCCCATACACACATAAAAGAGAATCCCCATACACACAGTAAATAAGTAAATACCCCCCAACACACAGTAAAAGAGATACCCCCCCATACACACAGTAACAAGTAATACCACCCCCTCAAACAAACAGTATAAAAGTAGATACCCCCCCCACACACATTGTAAAGGTAGATAACCCCCATACACACAGTAAAGTAAGTACCCCCCAAACACACCAGATAAAGAAACCCCTCAATAACACAATCAAAGGTAGATACCCCCATCAAACGTAAAAGGTAGATACCCCCTACACACAGTAATAAAGTAGATACCTCCCTCCTACACCACAGTATAAAGTAGATACCAACCCCCCCAACACAATATAAAGAGATCTCCCATACCACAGTATAAAGGTAGAACCCATACACACAGTATAACGTAAAATACCACATACACAATAATAAAGTGAGATACCCCCCATACACAAGTATAAAAGGTAGATACCCCATAACACCAGTATAAATGGTAATACACCCATACACACAGTCTACAAGAATACACCCCATACACACAGTAAAACAATACCCACCATATCACACTATAAAAGAGATACCCATACACACAGTAAATAGATACCCCAACACACAGTATAAGTAGATACCCCCAAAACACTGTGTAAAGGTATACCCCCCCCATACACACCAGTATAAAGGCAGATACCCCACCCAAATCCACACAGTATAAAGTAGATACCCCCCCCCATACCACAGTATAAAGTCAATACCCCCCATACACACAGTAAAAGGTAATCTACCCCCATACTACACAGTATATTAGGAGAATACCCCCCAAACCCACAGTATAAAGGTGACCCCCCATACACACGTAATAAAGGTAGATACCCCACCATAACAAGTATAAAGTCAGATAACCCCCCCCATACACACAGTTTAAAGTAGATACCCCCCATAACACAGAAAGTGATCCCCCTACACTACAGTATGAAAGAGATACCCCCCCATACACACATGTATAAGTAGATACCCCCCATACACACGTATAGGTAATACTTCCCCCCCATCACACAAAGTATAAAGTAGATACCCCCATACACACAGTATAAGGAGAATACCCCATAACAACAGTATAGAAGGTAGATACCCCATACACACAGTAAAAAAGTAGATACCCCCCATACAACAGTAAAGTACATACCCCCATAAACACAGTATAAGGAAACCCCACCACACACGTATAAAGGCAGATACCCCTCCATACACACAGATAAAGGAGATACCCCCATATACACACAAGTATAAAGTAGTACCCCCCATATGACACCGTATAAAGGTAGATACCCCCCATAACACACAGTATTAGGTAATAATGCCATAACACACAGTATAAAGGTAATACCCCCATACACCAATAATAGCTCTCATACACAGTATAGGTAATACCCCCCATACACACAGTATAAGGTAGATACCCCCCATACACACAGTATAAAGTAGATACCTCCCCCATAACACACAGTATAAAGGTAGATACCCCCATACACACAGTATAAAGGTATACCCCCCCCAATACAAAGATAAGGTAAGATACCCCCCATACACACAGTATAAAGGTAGATACCCCATACACACAGTATAAAGTAGATACCCCCCATACAACAGTATAAAGGTAGATATCCCCCATACACACAGTATAAAGGTAGATCCCCCATACACACAGTAAAGTAATACCCTATCAACAGTATAAGTAATACACCCCATACACACAGTAATAAGTATAACGACCCCCATACACACAGTATAAGAAGGTAATACCCCCCCTCACACAGTAATAGATACCCCCATACCACAGTTAAAGTAATACCCCCTCAATACACCACAAGTATAAAGAGAATACTCCCCATACACACATATAAGTAAGTACCCTCCAAACACATACTATAAAGGTGTACCCCCACATACACACAGATAAGTAGATCCCCCTACACACAGATAAAGGTAATAACCACCCATAACACACAGATAAAGGTAGATACCCATAACACAAGTAAAAAAAGGTAATCCCCTCCAACACACACAGTACTAAAGGTAATACCCCCATACACCAGTACTAAAAAGTAATTCCCCATACACACAGTAATAGATACCACCCCATAACCACAGTATAAAGGTAATACCCCCATACACACAGTAAAAGGTAGATACCCCCATACACCAATAAAAGGTAGATAACCCCCCCATACCACAGTATAAAGTAGAATACCCATAACACACAGTAAAAGGTAGATACCCAACACACAGTATAAAGTAGATACCCCCATGACCACAGTATAAAGTAGATACCCCCATACACACAGATAAAGTGATCCTCATACTACACAGATAAGTAGATACCCCCTACACACGTCTAAAGGTAGATACCCCAACCACATATAAGGTAAACCCCAATCACACAGATAAAGTAGATACCCCCCCAAACACCAGATAAAGTCGATACCCCCATACACACCAAAGGTAATACACCCCATACACTTACAGTATAAGTAATACCCCCCCAACACACATTATAAAGTAGATAACCCCATCACACACAAGTATAAAGGTAGATACTCCCATACACACAGTATAAGGTCAATACCCCCCATACATCACAGAAAAGTGATCCCCCAAAAACACTAGAAAAGGTAGATACCCATACACACAGTATACAGTAGAACCCCATACAACAGTAAAAGGTAGATACCGCACATACACACGTATAAAAGGAGACTACCCCCCATACCACATAATAAAGGAGATACTTCCCAACACACATTAAAAAGAGATACCCATACCACAGTCTAAAGGTAGATACCCCCATAACACACATATATAAGGAGATACCCCATAACAACAGTAAATAAACGGAGTAGCTACCCCCCCCATACAAACAGTATAAAGTCATACCCCCATACACACAGTAAAAAGGAGATACCTCCCATACACACAGTATAAATGTAAATACCCATACACATACGAATAAGGAGATACCCCCATACACACAGTATAGGTAATACCCCATACACACAGTAATAAAAGTACATACGCCCATACACAAGTATAAAGTAATACCCATACACACAGTAAAAGGTAGATACCCCCCCATACACACAGTATAAAGGTAGATACCCCATACACACAGTATAAAGGTAGATACCATACACACAGTAAAGGTAGATACCCCCCCATACACACAGTATAAAGGTAGATACCCCCCCCCCTCACTGTATATTGGGGTAGGGGTTAATATTAGCAGTAATTATCGCCACATTTCATGCTTTTAACCCTTTAAATATGCCTGAGAATTCTGCGTTACTGTTATTTCTATTAGATAATTACCGTAATGCGATGGAAATAACGATTGGGGGTAATTGAGATGTTGGCGCAGGGGTATGAGCAGTAATGCATGCGAAATGACTTTAAATCGGTACTTAATTAACAAACCCTTTGTAACAGATAAAACTGCATTAACGAGCTTTAATGAGATGCATACGCGGCGTCGCATGTAAAGTAGCTCCTAATTGGGATAGTTCCGCCCCTATGTGGGTGTAAAGCACTCGCCCTTTGCAGCGTTATTTGTGGCTCTGTATCGGCCCAAAAGCTCTTTCTGCTCCGTGTATCAGCCATTAGGGGCGGGGTAGAGCATTCCTTAACATTGGATGTGTCATTCTAATAACGTTCTACATTCAGGGTCGGACTGGGAAAAATCCCAGTGGGCCCCAGCGGCCCAGTCCGACCTTTGCCGGCACACTCCCCCTACTGACTGTTCCTCCCCGACGCGTTCAATTTATACGCACTCGGGAAGGACGTCGGGTGGGGGCCCTGCGGGGGGGGGGTTAGGGGACGCGGCTGGGGCACCTGCAGGGCCCCTGGGGCGGGAGCCCCGGTGGGCCCTGCACCCCCCAGTCCGACCCTGGTTACATTATCAAGGGGGGCCCCCACCTGTGTGTCAATAACACCCGCACTTGTAACTCCCTCTTTGGAGCCCCCCTTTCCCCAAACGCTCGCACATCTGCTTCAGCCTCATATCACACTGTTCCTTATTAGAAAGATACGTAACGATTGTAGCAAAGGTCTCGGGCGGAAAGTGGCATTATGTCATGTGGCAGTGAGGCCCAACTAATGAGAGAAAAGGTGAGTTTTCCCTTCAGGGTCTCCATAGTGGGAGATGGAACCTTTAAGGGAGAGGCTGATAAACAGAGAATGGTTTAACCCTTTAAGTGCCAGCAGAATTTGACATTTCGGTTCCCCTCAGTGCCAGACGTTTTGTAAACATTCTGTGCTCTCTCAGTTTAGGAGCTTTTCCTGGGGGAAGGGTTAAGTTTAGGTAGGCAAACTATATATTGTTTTTTTCAGGAGAACCTGAGCTTTCCAAATCTGCTTTTGTGTATTTCCACTTCTGGAACTAGATTTAGAGCTTGAAATACAAAAAAAAAAAAAGAAAAAATGCTATTTTTCATGATATAAGGATCTCTACCAGAAACATATTTTATTTTATGGACAAAAATTCAACTGATTGGGAAAGCCTCATGTCTCCCAAACGTGCCAATACCTGATATGTATAGTTTTATTGAGATTTCTGACTTCTATTCATCAAAAACTCCCAGCAGTAAATTACAAAATTTTCCAAGCATTACAGCAGAATACGGCATACTTTACATTCCAAAGCCAAAAATCCTGGAACATTAGGTTTACCCCAGGAAACAATATATTTTTGAAAAGTACACATTCTGCCGAATCCAAAATGGGTAACTATGTCTTCCAACTCCCAAGTACCAAACAGCAAAGCTTTACTGAATTTAGCAGTTTCTATAAAAAATTATGAAAATTCTAAAAAATCACCTCAAAGCTTTTACTTTCAAGCACCTTATCTCCCACATAACATTAGGTACCAAGAAAACACACCCTAAATATGAAAGCCAAGGGTCCCCTGAACAGTTTGATGCCCATTGTGCATAGGGTCAGCACTGTATCTGGCATTTAGAGACCCCATAAGGAAGTTAGTGCATACAAAGTGTACTGTATACGCTGCAATATAAGCTACCAGCATGTGCATTATGTGCCATAAGACCCCCTAACAGTACGGAGACCCTACAAAACCATACATTTTCTGAAAAACCATACATTTTCTGAAAGTACACATTCTGACAAAACAAAAATGGGCAAATACAATTTTCTACTGCAAACTACCAAACTACAAAGCTATGCTAAACAGTGGTTTTATGTGACATTTCTGAAAATCGTCACAAAGCTTGCACGTTACCCCATTATGTACCCCCACATTTTGTGACGTATCAACATAAAACTTTCTAAATATGAACGCCAGGGGTCTACTGAACAGTTTGATGCCCTATATGCATATATTGGCCAAACTACATGCCGTACAGGGGCACCCAAATAAAAACAGTGTATATGAATTTTCACATAAGATGCTCCAGCTCATGCAGTTTTTGCACCCGGTATGTGCATTATGTGCCATAAGACCCCCTAACAGTACGGAGACCCTAGAAAACCAGATATTTTCCGAAAGTACACATTCTGACAAAACAAAAATGGCCAAATACAACTTTCTACTGCAAACTACCAAACTACAAAGCTATGCTAAACAGTGGTTTTATGTGACATTTCTGAAAATCGGCACAAAGCTTGCATTTTGCCCCATTATGTACCCCACATTTAGTAACGTACCAACATAAAACACTCTAAGTATGAACGCACGCCATGTTAGCCATACACGCCAATACTTTCGTAAAATTACTGTATTAAAAATGACCATTTCCCTGCAAACTGGCGGCTGCGTCACTGGGGCTGACACAGACTTGAATAAATAACCCTGCAAAGTCCGTATTGTGTTGCCAAAAGCTCATTAACTGCACTTTTCTATAATTATTATACCTAGTAATGTATTTTGTGCCACTAAATAGTTACCACTATTGTACTGTATAATATCGCGACTAAATACTCACCGCTATAGTACTGTATATTATGGCGACTAAATACTCACCGCTATAGTACTGTATATTATGGCGACTAAATATTCACCGCTATAGTACTGTATATTATCCGACTAAATACTCACCGCTATAGTACTGTATATTATGGCGACTAAATATTCACCGCTATAGTACTGTATATTATGGCGACTAAATATTCACCGCTATAGTACTGTATATTATCCGACTAAATACTCACCGCTATAGTACTGTATATTATGGCGACTAAATACTCACCGCTATAGTACTGTATATTATCCGACTAAATACTCACCGCTATAGTACTGTATATTATCCGACTAAATACTCACCGCTATAGTACTGTATATTATCCAACTAAATACTCACCGCTATAGTACTGTATATTATCCGACTAAATATTCACCGCTATAGTACTGTATATTATCCGACTAAATACTCACCGCTATAGTACTGTATATTATCCGACTAAATATTCACCGCTATAGTACTGTATATTATCCGACTAAATACTCACCGCTATAGTACTGTATATTATCCGACTAAATACTCACCGCTATAGTACTGTATATTATCCGACTAAATATTCACCGCTATAGTACTGTATATTATCCGACTAAATACTCACCGCTATAGTACTGTATATTATCCGACTAAATATTCACCGCTATAGTACTGTATATTATCCGACTAAATACTCACCGCTATAGTACTGTATATTATCCGACTAAATATTCACCGCTATAGTACTGTATATTATCCGACTAAATACTCACCGCTATAGTACTGTATATTATCCGACTAAATATTCACCGCTATAGTACTGTATATTATGGCGACTAAATATTCACCGCTATAGTACTGTATATTATGGCGACTAAATATTCACCGCTATAGTACTGTATATTATCCGACTAAATATTCACCGCTATAGTACTGTATATTATGGCGACTAAATATTCACCGCTATAGTACTGTATATTATCCGACTAAATACTCACCGCTATAGTACTGTATATTATCCGACTAAATACTCACCCCTATAGTACTGTATATTATCCGACTAAATATTCACCGCTATAGTACTGTATATTATCCGACTAAATACTCACCGCTATAGTACTGTATATTATCCGACTAAATACTCACCGCTATAGTACTGTATATTATCCGACTAAATATTCACCGCTATAGTACTGTATATTATGGCGACTAAATATTCACCGCTATAGTACTGTATATTATCCGACTAAATACTCAACCCTATAGTACTGTATATTATCCGACTAAATATTCACCGCTATAGTACTGTATATTATCCGACTAAATATTCACCGCTATAGTACTGTATATTATGGCGACTAAATATTCACCGCTATAGTACTGTATATTATGGCGACTAAATATTCACCGCTATAGTACTGTATATTATCCGACTAAATATTCACCGCTATAGTACTGTATATTATGGCGACTAAATATTCACCGCTATAGTACTGTATATTATCCGACTAAATACTCACCGCTATAGTACTGTATATTATCCGACTAAATACTCACCCTATAGTACTGTATATTATCCGACTAAATATTCACCGCTATAGTACTGTATATTATCCGACTAAATACTCACCGCTATAGTACTGTATATTATCCGACTAAATACTCACCGCTATAGTACTGTATATTATCCGACTAAATATTCACCGCTATAGTACTGTATATTATGGCGACTAAATATTCACCGCTATAGTACTGTATATTATCCGACTAAATACTCACCCCTATAGTACTGTATATTATCCGACTAAATATTCACCGCTATAGTACTGTATATTATCCGACTAAATATTCACCGCTATAGTACTGTATATTATGGCGACTAAATACTCACCGCTATAGTACTGTATATTATGGCGACTAAATATTCACCGCTATAGTACTGTATATTATGGCGACTAAATACTCACCGCTATAGTACTGTATATTATGGCGACTAAATATTCACCGCTATAGTACTGTATATTATCCGACTAAATACTCACCCCTATAGTACTGTATATTATCCGACTAAATATTCACCGCTATAGTACTGTATATTATCCGACTAAATATTCACCGCTATAGTACTGTATATTATGGCGACTAAATACTCACCGCTATAGTACTGTATATTATCCGACTAAATACTCACCCCTATAGTACTGTATATTATCCGACTAAATATTCACCGCTATAGTACTGTATATTATCCGACTAAATACTCACCCCTATAGTACTGTATATTATCCGACTAAATATTCACCGCTATAGTACTGTATATTATCCGACGAAATATTCACCGCTATAGTACTGTATATTATCCGACGAAATAAATAACAGTGTATATGAATTTTCACATAAGATGCTCCAGCTCATGCAGTTTTTGCACCCGGTATGTGCATTATGTGCCATAAGACCCCCTAACAGTACGGAGACCCTAGAAAACCAGATATTTTCCGAAAGTACACATTCTGACAAAACAAAAATGGCCAAATACAACTTTCTACTGCAAACTACCAAACTACAAAGCTATGCTAAACAGTGGTTTTATGTGACATTTCTGAAAATCGGCACAAAGCTTGCATTTTGCCCCATTATGTACCCCACATTTAGTAACGTACCAACATAAAACACTCTAAGTATGAACGCACGCCATGTTAGCCATACACGCCAATACTTTCGTAAAATTACTGTATTAAAAATGACCATTTCCCTGCAAACTGGCGGCTGCGTCACTGGGGCTGACACAGACTTGAATAAATAACCCTGCAAAGTCCGTATTGTGTTGCCAAAAGCTCATTAACTGCACTTTTCTATAATTATTATACCTAGTAATGTATTTTGTGCCACTAAATAGTTACCACTATTGTACTGTATAATATCGCGACTAAATACTCACCGCTATAGTACTGTATATTATGGCGACTAAATACTCACCGCTATAGTACTGTATATTATGGCGACTAAATATTCACCGCTATAGTACTGTATATTATCCGACTAAATACTCACCGCTATAGTACTGTATATTATGGCGACTAAATATTCACCGCTATAGTACTGTATATTATGGCGACTAAATATTCACCGCTATAGTACTGTATATTATCCGACTAAATACTCACCGCTATAGTACTGTATATTATGGCGACTAAATACTCACCGCTATAGTACTGTATATTACCGACTAAATACTCACCGCTATAGTACTGTATATTATCCGACTAAATACTCACCGCTATAGTACTGTATATTATCCAACTAAATACTCACCGCTATAGTACTGTATATTATCCGACTAAATATTCACCGCTATAGTACTGTATATTATCCGACTAAATACTCACCGCTATAGTACTGTATATTATCCGACTAAATATTCACCGCTATAGTACTGTATATTATCCGACTAAATACTCACCGCTATAGTACTGTATATTATCCGACTAAATACTCACCGCTATAGTACTGTATATTATCCGACTAAATATTCACCGCTATAGTACTGTATATTATCCGACTAAATACTCACCGCTATAGTACTGTATATTATCCGACTAAATATTCACCGCTATAGTACTGTATATTATCCGACTAAATACTCACCGCTATAGTACTGTATATTATCCGACTAAATATTCACCGCTATAGTACTGTATATTATCCGACTAAATACTCACCGCTATAGTACTGTATATTATCCGACTAAATATTCACCGCTATAGTACTGTATATTATGGCGACTAAATATTCACCGCTATAGTACTGTATATTATGGCGACTAAATATTCACCGCTATAGTACTGTATATTATCCGACTAAATATTCACCGCTATAGTACTGTATATTATGGCGACTAAATATTCACCGCTATAGTACTGTATATTATCCGACTAAATACTCACCGCTATAGTACTGTATATTATCCGACTAAATACTCACCCCTATAGTACTGTATATTATCCGACTAAATATTCACCGCTATAGTACTGTATATTATCCGACTAAATACTCACCGCTATAGTAACTGTATATTATCCGACTAAATACTCACCGCTATAGTACTGTATATTATCCGACTAAATATTCACCGCTATAGTACTGTATATTATGGCGACTAAATATTCACCGCTATAGTACTGTATATTATCCGACTAAATACTCACCCCTATAGTACTGTATATTATCCGACTAAATATTCACCGCTATAGTACTGTATATTATCCGACTAAATATTCACCGCTATAGTACTGTATATTATGGCGACTAAATATTCACCGCTATAGTACTGTATATTATGGCGACTAAATATTCACCGCTATAGTACTGTATATTATCCGACTAAATATTCACCGCTATAGTACTGTATATTATGGCGACTAAATATTCACCGCTATAGTACTGTATATTATCCGACTAAATACTCACCGCTATAGTACTGTATATTATCCGACTAAATACTCACCCTATAGTACTGTATATTATCCGACTAAATATTCACCGCTATAGTACTGTATATTATCCGACTAAATACTCACCGCTATAGTACTGTATATTATCCGACTAAATACTCACCGCTATAGTACTGTATATTATCCGACTAAATATTCACCGCTATAGTACTGTATATTATGGCGACTAAATATTCACCGCTATAGTACTGTATATTATCCGACTAAATACTCACCCCTATAGTACTGTATATTATCCGACTAAATATTCACCGCTATAGTACTGTATATTATCCGACTAAATATTCACCGCTATAGTACTGTATATTATGGCGACTAAATACTCACCGCTATAGTACTGTATATTATGGCGACTAAATATTCACCGCTATAGTACTGTATATTATGGCGACTAAATACTCACCGCTTATAGTACTGTATATTATGGCGACTAAATATTCACCGCTATAGTACTGTATATTATCCGACTAAATACTCACCCCTATAGTACTGTATATTATCCGACTAAATATTCACCGCTATTAGTACTGTATATTATCCGACTAAATATTCACCGCTATAGTACTGTATATTATGGCGACTAAATACTCACCGCTATAGTACTGTATATTATCCGACTAAATACTCACCCTATAGTACTGTATATTATCCGACTAAATCACCGCTATAGTACTGTATATTATCCGACTAAATACTCACCCCTATAGTACTGTATATTATCCGACTAAATATTCACCGCTATAGTACTGTATATTATCCGACGAAATATTCACCGCTATAGTACTGTATATTATCCGACGAAATATTCACCGCTATAGTACTGTATATTATCCGACTAAATACTCACCCCTATAGTACTGTATATTATCCGACTAAATATTCACCGCTATAGTACTGTATATTATCCGACGAAATATTCACCGCTATAGTACTGTATATTATCCGACGAAATATTCACCGCTATAGTACTGTATATTATCCGACTAAATATTCACCGCTATAGTACTGTATATTATCTGACTAAATACTCACCGCTATAGTACTGTATATTATCTGACTAAATACTCACCGCTATAGTACTGTATATTATCTGACTAAATACTCACCGCTATAGTACTGTATATTATGGCGACTAAATACTCACCGCTATAGTACTGTATATTATCCGACTAAATATTCACCGCTATAGTACTGTATATTATCCGACTAAATATTCACCGCTATAGTACTGTATATTATCCGACTAAATACTCACCCCTATAGTACTGTATATTATCCGACTAAATACTCACCCCTATAGTACTGTATATTATCCGACTAAATATTCACCGCTATAGTACTGTATATTATCCGACTAAATACTCACCGCTATAGTACTGTATATTATGGTGACTAAATACTCACCGCTATAGTACTGTATATTATCCGACTAAATATTCACCGCTATAGTACTGTATATTATGGCGACTAAATATTCACCGCTATAGTACTGTATATTATCCGACTAAATACTCACCCCTATAGTACTGTATATTATCCGACTAAATATTCACCGCTATAGTACTGTATATTATCCGACTAAATATTCACCGCTAGTACTGTATATTATGGTGACTAAATACTCACCGCTATAGTACTGTATATTATCCGACTAAATATTCACCGCTATAGTACTGTATATTATGGCGACTAAATATTCACCGCTATAGTACTGTATATTATGGCGACTAAATATTCACCGCTATAGTACTGTATATTATCCGACTAAATACTCACCGCTATAGTACTGTATATTATCCGACTAAATATTCACCGCTATAGTACTGTATATTATCCGACTAAATACTCACCGCTATAGTACTGTATATTATCCGACTAAATATTCACCGCTATAGTACTGTATATTATCCGACTAAATATTCACCGCTATAGTACTGTATATTATCCGACTAAATACTCACCGCTATAGTACTGTATATTATGGCGACTAAATATTCACCGCTATAGTACTGTATATTATCCGACGAAATATTCACCGCTATAGTACTGTATATTATCCGACTAAATATTCACCGCTATAGTACTGTATATTATCCGACTAAATATTCACCGCTATAGTACTGTATATTATGGTGCACAAATATTCACCGCTATAGTACTGTATATTATGGCGACTAAATATTCACCGCTATAGTACTGTATATTATCCGACTAAATACTCACCGCTATAGTACTGTATATTATCTGACTAAATACTCACCGCTATAGTACTGTATATTATCTGACTAAATATTCACCGCTATAGTACTGTATATTATCCGACTAAATACTCACCGCTATAGTACTGTATATTATCTGACTAAATACTCACCGCTATAGTACTGTATATTATCCGACTAAATACTCACCGCTATAGTACTGTATATTATCTGACTAAATATTCACCGCTATAGTACTGTATATTATCCGACTAAATACTCACCGCTATAGTACTGTATATTATCCGACTAAATACTCACCGCTATAGTACTGTATGTTATCTGACTAAATATTCACCGCTATAGTACTGTATATTATCCGACTAAATACTCACCGCTATAGTACTGTATATTATCTGACTAAATACTCACCGCTATAGTACTGTATATTATCCGACTAAATACTCACCGCTATAGTACTGTATATTATCCGACTAAATACTCACCGCTATAGTACTGTATATTATCCGACTAAATACTCACCGCTATAGTACTGTATATTATCCGACTAAATACTCACCGCTATAGTACTGTATATTATCTGACTAAATATTCACCGCTATAGTACTGTATATTATCCGACTAAATACTCACCGCTATAGTACTGTATATTATCCGACTAAATATTCACCGCTATAGTACTGTATATTATGGTGACTAAATATTCACCGCTATAGTACTGTATATTATCCGACTAAATACTCACCGCTATAGTACTGTATATTATCCGACTAAATATTCACCGCTATAGTACTGTATATTATGGTGACTAAATACTCACCGCTATAGTACTGTATATTATCCGACTAAATACTCACCGCTATAGTACTGTATATTATGGTGACTAAATATTCACCGCTATAGTACTGTATATTATCCGACTAAATATTCACCGCTATAGTACTGTATATTATCCGACTAAATACTCACCGCTATAGTACTGTATATTATCCGACTAAATATTCACCGCTATAGTACTGTATATTATCCGACTAAATATTCACCGCTATAGTACTGTATATTATCCGACGAAATATTCACCGCTATAGTACTGTATATTATGGTGACTAAATACTCACCGCTATAGTACTGTATATTATGGCGACTAAATATTCACCGCTATAGTACTGTATATTATCCGACGAAATATTCACCGCTATAGTACTGTATATTATGGTGACTAAATACTCACCGCTATAGTACTGTATATTATCCGACTAAATACTGACCGCTATAGTACTGTATATTATCTGACTAAATACTCACCGCTATAGTACTGTATATTATCTGACTAAATATTCACCGCTATAGTACTGTATATTATCCGACTAAATACTCACCGCTATAGTACTGTATATTATCTGACTAAATACTGACCGCTATAGTACTGTATATTATCTGACTAAATACTCACCGCTATAGTACTGTATATTATCTGACTAAATACTCACCGCTATAGTACTGTATATTATCTGACTAAATAGTTTCACCGCTATAGTACTGTATATTATCCGACTAAATACTCACCGCTATAGTACTGTATATTATCTGACTAAATACTCACCGCTATAGTACTGTATATTATCTGACTAAATACTCACCGCTATAGTACTGTATATTATCTGACTAAATACTCACCGCTATAGTACTGTATATTATCCGACTAAATACTCACCGCTATAGTACTGTATATTATCTGACTAAATATTCACCGCTATAGTACTGTATATTATCCGACTAAATACTCACCCCTATAGTACTGTATATTATCCGACTAAATACTCACCGCTATAGTACTGTATATTATCCGACTAAATACCCACCCCTATAGTACTGTATATTATCCGACTAAATACTCACCCTATAGTACTGTATATTATCCGACTAAATACTCACCGCTATAGTACTGTATATTATCTGACTAAATACTCACCGCTATATACTGTATATTATGGCGACTAAATACTCACCGCTATAGTACTGTATATTATCCGACTAAATACTCACCGCTATAGTACTGTATATTATCCGACTAAATACTCACCGCTATAGTACTGTATATTATGACGAAAATATTCACCGCTATAGTACTGTATATTATCCGACTAAATACTCACCGCTATAGTACTGTATATTATCCGACTAAATACTCACCGCTATAGTACTGTATATTATCCGACTAAATATTCACCGCTATAGTACTGTATATTATGGTGACTAAATACTCACCGCTATAGTACTGTATATTATCCGACTAAATACTCACCGCTATAGTACTGTATATTATGGTGACTAAATATTCACCGCTATAGTACTGTATATTATCCGACTAAATATTCACCGCTATAGTACTGTATATTATCCGACTAAATACTCACCGCTATAGTACTGTATATTATCCGACTAAATATTCACCGCTATAGTACTGTATATTATCCGACTAAATATTCACCGCTATAGTACTGTATATTATCCGACGAAATATTCACCGCTATAGTACTGTATATTATGGTGACTAAATACTCACCGCTATAGTACTGTATATTATGGCGACTAAATATTCACCGCTATAGTACTGTATATTATCCGACGAAAATTCACCGCTATAGTACTGTATATTATGGTGACTAAATACTCACCGCTATAGTACTGTATATTATCCGACTAAATACTGACCGCTATAGTACTGTATATTATCTGACTAAATACTCACCGCTATAGTACTGTATATTATCTGACTAAATATTCACCGCTATAGTACTGTATATTATCCGACTAAATACTCACCGCTATAGTACTGTATATTATCTGACTAAATACTCACCGCTATAGTACTGTATATTATCTGACTAAATATTCACCGCTATAGTACTGTATATTATCCGACTAAATACTCACCGCTATAGTACTGTATATTATCTGACTAAATACTGACCGCTATAGTACTGTATATTATACTGACTAAATACTCACCGCTATAGTACTGTATATTATCTGACTAAATACTCACCGCTATAGTACTGTATATTATCTGACTAAATATTCAACCGCTATAGTACTGTATATTATCCGACTAAATACTCACCGCTATAGTACTGTATATTATCTGACTAAATACTCACCGCTATAGTACTGTATATTATCTGACTAAATACTCACCGCTATAGTACTGTATATTATCCGACTAAATACTCACCGCTATAGTACTGTATATTATCTGACTAAATATTCACCGCTATAGTACTGTATATTATCCGACTAAATACTCACCGCTATAGTACTGTATATTATCCGACTAAATACTCACCCCTATAGTACTGTATATTATCCGGACTAAAATACTCACCGCTATAAGTACTGTATATTATCCGACTAAATACTCACCCCTATAGACTGTATATTATCCGACTAAATACTCACCCCTATAGTACTGTATATTATCCGACTAAATACTCACCGCTATTAGTACTGTTATATTATCTGACTAAAATACTCACCGCTAATAGTACTGTATATCTATGGCGACTAAATTACTCACCGCTATAGTACTGTATATTATCCGACTAAATACTCACCGCTATAGTACTGTATATTATCCGACTAAATACTCACCGCTATAGTACTGTATATTATCCGACTAAATACTCACCGCTATAGTACTGTATATTATGGCGACTAAATATTCACCGCTATAGTACTGTATATTATCCGACTAAATACTCACCGCTATAGTACTGTATATTAATCCGACTAAATACTCACCGCTATAGTACTGTATATTATCCGGACTAAATATTCACCGCTATAGTACTGTATATTTATTGGTGACTAAATACTCACCGCTATAGTACTGTATATTATCCGACTAAATACTCACCGCTATAGTACTGTATATTATGGTGACTAAATATTCACCGCTATAGTACTGTATATTATCCGACTAAATATTCACCGCTATAGTACTGTATATTATCCGACTAAATACTCACCGCTATAGTACGTATATTATCCGACTAAATATTCACCGCTATAGTACTGTATATTATCCGACTAAATATTCACCGCTATAGTACTGTATATTATCCGACGAAATATTCACCGCTATAGTACTGTATATTATGGTGACTAAATACTCACCGCTATAAGTACTGTATATTATGGCGGACTAAATATTCACCGCTATAGTACTGTATATTATCCGACGAAATATTCACCGCTATAGTACTGTATATTATGGTGACTAAATACTCACCGCTATAGTACTGTATATTATCCGACTAAATACTGACCGCTATAGTACTGTATATTATCTGACTAAATACTCACCGCTATAGTACTGTATATTATCTGACTAAATATTCACCGCTATAGTACTGTATATTATCCGACTAAATACTCACCGCTATAGTACTGTATATTATCTGACTAAATACTGACCGCTATAGTACTGTATATTATCTGACTAAATACTCACCGCTATAGTACTGTATATTATCGACTAAATACTCACCGCTATAGTACTGTATATTATCTGACTAAATATTCACCGCTATAGTACTGTATATTATCCGACTAAATACTCACCGCTATAGTACTGTATATTATCTGACTAAATACTCACCGCTATAGTACTGTATATTATCTGACTAAATACTCACCGCTATAGTACTGTATATTATCCGACTAAATACTCACCGCTAAGTACTGTATATTATCTGACTAAATATTCACCGCTATAGTACTGTATATTATCCGACTAAATACTCACCGCTATAGTACTGTATATTATCCGACTAAATACTCACCCCTATAGTACTGTATATTATCCGACTAAATACTCACCGCTAATATACTGTATATTATCCGACTAAATACTCACCCCTTATAGTACTGTATATTATCCGACTAAATACCTCACCCCTATAGTACTGTATATTATCCGACTAAATACTCACCGCTATAGTACTGTATATTATCTGACTAAATACTCACCGCTATAGTACTGTATATTATGGCGACTAAATACTCACCGCTATAGTACTGTATATTATCCGACTAAATACTCACCGCTATAGTACTGTATATTATCCGACTAAATACTCACCGCTATAGTACTGTATATTATCCGACTAAATACTCACCGCTATAGTACTGTATATTATGGCGACTAAATATTCACCGCTATAGTACTGTATATTATCCGACTAAATACTCACCGCTATAGTACTGTATATTATCCGACTAAATACTCACCGCTATAGTACTGTATATTACCGACTAAATATTCACCGCTATAGTACTGTATATTATGGTGACTAAATACTCACCGCTATAGTACTGTATATTATCCGACTAAATACTCACCGCTATAGTACTGTATATTATGGTGACTAATATTCACCGCTATAGTACTGTATATTATCCGACTAAATATTCACCGCTATAGTACTGTATATTATCCGACTAAATACTCACCGCTATAGTACTGTATATTATCCGACTAAATATTCACCGCTATAGTACTGTATATTATCCGACTAAATATTCACCGCTATAGTACTGTATATTATCCGACGAAATATTCACCGCTATAGTACTGTATATTATGGTGACTAAATACTCACCGCTATAGTACTGTATATTATGGCGACTAAATATTCACCGCTATAGTACTGTATATTATCCGACGAAATATTCACCGCTATAGTACTGTATATTATGGTGACTAAATACTCACCGCTATAGTACTGTATATTATCCGACTAAATACTGACCGCTATAGTACTGTATATTATCTGACTAAATACTCACCGCTATAGTACTGTATATTATCTGACTAAATATTCACCGCTATAGTACTGTATATTATCCGACTAAATACTCACCGCTATAGTACTGTATATTATCTGACTAAATACTGACCGCTATAGTACTGTATATTATCTGACTAAATACTCACCGCTATAGTACTGTATATTATCTGACTAAATACTCACCGCTATAGTACTGTATATTATCTGACTAAATATTCACCGCTATAGTACTGTATATTATCCGACTAAATACTCACCGCTATAGTACTGTATATTATCTGACTAAATACTCACCGCTATAGTACTGTATATTATCTGACTAAATACTCACCGCTATAGTACTGTATATTATCCGACTAAATACTCACCGCTATAGTACTGTATATTATCTGACTAAATATTCACCGCTATAGTACTGTATATTATCCGACTAAATACTCACCGCTATAGTACTGTATATTATCCGACTAAATACTCACCGCTATAGTACTGTATATTATCCGACTAAATACTCACCGCTATAGTACTGTATATTATCCGACTAAATACTCACCCCTATAGTACTGTATATTATCCGACTAAATACTCACCGCTATAGTACTGTATATTATCCGACTAAATACTCACCCCTATAGTACTGTATATTATCCGACTAAATACTCACCGCTATAGTACTGTATATTATCCGACTAAATACTCACCCCTATAGTACTGTATATTATCCGACTAAATACTCACCCCTATAGTACTGTATATTATCCGACTAAATACTCACCGCTATAGTACTGTATATTATCTGACTAAATACTCACCGCTATAGTACTGTATATTATGGCGACTAAATACTCACCGCTATAGTACTGTATATTATCCGACTAAATACTCACCGCTATAGTACTGTATATTATCCGACTAAATACTCACCGCTATAGTACTGTATATTATCCGACTAAATACTCACCGCTATAGTACTGTATATTATGGCGACTAAATATTCACCGCTATAGTACTGTATATTATCCGACTAAATACTCACCGCTATAGTACTGTATATTATCTGACTAAATACTCACCGCTATAGTACTGTATATTAGTAGGGAAATTCCATACATGCCAAGACTTTAGTGAAATTGAGTAAAAAGACACAGAGAATAAATAACACTGTAAGTCCATATTTTATTGCCAAGAACTCATTTACTGTACTTTTCTATAATTATCGCCTGCCTGTAGTAGGGGTTAATTTTCGCATAGCCGAATGCGATATTTAGCGCGCCAAAGTTATAGTGAATCATGCGATCGTATTCTTTTCAGCGCGGAAATTAACGTATGCGGTAAAACTAGCGCGAGAAATACTGCATGCGAAAATGGCGACTTAACGCATGCAATAATACTATGGTGAATCACACGCTAATTATCGCGACTTATTTAAAGCAAAAAAGCATGCGATAATTTTTATCACACGTTAGTGAATCAGGCCCAAAGAGTTAAAATCCTTCAAAACTATATATAGTTTATATAGAATATAAAGAGAAATGCCTAGTGCAGAATGGGGCAGGTGAGGATGGGAGATGAATTTGGGAGCGGGGGGCCTCATTTGCACACAAAGGAGAGAGGGTGCTAGCCTGGAGGGACCCATGGCACCCAATTCGAGTATAAGCTGAGGGTGACTTTTTGAGCACATTTTGGGTGCTGAATAACTAGGCTTATACTCGAGTATATACAGTAACTGTCACACAGTACAATCTCCAATAAATTCATAAAAATGCCTTCTCTTTCCCAGTGTAGTGGGAGGCTGCCCGCAACCATCCTTCCACTGCCCCCTAAGCTGCTGTAGGTGTATAGAGGCTACTAACATGTGGACTAGTTAGCGGTGTTTGAGCTGTAACTTTACAGTCTTTTAGAATATTAAGTAATTGACTGGTCTCTTTCATTTTTGTACTTATTTGCCCGGGCAGTGGGCACAGCGGGCACCTGGGGCTGCAAGAAGCTATTTGCACTGTGTAGCACATGTTAACTGATTCTATACATCTAATTAACGGAGTCCTTGGCCCCCCCACACACACAGTACAGGAATAATCTGGCAGTTCATTGGCCCAGACACGACTCCCTGCACAGTAACCAAGGGATACATGTCTGGCTCCTCCCACTCAGGGGGCGTGTCTCTCACAGATCCAGCGCAGGGGGGTGTAACAATTCTCCAGTATCAGGGTGCCCCCCATCTTGGCACAGGTACCAGTTCCAGTAGGGAGAGTTCTAGGGCAATGAGAGAGTCTCATTAATGGGCAAATGGGCACATTACTTACACATGGGGCAGAACTCCCAGCTACAGGGGGTAGAATTCAGTTCTTGGGGTACTTACTCTTCTCTGCCGTCGTCCCATCTTCCCTTCCATATGCCGGTACTATAGTGGGATCCGACGTCCTTTATTCCGACCCAGAATTCCTGCCCTGTGATCCTTATTAACCTCTGTGGGGGAAAGAGGCAGAGAGCAGTGAGACCCACTGGCCTGGGATGGGGGTTACATGGGTCAGTGGCCCCCTGTCGCTCTTCCCTGTACTTTCTCTATTTCATTACTGCCCCCCCTTATATATTTATATATAGTGACCCCCCCCTTAACTGCCCCTTCCCCAGTGTAACCAATCCCAACTGGGCCAGCCTTTCCCCATAACTGAGCCCATTCCCTTTATCAGCTTAGTCGCTCTTCCCTGTACTTTCTCTATTTCATTACTGCCCCCCCTTATATATTTATATATAGTGACCCCCCCCCCCCTTAACTGCCCCTTCCCCAGTGTAACCAATCCCAACTGGGCCAGCCTTTCCCCATAACTGAGCCCATTCCCTTTATCAGCTTAGTCGCTCTTCCCTGTACTTTCTCTATTTCATTACTGCCCCCCTTATATATTTATATATAGTGACCCCCCCCTTAACTGCCCCCCCCCCCCCCCCCCAGTGTAACCAATCCCAACTGGGCCAGCCTTTCCCCATAATTGAGCCCATTCCCTTTATCAGCTTAGTCGCTCTTCCCTGTACTTTCTCTATTTCATTACTGCCCCCCCTTATATATTTATATATAGTGACCCCCCCTTAACTGCCCCTTCCCCAGTGTAACCAATCCCAACTGGGCCAGCCTTTCCCCATAACTGAGCCCATTCCCTTTATCAGCTTAGTCGCTCTTCCCTGTACTTTCTCTATTTCATTACTGCCCCCCCCTTATATATTTATATATAGTGACCCCCCCTTAACTGCCCCCCCCCCCCCCCCAGTGTAACCAATCCCAACTGGGCCAGCCTTTCCCCATAACTGAGCCCATTCCCTTTATCAGCTTAGTCACTCTTCCCTGTACTTTCTCTATTTCATTACTGCCCCCCCTTATATATAGTGACCCCCCCTTAACTCCCCCCCCCCCCCCCCAGTGTAACCAATCCCAACTGGGCCAGCCTTTCCCCATAACTGAGCCCATTCCCTTTATCAGCTTAGTCGCTCTTCCCTGTACTTTCTCTATTTCATTACTGCCCCCCCTTATATATTTATATATAGTGACCCCCCCTTAACTGCCCCTTCCCCAGTGTAACCAATCCCAACTGGGCCAGCCTTTCCCCATAACTGAGCCCATTCCCTTTATCAGCTTAGTCGCTCTTCCCTGTACTTTCTCTATTTCATTACTGCCCCCCCTTATATATTTATATATAGTGACCCCCCCTTAACTGCCCCCCCCAGTGTAACCAATCCCAACTGGGCCAGCCTTTCCCCATAACTGAGCCCATTCCCTTTATCAGCTTAGTCGCTCTTCCCTGTACTTTCTCTATTTCATTACTGCCCCCCCTTATATATTTATATATAGTGACCCCCCCCTTAACTGCCCCCCCCCCCCCAGTGTAACCAATCCCAACTGGGCCAGCCTTTCCCCATAACAGCCCATTCCCTTTATCAGCTTAGTCGCTCTTCCCTGTACTTTCTCTATTTCATTACTGCCCCCCCTTATATATTTATATATAGTGACCCCCCCTTAACTGCCCCCCCCAGTGTAACCAATCCCAACTGGGCCAGCCTTTCCCCATAACTGAGCCCATTCCCTTTATCAGCTTAGTCGCTCTTCCCTGTACTTTCTCTATTTCATTACTGCCCCCCCTTATATATTTATATATAGTGACCCCCCCTTAACTGCCCCCCCCCCCCAGTGTAACCAATCCCAACTGGGCCAGCCTTTCCCCATAACTGAGCCCATTCCCTTTATCAGCTTAGTCGCTCTTCCCTGTACTTTCTCTATTTCATTACTGCCCCCCCTTATATATAGTGACCCCCCCTTAACTCCCCCCCCCCCCAGTGTAACCAATCCCAACTGGGCCAGCCTTTCCCCATAACTGAGCCCATTCCCTTTATCAGCTTAGTCGCTCTTCCCTGTACTTTCTCTATTTCATTACTGCCCCCCCTTATATATTTATATATAGTGACCCCCCCTTATATATTTATATATAGTGACCCCCCCTTAACTGCCCCCCCCCCCAGTGTAACCAATCCCAACTGGGCCAGCCTTTCCCCATAACTGAGCCCATTCCCTTTATCAGCACATGGGTCCCCCCACCAAGGCTTCCAGCCCCCCCATATTAGGAATTACCCATAACACCCCAGGGCCATCCTGTATCTGTTATGTAGTATCCCCGCCCCTACCCATCAGCCAATGGGGATTAGTTCTCTGATTGGTTCCCAGGAAGTTGTAGCCAATGAGATGCTGTTAAGCCTCTGGGGGCCAAGAGGGAGCTTAGTTGGGTTTCCCGGGGCCCCAGGGCCCATGATGTGTCAGTAAGGTGCCAGTACCTGCAACGTGCCCTTTCCCGTTGGCACCTGTGCCAGGGTGGAGCCCCCAGAGGTGCAGTTTCTCTCACTGTCCTCCCGGCTCATCGTGACTTCAGAGAAGAAATAGCATTTATTGTGCATCAGTATCCAGGGCTCGGGGCAGGGCCCCCCCGTACCTACAATATACAGCGAGTCACTGACAGATATATATATATAGCTATACCTTCTGCTCCAACCCTGGCTTCTTACCTCATCCCTGCTAACTGCCCCATGCTAAATGCCCCCAGGCTACCCCCCCAGCTCTGGATAACAGACTCCTCACTAACACAGACACATTTTATCTGTCACTCTATACATTTAATTTACCCTTTTTGCCCCCAGGCGATGGCTGTGTCCATTTCAGAGCACAGAGACAGGAAGGGTAGATGCCCCCCTCATATGCGCAAGGTGGGGAGCAGCAAGAGACACGGGTGGTAATGGGGCCCTCTCCTTACCAATTACATGCAGAACCCCCTGTGCACCCACCAATCACAGAGGGGAAAAGGGCAGGACCAGTCCCTGGGGGAAAACCCCCTGCCAATAACCCTATTCTAACAGATCAGTATGGCACTGACTGGTGGGTATCAGATGGGCACTGACCTTCTCCTCTCCTTGCCCAATACTAGCCTCCTCCCCCAGGCCCTTGCCCAACACTAGCCTCCTCTCTCAGGCCCTTGCCCAACACTAGCCTCATCTCCCAGGCCCTTGCCCAACACTAGCCTCCTCTCCCAGGCCCTTGCCCAACACTAGCCTCCTCTCCCAGGCCCTTGCCCAACACTAGCCTCCTCTCCCAGGCCCTTGCCCAACACTAGCCTCCTCTCTCAGGCCCTTGCCCAACACTAGCCTCCTCTCCCAGGCCCTTGCCCAACACTAGCCTCCTCTCTCAGGCCCTTGCCCAACACTATCCTCCTCTCCCAGGCCCTTGCCCAACACTAGCCTCCTCTCCCAGGCCTTTGCCCAACACTAGCCTCCTCTCCCAGGCCCTTGCCCAACACTAGCCTCCTCTCTCAGGCCCTTGCCCAACACTAGCCTCCTCTCTCAGGCCCTTGCCCAACACTAGCCCTCCTCTCTCAGGCCCTTGCCCAACACTAGCCTCCTCTCCCAGGCCCTTGCCCAACACTAGCCTCCTCTCCCAGGCCCTTGCCCAACACTAGCCTCCTCTCCCAGGCCCTTGCCCAACACTAGCCTCCTCTCCCAGGCCCTTGCCCAACACTAGCCTCCTCTCCCAGGCCCTTGCCCAACACTAGCCTCCTCTCCCAGGCCCTTGCCCAACACTAGCCTCCTCTCCCAGGCCCTTGCCCAACACTAGCCTCCTCTCCCAGGCCCTTGCCCAACACTAGCCTCCTCTCCCAGGCCCTTGCCCAACACTAGCCAGTTCTCTATCTCTGGGATCTGATACCCAAACTCTCTGCTTCACTCCTTTGGCCAGTATGGGGGGCACCAGTCCCCTCCCCAACACGGGCTCCAATGGGCTATGGCTCCTGGGTAAATGTAACAGCGCCAACGTTACTACCTACACAGAGGCCTTCCCCAGAGACCCCCAGTAACTCTCAGACACTTACCTGCCGAGCGTGTTGTTCCCCCTCCACTGATTGGCTGATTGGCTCCTTGAAATCAAGAGACATCCAGTTATTTTCAGGAACTTTCAGGGGGGCCAACGCTAATGGCCCCATGGGAGGCGGGAGAGATGAGGGGCTTCTAGCTGGAGGGGCTGGGGGTGCAGGTACGTTTCTGTTACAGGGTAAATGGACGGCATGGGGCCCCTCAGATAGGGATGTGGGGGCCCCAGTATTACCCACCTGTCCCTCGGGGGAGCAGAGTCACAGACTGCATGGGGCCCCTCAGATAGGGATGTGGGGGGGCCAGTATTACCCACCTGTCCCTCGGAGGAGCAGAGTCACAGACTGCATGGGGCCCCTCAGATAGGGATGTGGGGGGGCCAGTATTACCCACCTGTCCCTCGGAGGAGCAGAGTCACAGACTGCATGGGGCCCCTCAGATAGGGATGTGGGGGCCCCAGTATTACCCACCTGTCCCTCGGAGGAGCAGAGTCACAGACTGCATGGGGCCCCTCAGATAGGGATGTGGGGGGGCCAGTATTACCCACCTGTCCCTCGGAGGAGCAGAGTCACAGACTGCATGGGGCCCCTCAGATAGGGATGTGGGGGGGCCCAGTACTACCCACCTGTCCCTCGGAGGAGCAGAGTCACAGACTGCATGGGGCCTCTCAGTTAGGGATGTGGGGGGGCCAGTATTACCCACCTGTCCCTCGGAGGAGCAGAGTCACAGACTGCATGGGGCCCCTCAGATAGGGATGTGGGGGGGCCAGTATTACCCACCTGTCCCTCGGAGGAGCAGAGTCACAGACTGCATGGGGCCCCTCAGATAGGGATGTGGGGGCCCAGTATTACCCACCTGTCCCTCGGGGGAGCAGAGTCACAGACTGCATGGGGCCCCTCAGATAGGGATGTGGGGGGGCCCAGTATTACCCACCTGTCCCTCGGAGGAGCAGAGTCACAGACTGCATGGGGCCCCTCAGATAGGGATGTGGGGGGGCCAGTATTACCCACCTGTCCCTCGGAGGAGCAGAGTCACAGACTGCATGGGGCCCCTCAGATAGGGATGTGGGGGCCCAGTATTACCCACCTGTCCCTCGGGGGAGCAGAGTCACAGACTGCATGGGGCCCCTCAGATAGGGATGTGGGGGCCCCAGTATTACCCACCTGTCCCTCGGAGGAGCAGAGTCACAGACTGCATGGGGCCCCTCAGATAGGGATGTGGGGGGGCCAGTATTACCCACCTGTCCCTCGGAGGAGCAGAGTCACAGACTGCATGGGGCCCCTCAGTTAGGGATGTGGGGGGGCCAGTATTACCCACCTGTCCCTCGGAGGAGCAGAGTCACAGACTGCATGGGGCCCCTCAGATAGGGATGTGGGGGGGCCAGTATTACCCACCTGTCCCTCGGAGGAGCAGAGTCACAGACTGCATGGGGCCCCCTCAGTTAGGGATGTGGGGGGGCCAGTATTACCCACCTGTCCCTCGGAGGAGCAGAGTCACAGACTGCATGGGGCCCCTCAGATAGGGATGTGGGGGCCCCAGTATTACCCACCTGTCCCTCGGAGGAGCAGAGTCACAGACTGCATGGGGCCCCTCAGATAGGGATGTGGGGGGGCCAGTATTACCCACCTGTCCCTCGGAGGAGCAGAGGTCACAGACTGCATGGGGCCCCTCAGTTAGGGATGTGGGGGGGCCAGTATTACCCACCTGTCCCTCGGAGGAGCAGAGTCACAGACTGCATGGGCCCCTCAGATAGGGATGTGGGGGGGGCAGTATTACCCACCTGTCCCTCGGAGGAGCAGAGTCACAGACTGCATGGGGCCCCTCAGATAGGGATGTGGGGGGGCCAGTATTACCCACCTGTCCCTCGGAGGAGCAGAGTCACAGACTGCATGGGGCCCCTCAGATAGGGATGTGGGGGGGCCAGTATTACCCACCTGTCCCTCGGAGGAGCAGAGTCACAGACTGCATGGGGCCCCTCAGATAGGGATGTGGGGGCCCAGTATTACCCACCTGTCCCTCGGGGGAGCAGAGTCACAGACTGCATGGGGCCCCTCAGATAGGGATGTGGGGGGGCCCAGTATTACCCACCTGTCCCTCGGAGGAGCAGAGTCACAGACTGCATGGGGCCCCTCAGATAGGGATGTGGGGGCCCAGTATTACCCACCTGTCCCTCGGAGGAGCAGAGTCACAGACTGCATGGGGCCCCTCAGATAGGGATGTGGGGGCCCAGTATTACCCACCTGTCCCTCGGGGGAGCAGAGTCACAGACTGCATGGGGCCCCTCAGATAGGGATGTGGGGGGGCCCAGTATTACCCACCTGTCCCTCGGAGGAGCAGAGTCACAGACTGCAGGATGAGGCAGCAGGACAGCAGGACGATCAGTAGAATGGGGGCCACAGTGAGTGACCAACGTGAGCCTGGGGGAGGGGGGAATAAAAGGTGAGTTGACTCACGTGAGTGAGTGGGTACTTGGATATTGGGTTTCTGGACCCCGGAGCAGAAATGCTGGATCAATGGACATTCCCAAAAGACATGAATAAGAGTTCTAAGCCACATTGGGACCGGGGGCCATATTGTAGTTACATATGAGCCAGGCTATATGGGGTTAAGTTTGGTCTATAGAGGAACTTTACTGGGACCAATCACTGTTGCCCCAATCCCACTCTCTGTGGCCCCTTCATCTGGGGTGGGAGACACCAACTCCAAGCAATGTGTATCTAGGTGTTCACATAGGGGTGTAAGTGAAATGGTATGGCCCAGAGTTACATGCTGAGATACCTGGGTACAGGTGGGACTGGGATCACCAAGGTGGGCACAGGTGGGACTGGGAGCACCAAGGTGGGCACAGGTGGGACTGGGAGCACCAAGGTGGGCACAGGTGGGACTGGGATCACCAAGGTGGGCACAGGTGGGACTGGGAGCGCCAAGGTGGGCACAGGTGGGACTGGGGGCGCCAAGGTGGGCACAGGTGGGACTGGCAGTGCCAAGATTTGCACAGGTGGCACTGGGAGCGCCAAGGTGGGCACAGGTGGCACTGGGAGCGCCAAGGTGGGCACAGGTGGGACTGGGAGCGCCAAGGTGGGCACAGGTGGGACTGGGAGCGCCAAGGTGGGCACAGGTGCGACTGGGATCGCCAAGGTGGGCACAGGTGGGACTGGGAGTGCCAAGGTGGGCACAGGTGGGACTGGCAGTGCCAAGGTGGGCACAGGTGGGACTGGCAGCACCAAGGTGGGCACAGGTGGGACTGGCAGTGCCAAGGTTTGCACAGGTGGGACTGGGAGCACCAAGGTGGGCACAGGTGGGACTGGGAGCGCCAAGGTGGGCACAGTAGTGGGTGGGCTTATCCTTACACACCCATCTATACCCTCAGTGGGACTGTCCCAGGCAAATTCTTGATGGAAATGCAGAGAGAATGTGGCACCGATGGGCATTCACATTGGCATGACAGCTTAGAAGCCATCAAGATCAGGTGCTGCTGAATGGGAGTCCCTACTGCAGTTATTGGGGGGCTATAGGGACTTTATAGACCAGTGATCCCCAACCAGTAGCTCGGGGGCAACATGTTGCTCACCAACCCCTTGGATGTTGCTCCCCGACCCCTTGGATGTTGCTCCCCGACCCCTTGGATGTTGCTCCCCGACTCCTTGGATGTTGCTCCCCGACCCCTTGCATGTTCCTCCGCGACCCCTTGGATGTTGCTCCCCGACCCCTTGGATGTTGCTCCCCGACCCCTTGAATGTTGCTCCCCGACCCCTTGGATGTTGCTCCCCGACCCCTTGGATGTTGCTCCCCGACCCCTTGGATGTTGCTCCCCGACCCCTTGGATGTTGCTCCCCTACCCCTTGAATGTTGCTCCCCAACCCCTTGGATGTTGCTCCCCAACCCCTTGGATGTTGCTCCCCAACCCCTTGGATGTTGCTCCCCAACCCCTTGAATGTTGCTCCCCAACCCCTTGGATGTTGCTCCCCTACCCCTTGAATGTTGCTCCCCAAACCCTTGGATTTGCTCCCAACCCCTTGAATTTGCTCCCCAACCCCTTGGGGCTCCCCAACCCCTTGAATGTTGCTCCCCAACCCCTTGGATGTTGCTCCCCAACCCCTTGGATGTTGCTCCCCAACCCCTTGGATGTTGCTCCCCAACCCCTTGGATGTTGCTCCCCGACCCCTTGGATGTTGCTCCCCGACCCCTTGGATGTTGCTCCCCGACCCCTTGGATGTTGCTCCCCGACCCCTTGGATGTTGCTCCCCCACCCCTTGGATGTTCCTCCCCGACCCCTTGAATGTTGCTCCCCGACCCCTTGGATGTTCCTCCCCGACCCCTTGAATGTTGCTCCCCGACCCCTTGGATGTTGCTCCCCAACCCCTTGGATGTTCCTCCCCAACCCCTTGAATGTTGCTCACCAACCCCTTGGATGTTCCTCCCCAACCCCTTGAATGTTGCTCCCCGACCCCTTGGATGTTGCTCCCCGACCCCTTGGATGTTCCTCCCCAACCCCTTGAATGTTGCTCCCCAACCCCTTGGATGTTCCTCCCCGACCCCTTGAATGTTGCTCCCCGACCCCTTGGATGTTCCTCCCCAACCCCTTGAATGTTGCTCCCCAACCCCTTGGATGTTGCTCCCCAACCCCTTGGATGTTCCTCCCCAACCCCTTGAATGTTGCTCCCCAACCCCTTGGATGTTCCTCCCCAACCCCTTGGATGTTCCTCCCCGACCCCTTGAATGTTGCTCCCCGACCCCTTGGATGTTCCTCCCCAACCCCTTGAATGTTGCTCCCCAACCCCTTGGATGTTGCTCCCCAACCCCTTAGATGTTCCTCCCCAACCCCTTGAATGTTGCTCCCCAACCCCTTGGATGTTGCTCCCCAACCCCTTGGATGTTCCTCCCCAACCCCTTGAATGTTGCTCCCCAACCCCTTGGATGTTCCTCCCCGACCCCTTGAATGTTGCTCCCCGACCCCTTGGATGTTCCTCCCCAACCCCTTGAATGTTGCTCCCCAACCCCTTGGATGTTCCTCCCCAACCCCTTGAATGTTGCTCCCCAACCCCTTGGATGTTCCTCCCCGACCCCTTGAATGTTGCTCCCCGACCCCTTGGATGTTCCTCCCCAACCCCTTGAATGTTGCTCCCCGACCCCTTGGATGTTCCTCCCCAACCCCTTGAATGTTGCTCCCCAACCCCTTGGATGTTCCTCCCCGACCCCTTGAATGTTGCTCCCCGACCCCTTGGATGTTCCTCCCCAACCCCTTGAATGTTGCTCCCCGACCCCTTGGATGTTCCTCCCCAACCCCTTGGATGTTGCTCCCCGACCCCTTGAATGTTGCTCCCCGACCCCTTGGATGTTCCTCTCCGACCCCTTGAATGTTGCTCCCCGACCCCTTGGATGTTGCTCCCCAACCCCTTGAATGTTGCTCCCCAACCCCTTGGATGTTCCTCCCCAACCCCTTGAATGTTGCTCCCCAACCCCTTGGATGTTGCTCCCCAACCCCTTGGATGTTGCTCCCCAACCTCTTGGATGTTGCTCCCCAACCCCTTGGATGTTGCTCCCAGTTGCCTCAAAGCAGGCACTTATCTTTTGAATACTTGGCTTGGAGGCACGTTTTGGTTGCCTAAAACCCAGTGTAAAGCCAAACAGAGCCCCCTATAGGCTGCCAGTACACATAGCCAGTACAAATAGCCAATCATAGTCCTTATATGGCACCTCAGGTACCTTTTTTATGCTTGTGTTGCTCCCCAACTCTTTTTACATTTGAATATTGCTCATGGGTAAAAAAGGTTGGGGATCCCTGCTATAGACCCAGCACAGACTCACTTACCTGCCCTGCTGGGTGGGCTCGTCTCCCCCCCAGACTCCATGGACTTGGCTGTACTGAGTGGAGCTGCGTCTCCTCTGACAGCAATAGAAGTGAGTGCAGCGGGGGGAGGGGCTTGTGGTGAAAGAACCGGAAGGCACTGACACTGCTGCCACCGACTCATGAGCTTTCACTTCATCTTCTGAATCTATAGAAGGATCGGGCCCAGGAACCAGGGAGGGGCTCGGCCTGAGGGGAACATTTCTACTTCTGTGTTTGTGTGACAAAAAGTCATGTGATTCTACGGATTCTGTTCGGCCAGAGCTGAATTGTGGGCCCATCCAGAACCGGTGCATCCCTCATACTCACACTCATACTCACACTCATACTCACTTCATTTCCTACCCTGGGGGGGTCCAGAGGGCTCAGTACTGAGTGTCCAATCTCTCCCTAACAATCAGTTCTGCACTCACTCACATACACTCACACATATGTAGGGACCCATAGGGTTAAGCTGCCCCTATGGCTTTATCCCCTACCCCTTCCTGATTGTGTTCATTATACTTTATTGGTTTAGTTGGTTGTCCCCACCCCTTGCCCACCAATATAGTGTTTAGCAAGGAGGTGTGGCTTTCTCTTTGGCTGCCTCTGATTCTCAAGGAACAGCTCCACTGAGCCTGGGAGCAGAATAGGCCCCAGTAAAGCCTTATTGCCCCACTCTGGTGAAGTCGGGCACAGGGCCCCGTGAATGAGCACTAGATAGAATAGGAGAAACTGTAACAGCACTCTCTCTAGGAGGGTGAGACAGATAGAACTAGTTAGTAAGAGCAGTTTAAGCTCCAACCAGAAGTTCAGCTGGAAGTACCTTCCATCCGGCAAGGCGAGGCGAGTTTATTTAGGGTGCGGAATGACTGCCGATAGGTTTCTGGGGAGATAATGATTCAGCAATACGCACTTTACTGGCTCATAATCAGCCGCTGGGGGTATGGGGTCTCTCTATAGATGTCACTTTCCCCCACAGGTTACCAGCAAGTATCTTGGCCCATTCTGCCTTAGGGACAGTGTAACCCTCACACATAAAGATGTGCAGCTACGTGTCCATTCCTTCCCAGAAGTTATCAGGCTGCATGGGTGGGCTTGACATGCTCAGTATTGGGGGGGGGCAGGTCTGGGCTCATAGTGGGACATGGGACTCATCTGCTCCTCCTGAATGGTCAATTCCATGAGTTTAAGACGTTCTGAACCAGTGAGGTCCAATCCCAGAACCATAAGCCTTGACTGATACTTCACCATAGTGGGGCCATCCTCCCCCTGACCCACTGCTGCCCCGTGTATCGGCAGCTCAGTCCCAGCATCCATTTCACTTGCACGTGTATCTGGGCTGGGGACGGACCTGCCTGCTCCTCATCCACTAATAAACTTGCCCTATCTGTTAGCCCTGGCTGAGACGATTCACTAAAGGTCATTAACGCTTAACGCATAGTTTGATGGGTTAAAAAGTGTTTGTTAATTACCATATATACTCGAGTATAAGCCAATCCGAATATAAGCCGAGGTACCTAATTTTACCTAAGAAAACTGGAAAACTGTATGGACTCGAGTATAAGCCTAGGGTGGGCTTACATAATACTACAATTACATGATGTTGAGAAGTGCATGATGCCCATGACTAGGCAGGCCCAAAAATCTCTTTGGAGTGAAGCATCTGGCACTTGAGCCTCCTAGGGGCCGAGGCCCACGCTCCTCTGTCACTGTGTCCGGATTGTGCCGAAGAGGGAAAAGATTGGGTAACCTGACAGGAACGTCTCCCAGCGCTGCCTAAGCTTCCCGTGCCCGTCGTATTGGTACCGTCTCGGCTGCCCTGCTCTCCTCTGCCGGGGGGCTTTCCTTTCAACCAAGCCGGTTTTACTTCAATCGCCTTCACTTCGGCGCCGAAAATGCACAAAAGTACACTATATTTTGTGTGCGCACATCTTAGGGAAGGTGGCGCGACTGCCTATGCCGCTGAGTTTAATTGTAAATAAGTTATTTTAATGCCTAGATGTTAGCGGTACAGTGCAAAAGCGAGGTACCTGCACGAGGGGGGGGGTTGGTGGTGGGGGTGCGAGCGGACATCCACTGGGGTATACATTTTATCCAAATACGCGAGTATAAGCCGAGGGTGACTTTTTGAGCACTTTTTGGTGCTCAAAAACTCGGCTTATACACGAGTATATACGGTAAGTACCGATTCATCAAAGTCATTTCAGATGCGTTGCTGCTCATATCGCATGTGCAAAATACCGCATTATCACAAAGCGTTATTTCCATCGCATTGCGGTAATTATGGCATAGAAATAACACTAACGCAGAATTCCCAGACATTTTTGAAGAGTTAAAACCATAAAATGTGGTGATAATTACTGTGAAACTTAACTCCTCCCAGGAGTAGGCGTTAACAAACAAAACTGCAGCTGGTGATTGGCTGTGGTGACAATATGGGCTTTGCAGTGGGATTTATTCAAGTATGTGATTGGCCCCAGAGTGACGCAGCCGCCAGTTTGCAGGGAAATGGGATCTGCAGAAAGTAACGGTAACATGCGGAATAGCGAGCGCTAATATTGCGTGCTACATAATATCGCATAAATATATCGCATGCCACAAAATATCGCTTGAAAAACTGTCATCGCTGGATAATAACAACAATAACATCGCTTCTTAATTCAGACAAGTGCCTTTTAGTGAATCGATCGTTAATTCTCAAAATATAAGAAGTGATAATATTTTTAACGCCTGCTATAAATATCACTCGTTTTATCGACCTTTCGTGAATGGGCCCCTGTGTGTGGGGCAATAAGAGCTGCCCCTGGGCTTTAGTTAGACCAGTGATTCCCCTGTTCCTACACAAACCCCTGAGAGTGGGGAGATGAAGTTCAGCCAATTCATGCTCCAATGTATGTGGTTCTGTATAAAAATCATCCCACCGCTGCCGCCACTTTCTGTCACGGGAGGCACCGGGATCCAATCAGTGACTGCCCCCCAGTAACCCCAATAGCAAGAGAAATAACTTCTTTATTTTATCCAGCAAAAACTCCTAACTGAAAACTTCAACTGGCAAGTCCCCAGCTTCTTCTCCTGAGCTCCTCTGATTGGCCAGTCAATACCGTCGGCCTCCATTGGCTGTTGGAGTTCACAGACCCCTTCACTGTGAGGAGAGGCCCCGTGACACAATGCCGGATCTATAAATACCTTGTACTGACTGCAACCAAAGTAAAACTATACACATAACCATCAGTCCCCACTACTGGCACAGGGGCCCCTGTCACACCTATATTATCCATATTTTACCCTTTTAAACAATGTTTTTTCGCGTCTCAGGAAGCCATTTTTGTCGCAACAACAGCACTTCCTGTGTAATGGCGGTCAGTGGGTGGCGGATCAGGTTGCGGATAAGGCAGTTGCGGGTTGGCCAGTGGGTCATACCAAGTAAATGATTCTGTATTGTGTTCAGTTCTGGGTTTCTCAGTGGGTTGCTATAAGTGCCTGTGCCAGCGCAGAGGGTACCCTGACTTTTTGCCCACACACAGTCTCTTGTGCCCGATATAAATCGGGTGAATTCCCTGGCACCGGTCACTTCCTTGATTTGGGGCACGGGGGGAACAGCAGCAATAAACTGAAGCCCCTCCCATTTTCCTGTAGCCAATGACCTTTCACATACAGGCCCATCCCATTGCCCCAAGCGAGTGGAACATGAACGGTCACATGACCTTATCACCAGACAGGGGAAAATATAAGCCCCCTGGCCACTTACCCCTGGGCAATGTGTCTCTGCCCTCAGTCCAACAGCACATGATTGGATAAATATCCAATCATCATCAACCTCAGCAAGGGGGCGTCTCCCCAATATCAACAACCCATTGGTTGTACACAATATTCTCATTTATTCCTTATTGTTTCCTGTTTGCCCCCTAGGGCCCCAGTCGGGCAGCCTGGTGACACCCCATCATCTCCCACCCACAAACCCATCCCCAGAGTCCTCTGGACCCAGATGTTCTGCTCGGCCCGTAATTGCAATCAGGGCTTTGGGGAATGTCCTTGAGTCTCATCCTATTGGCTCCAGTGGGAATCTATGGATTGTGATTGGGTGAAGAGACCAGACTCCTTCTCTTGGAATAGAAATCACTTGTCTAAATAATAACACATCCCATGATACTAATGATCCATCTTGTAATTACCTCTAATTAACGGAGTCCTTGGCCCCCCCACACACACAGTACAGGAATAATCTGGCAGTTCATTGGCCCAGACACGACTCCCTGCACAGTAACCAAGGGATACATGTCTGGCTCCTCCCACTCAGGGGGCGTGTCTCTCACAGATCCAGCGCAGGGGGGTGTAACAATTCTCCAGTGTCAGGGTGCCCCCCATCTTGGCACAGGTACCAGTTCCAGTAGGGAGAGTTCTAGGGCAATGAGAGAGTCTCATTAATGGGCAAATGGGCACATTACTTACACATGGGGCAGAACTCCCAGCTACAGGGGGTAGAATTCAGTTCTTGGGGTACTTACGCTTCACTGCCGTCGTCCCATCTTCCCTTCCATATGCCGGTACTATGGTGGGATCCAGTGTCCTTTATTCCGACCCAGAATTCCTGCCCTGTGATCCTTATTAACCTCTGTGGGGGAAAGAGGCAGAGAGCAGTGAGACCCACTGGCCTGGGATGGGGGTTACATGGGTCAGTGGCCCCCTGTGTGGGGTGATCAGGATATTCCCCCCATTATTGGCTCTAATACATGGAGTATAGGTGGGGGGGCAATCTGGTGGGGCACCCTAGTACCCTCTCCTTCCAATGCCTAGTGCCAGCCCTGGGTACAGGAAATGTTAGCCCTGGGTACAGGAAGTGCCTGCCATGGGCACAGGAAGTGCCTGCCATGGGTACAGGAAATGTTAGCCCTGGGTACAGGAAATGTCAGCCATGGGTACAGGAAGTGCCAGCCATGGGTACAGGAAATGTTAGCCCTGGGTACAGGAAGTGCCTGCCATGGGCACAGGAAGTGCCTGCCATGGGCACAGGAAGTCCCTGCCCTGGGGACAGGAAGTGCCTGCCATGGGCACAGGAAGTGCCTGCCCTGGGTACAGGAAATGTCAGCCCTGGGTACAGGAAATGTCAGCCATGGGTACAGGAAATGTTAGCCCTGGGTACAGGAAATGTCATCCCTGGGGACAGGAAGTGCCTGCCATGGGCACAGGAAGTCCCTGCCCTGGGGACAGGAAGTGCCTGCCATGGGCACAGGAAGTCCCTGCCCTGGGTATAGGAAATGTCAGCCCTGGGTACAGGAAATGTCAGCCCTGGGTACAGGAAATGTCAGCCCTGGGTACAGGAAGTGCCTGCCATGGGCACAGGAAGTCCCTGCCCTGGGGACAGGAAGTGCCTGCCATGGGCACAGGAAGTCCCTGCCCTGGGTACAGGAAATGTCAGCCCTGGGTACAGGAAGTGCCTGCCATGGGCACAGGAAGTCCCTGCCCTGGGCACAGGAAGTGCCAGCCCTGGGTACAGGAGATACAGACCTAGAAGTGCAATAGGGAGGGTAAGGAAGTTACACATCATGTTCTGCAGTCCCCCCCCCCCCCCCCCACTGATTGAGGGATCGACTCCCCGACTTCCCAGCTCCCCCTGTAACTCCCCTTTCCCTCTTTAAAATGGAACCTCCTTTCCCCTAATCTGATTGGCTCCCTCCTGTCTGCTGGGAGGGTCTACTGGGGAATAATGCATCAGAGAGTTTATTGTGTGAGCCAATAAAGGGCAACCATATGGGGGTTTTAACCTTGATAGCAAGTAAGTTGCAGGTAAAACTTTGTCCCTTGGCTAAATGTATATGGAAGCAGTAGAATTCTTGGCGAATCGCATACGTCAGTGTAGGAGGGGCCAGAAGGGGTGAGTGTGGGGCAGTTGGGCAGCTGGAAGTATATTGCAATATATGGACAAACAATCCCTGTTTTGCTTAAAGGGGAGGGGGCATTTCTTAGTAGCTCTTGTTGTTGTATATATATATATGGAGCCAAGGGTGGCACACAGCTCCTTGTCCCGGGTGCACAGTAAAAGAGCTTAAATATTGAAAAAAAGACCAGCAACACCGGATCTATTACAAACAACCAATTATATATTGAAAAATACATGTACAGCCAACATTACGTTTCGGTCCCAGTCGGGACCTTTCTCAAGGGGGGGTAGGATCACTATATTTATATATATCCTACCCCCCTTATATATTTATATATAGTGATCCTACCCCCCTTATATATATATATATATATATATAGTGATCCTACCCCCCCTTATATATTTATATATAGTGATCCTACCCCCCCTTATATATTTATATATAGTGATCATACCCCCCTTATATATATATATATATATATATAGTGATCCTACCCCCCCTTATATATATATATAGTGATCCTACCCCCCCCTTATATATTTATATATAGTGATCCTACCCCCCTTATATATTTATATATAGTGATCCTACCCCCCTTATATATATATATATATATATATATATATAGTGATCCTACCCCCCTTATATATTTATATATAGTGATCCTACCCCCCTTATATATATATTTATATATAGTGATCCTACCCCCCCTTATATATTTATATATAGTGATCCTACCCCCCTTATATATTTATATATAGTGATCCTACCCCCCTTATATATATATATATAGTGATCCTACCCCCCCTTATATATTTATATATAGTGATCCTACCCCCTTATATATATATATATAGTGATCCTACCCCCCTTATATATTTATATAGTGATCCTACCCCCCTTATTATTATATATAGTGATCCTACCCCCCTTATATATATTATATATATAGTGATCCTACCCCCCTTATATATATTATATATAGTGATCCTACCCCCCTTATATATTTATATATAGTGATCCTACCCCCCCTTATATATTTATATATAGTGATCCTACCCCCCCTTATATATTTATATATAGTGATCCTACCCCCCTTATATATTTATATATAGTGATTCCTACCCCCCTTATATATTTATATATAGTGATCCTACCCCCCTTATATATTTATATATAGTGATCCTACCCCCCCTTATATATTTATATATAGTGATCCTACCCCCCCTTATATATTTATATATAGTGATCCTACCCCCCCTTATATATTTATATATAGTGATCCTACCCCCCTTATATATTTATATATAGTGATCCTACCCCCCTTATATATTTATATATAGTGATCCTACCCCCCCTTATATATTTATATATAGTGATCCTACCCCCCCTTATATATTTATATATAGTGATCCTACCCCCCCTTATATATTTATATATAGTGATCCTACCCCCCTTATATATATTATATATAGTGATCCTACCCCCCTTATATATTTATATATAGTGATCCTACCCCCCCCTTATATATTTATATATAGTGATCCTACCCCCCTTATATATTTATATATAGTGATCCTACCCCCCTTATATATTTATATATAGTGATCCTACCCCCCTTATTTATAGGCCCCCTTATATATTTATATATAGTGATCCTACCCCCCCTTATATATTTATATATAGTGATCCTACCCCCCCTTATATATTTATATATAGTGATCCTACCCCCCTTATATATTTATATATAGTGATCCTACCCCCCATATATATATATATATATATAGTACAGTAAATAAAATCCGCACTCACAGGACTTAGGAAAACAAAAAATATTTTATTTGGCAAATGACTAACGTTTCGGCTGGCACAGCAGCCTTTCTCAAAGTGGATGTGAAACAAACAAATTCCCCAATTATACCCAACAATGGCGCCAAAAAACCAGTGTGACGTCATCCCCTGGGGGTGTGTTTAAGATACATGAATGAATAGAACAAAAACTGTTACAAAATCGAACATAAAAAAGTAGAAACATAAAGAGTGAAGCGGTAGATGGGACACCCAGTGTGGCGGAAAGTGTATAATAAGTGAAATAAAAGAAATGAAATAAAAGGATTGTACACACTTGTACTGAACTGTAACTCGCACCGTTTGTACCTAGAGAAATGTTGTGCCGAGTGAGATACGCGGCATAAGGAACACAACAGTTGAACTTGTCACTTACTAGAATACCGGTGGCGCCTGTTATACAAGGGCGGGACCGTCTAGAAATAGCAGTAGCCCGAATGTGTTGCGCTCATCCGTGCGTCTTAGAGCGGGCAATCACACGGGGAGGTACGTGACAACCGTCACGGTCAGGCCCGGATTTGTGGCGAGGCCACAAAGGCCCGGGCCTAGGGCGGCAAAAATTTAGGGGCGGCATGCCGCCCCGCCGCAATAAAATGTGTAAGTTTGCCTCCCTTACGGAGCAACGGGGACCTCTCCCCACTGCTCCGTATCGGACTTTAAATGCTTGCGCATGCGCGCTCGCAACCAGGGGGTGGTGGTTCAGAGTTTGCGCATGCGCACACGGGGCGGTGGTTCCGCGTTCGCGCATGCGCACATGGGGGCGGTGGTTCCGCATTCGCGCATGCGCACACGGGGGGGGGGGGCTTAGGGGCGACCAACGGGGGTGGCCTAGGGGCGCCGAAAGGACGAATCCGGCGCTGGTCACGGTCATTAATACAGGGCCCGAGAGTGGTATACATCCCTTCAAGTTGCGCAAGTCAGCGCGGAACAAAGTTATAGCTAAAAGGAATAGCGGATTGCGGCCAGGATAGCTAGTGTCACGTATGAACATGGAGTCCTTAATATTTTGTAGGACCCAATACGTCAATACAGTGCACATATTTATACCATCCAGGGACCAAAGCAGGGTCTGCTTAAGGGGTTAATGACGGATTTTTTATCGTTTATTCAGGGCAGGAAAGGGTGTGAAACAAGTGGACTGGTAGGGTGTTGGTGTTCGTGCCCGGCAAAGGGTGAACCGCCATACACTGTACATAAGTCCATGGCAAGGCTGTGTGACATGAGCAGAATAGAGGGCAATGTATAGGTATTAGAAATGAGTGTGCAATAAACGGTACAGTACAGTACAAGCTAGTAAGAGAAAAGTGACATGTGAGTTAAAAGCAATATGCTAAAAGCAGGATGGAGAAGCCGCTGGAGAATGTATTCAAAGTAGTAAAAGAGCTGTAAACAGGGGTTAAATAAAGCCAAGTAATGACAGAGACCAGGGAGACAACTTATAAAGCAACAGAGATATTGAAACAGTTCCCAACGGGCGGATTAAAGGTCCATAACAATGTATCCAAACGTCAGGTTAAATGTCCACAACAATGTAGCAATCCGAGGATATTATTCAGAAGGTTGCAAACAGGCGAGATAATAAAGCCTACAGAATAGTAAATGCTGGGAGGGCTGTTCATAGAGGTAAGAGTCAATGTTAATTCAAATAAAACGGGGGAATATGAGACCATTTCATTCAGGCCATGTGGGTTAATGGTGTTAAGTCTGTGCATCCATTTTAGTTCTGTGCGTAAGAGTAGTTTCTCACGGTCCCCACCCCTGACAGGGGGGGGAACAAAGTCAATAAGCATGGTACGTAGACTAGCCAGTGAGTGTTTGTTTGTCAGAAAATGTGCGGCCACAGGGGTATCAGCCACTCCTGTGGCTAGGGCTGTACGTATCGCTGATCTATGATTTGCCATCCGGTCTCTAAAGGAGGTGATGGTCTTACCAATGTACATAAGGCCACAGGGGCATTTGATAAAGTATATAACATACTTTGAAGTGCATGTCAATCTGTGTTGTATTTGTATGGCCTTCCCAGTATGTGGGTGATTAAACGCCGGGCCAGTGATGAGTGAGCTGCAGGTAGTGCAGTTGGGGCATCTGTAGCACCCAAGTCGGGCTGATGGTAACCATGAGGTAGGTGTCACTGTGGAATAACTGTGGAGAGGGTCCGTTTTAACAAGTAGATCACGTAGGCTTCTTCCTCTACGATATGCGATGCGTGGGGGGGTTCTGAAAATAGGGGGGAGTGATCGATCTTTTTGTACTACAGACCAATGGTATAGTATGGAGTCTGTGAGTGGTTTCATGTCGGGGGCAAATGCTGTGATGAATGTCAATCTTTCATTCTGATTCTTTGGTTTAGAATGGTTATTCGTGTCCAAAGTCTGTGCACGAGGCAAGCGGAGTGCTCTTTCTTTGCTTTGAAGGAGTTCCCGTAAGTTATAGCCCCTTTGTAGAAAGCGTTGAACTAGATCATCGAGTTGCTGATGTAGGAGTGTGTGATCGGAATTATTACGCACCATTCTTACCATTTGTGAGTATGGAATACTTCTGAGTAGGTGCGGAGGGTGACAGGAGGAATGATGTAATAATGTGTTACGGTCCGTGGCCTTCCTATAGGTGGTTGTGATAAATGTAGAACCAGACAGTATGATTGTTAGATCCAGAAAGGCAACCGACACTGGGTCTACATGTGCTGTAAACTTGATGGTGGTAGGGAGATCGTTCAGTTCCTGGACCATGGTCAAAAACTGTTCCTGTGACCCAGACCAGAGGATCAATAGGTCGTCGATATAGCGGAACAGGCTGAAGATGTGTTTACCATAATTAGGAAAAATATGAGAATTTTCAAAATTAGACATGAATAAATTTGCAAATGAGGGGGCGACATTGGAGCCCATACTGGTGCCGCTGATCTGTAGGTAGTATGCCAGTTCAAATTTGAAGTAATTCAATGTCAGACAGTGGTTAAGGAGGGTTATCAAAAATTCTGTAGGTGGTCTGTCTTTTTTAGGGTGATCTTGTAGGAATTTTTGAACAACGGCCACACCTTCAGTAATTGGAATGACTGTGTATAGTGAAGAGACGTCCATAGTGGCCAGAAGGAGTTTGTTAGGCAAAGGGTGAAGTTCCTGTAGTTTCACTAATAAGTCCCCTGTATCTCGGATATAAGTATTCATTTTGTGTACAATAGGCTGCAGGTAATAGTCGACATAGATGGAAAGTGGTTGTAGGAGTGAATCACATGCGCTCACAATAGGACGGCCTGGTGGTGTAGTTAAGTTCTTGTGTATTTTTGGCAGAGTGTAAAAAATGGGACATTTGGGGAATTCTTTGGTTAGAAAATTAAAGGTATCGTTGGTAATAAAGCCTCCATCCAATCCTAGTCGCAGTGAGTTGTCAATGGTTTTTTTAAAAGTAGGACCAGGATCCCTATCAAGTCTCTTGTATACGGTTTTATCTGCAAGCTGTTGTAAGATTTCCTGTCTGTAATCGGAGTAATCTTGGATTACCACGGAGCCTCCCTTGTCAGCAGGGCGAATCGTGATATTGGGGTTTTGGGACAAGGAAGTAATAGCTTCCCTTTCGCTACTAGTAAGATTAGGATATGTGGGTCTAGAATGTATATTACCAACGATACCTTTAATTTTCTAACCAAAGAATTCCCCAAATGTCCCATTTTTTACACTCTGCCAAAAATACACAAGAACTTAACTACACCACCAGGCCGTCCTATTGTGAGCGCATGTGATTCACTCCTACAACCACTTTCCATCTATGTCGACTATTACCTGCAGCCTATTGTACACAAAATGAATACTTATATCCGAGATACAGGGGACTTCTAATTTTGAAAATTCTCATATTTTTCCTAATTATGGTAAACACATCTTCAGCCTGTTCCGCTATATCGACGACCTATTGATCCTCTGGTCTGGGTCACAGGAACAGTTTTTGACCATGGTCCAGGAACTGAACGATCTCCCTACCACCATCAAGTTTACAGCACATGTAGACCCAGTGTCGGTTGCCTTTCTGGATCTAACAATCATACTGTCTGGTTCTACATTTATCACAACCACCTATAGGAAGGCCACGGACCGTAACACATTATTACATCATTCCTCCTGTCACCCTCCGCACCTACTCAGAAGTATTCCATACTCACAAATGGTAAGAATGGTGCGTAATAATTCCGATCACACACTCCTACATCAGCAACTCGATGATCTAGTTCAACGCTTTCTACAAAGGGGCTATAACTTACGGGAACTCCTTCAAAGCAAGGAAAGAGCACTCCGCTTGCCTCGTGCACAGACTTTGGACACGAATAACCATTCTAAACCAAAGAATCAGAATGAAAGATTGACATTCATCACAGCATTTGCCCCCGACATGAAACCACTCACAGACTCCATACTATACCATTGGTCTGTAGTACAAAAAGATCGATCACTCCCCCCTATTTTCAGAACCCCCCCACGCATCGCATATCGTAGAGGAAGAAGCCTACGTGATCTACTTGTTAAAACGGACCCTCTCCACAGTTATTCCACAGTGACACCTACCTCATGGTTACCATCAGCCCGACTTGGGTGCTACAGATGCCCCAACTGCACTACCTGCAGCTCACTCATCACTGGCCCGGCGTTTAATCACCCACATACTGGGAAGGCCATACAAATACAACACAGATTGACATGCACTTCAAAGTATGTTATATACTTTATCAAATGCCCCTGTGGCCTTATGTACATTGGTAAGACCATCACCTCCTTTAGAGACCGGATGGCAAATCATAGATCAGCGATACGTACAGCCCTAGCCACAGGAGTGGCTGATACCCCTGTGGCTGCACATTTTCTGACAAACAAACACTCACTGGCTAGTCTACGTACCATGCTTATTGACTTTGTTCCCCCCCCTGTCAGGGGTGGGGACCGTGAGAAACTACTCTTACGCACAGAACTAAAATGGATGCACAGACTTAACACCATTAACCCACATGGCCTGAATGAAATGGTCTCATATTCCCCCGTTTTATTTGAATTAACATTGACTCTTACCTCTATGAACAGCCCTCCCAGCATTTACTATTCTGTAGGCTTTATTATCTCGCCTGTTTGCAACCTTCTGAATAATATCCTCGGATTGCTACATTGTTGTGGACATTTAACCTGACGTTTGGATACATTGTTATGGACCTTTAATCCGCCCGTTGGGAACTGTTTCAATATCTCTGTTGCTTTATAAGTTGTCTCCCTGGTCTCTGTCATTACTTGGCTTTATTTAACCCCTGTTTACAGCTCTTTTACTACTTTGAATACATTCTCCAGCGGCTTCTCCATCCTGCTTTTAGCATATTGCTTTTAACTCACATGTCACTTTTCTCTTACTAGCTTGTACTGTACTGTACCGTTTATTGCACACTCATTTCTAATACCTATACATTGCCCTCTATTCTGCTCATGTCACACAGCCTTGCCATGGAGTGTATGGCGGTTCACCCTTTGCCGGGCACGAACACCAACACCCTACCAGTCCACTTGTTTCACACCCTTTCCTGCCCTGAATAAACGATAAAAAATCCGTCATTAACCCCTTAAGCAGACCCTGCTTTGGTCCCTGGATGGTATAAATATGTGCACTGTATTGACGTATTGGGTCCTACAAAATATTAAGGACTCCATGTTCATACGTGACACTAGCTATCCTGGCCGCAATCCGCTATTCCTTTTAGCTATAACTTTGTTCCGCGCTGACTTGCGCAACTTGAAGGGATGTATACCACTCTCGGGCCCTGTATTAATGACCGTGACGGTTGTCACGTACCTCCCCGTGTGATTGCCCGCTCTAAGACGCACGGATGAGCGCAACACATTCGGGCTACTGCTATTTCTAGACGGTCCCGCCCTTGTATAACAGGCGCCACCGGTATTCTAGTAAGTGACAAGTTCAACTGTTGTGTTCCTTATGCCGCGTATCTCACTCGGCACAACATTTCTCTAGGTACAAACGGTGCGAGTTACAGTTCAGTACAAGTGTGTACAATCCTTTTATTTCATTTCTTTTATTTCACTTATTATACACTTTCCGCCACACTGGGTGTCCCATCTACCGCTTCACTCTTTATGTTTCTACTTTTTTATGTTCGATTTTGTAACAGTTTTTGTTCTATTCATTCATGTATCTTAAACACACCCCCAGGGGATGACGTCACACTGGTTTTTTGGCGCCATTGTTGGGTATAATTGGGGAATTTGTTTGTTTCACATCCACTTTGAGAAAGGCTGCTGTGCCAGCCGAAACGTTAGTCATTTGCCAAATAAAATATTTTTTGTTTTCCTAAGTCCTGTGAGTGCGGATTTTATTTACTGTACCGTATCTCTGATGGTCTGCACCCAGGCACATGCTACCTTTTCTGATACGTGAGTGCCTGATCTCGAACTGTTTATATATATATATATATATTGTGAACCGGTAACAGGTAAACAGGTGGAAGGGAGATATATTTCCCCTAGGTTCATCTCCTACTCCCTCATGTATAGTGGTGCTGAGTGGGTTAATTCCCCAAAGGAATCACACCTGGGGAATAATTAGCAGGCTAGATAGGCCTGCAGTCAGAGAGAGTGGGGGGCTGGAGCTGAGACTGTGAACTGGACTTGCTGTGTGAGGGTCTGTGCCTGAAGCAGCTTGGAGCATTGTCTCCCAAAGAGAAGGACTCTCAAGGTACTGTGACTCTGGGGAGTTGTGTTTTGTTTTAGCCGGCAATCCCAGTAGGGGACCGGTAATAGAGAGGGAAGCACCCTGTGTATTAGTTAGAGCCCAAGTGTGGCAAGGGTTTTGTTTACTTTTGTTTTACTTATGCTTCTGCTGGATACCAGAGTCAGTCATTGTACACAATAAAATGGACTGTATTCACCTAAAGGACTGTCTGTATGTCTGAACTCGCTTACATATGGTGGAGGATGCGGGCAAAGGCTATTATCTCTTGGAAATAGTGAAGACAAAAATTTAAAGAGACAGACACTCTTAAAGGTGAAGTTTTTTTTTCCCTCTCCAAAACTAAAATGGAGGAAGTATTAAAGGTGATGCTGCAAACCCAACAGCAGAACAATGCCATCCAGCAGCAGAACAATGCTAATCAGCAGCAAGCTAATACAAATCACCAGGAAGCGTTAAGGGTCCAGCCGCAGAGTAATGCTGCTCAGCAACAAACTAATCAGTTGTTGGTTGCACAAATAAATGCACAAGCAGAAGCCAGTAAAGTTACTTTAGAACAACAGCAGCAAGTGAACTTGCATTTACAGCAGTGCATCCAAGCACTGGCGGAGAGGTTACAGGGTAGTACCGCCCTGGTGCAAGCACCAATAAATATCCGCAAAGCTGTGCAAAGGTCTCTGCAAAAGATGACGCCAGCGGATGATGTGGAGGCCTACCTGGCGGTGTTTGAGAGAGTTGCAGCAAGGGAAAAGTTACCGCCAGAGGAATGGGCAGAGGTGGTAGCCCCTTACTTGACAGGCGAACCCCAAAAGGTGTACTATGACCTGAAGGAACAGGACTCGCATAACTATAATAAGTTGAAAGAGGAAATCCTGGTCCACCTTGGAGTCACTTTGGCTGTTCATGCCAAACGGTTCAATGACTGGGTTTACACCAGAGGCAAGTCTGCACGGGCGCAAATGCATGACCTTTTGTATCTCACGAGAAAGTGGCTGCAGCCTGACCTCAACACGGCCGATCAAGTAGTGGAGAGGATCGTCGTAGAACGGTACCGGAAAGCTCTACCCCGGGATCTCCAGCGGTGGGTTGGCCAGGCAGACCCCCAAGATATGACCCAGATGGTGGAGCTCGTGGAGCGGTATGTGGCTACGGAGGGTTACCTCGGAGAAGGAGTTTCCCCACAGCGCCCTGGCAAGGCTCAGAGACTGCAGGAGAATCCTGGTAAGACTGTTCCATTTCTTAAAGGGGTGGTTTCCCAAAGTAACAGGGACAGAAACTCTGGTATGGCCACTGGACTTAATTCAGGCGCCAAGCCTAGAGTGGTGCCCAGTCAGCGGCAAGAGGCCTCTGATAGAGAGAGAACGGGGGTACAATGCTTCCGATGTTTTGCAGCTAATTGCCCCCTAACAACAGAGCCTATGGATTGTAGCTGGGGAAGACGGAAGTCCCTGTATGCACACCCTGCATGCCTTGCTTCCCAACAGGAAGAGACTGGTAAACAATTTTGCCTGGTAGGCATAAAAGGACAGCAGGTATCGGCTCTACTGGACTCGGGGAGTTTGGTAACCTTAGTTCGTGCCAGTTTGTTGGACATAACTGACTCTCTGAACTCTCGGGTTGGGGTTATGTGCATACACGGGGATACAAAGGAATACCCAACTGCGGTGGTTATGATTGAAACCCCATGTGGAAATGTTAAGTATCAAGTTGGGGTGGTTAAAAACCTAATGCATGCTGTGATACTGGGAAGAGATTTTCCATTGTTTTGGCAGCTGTGGGGTGGAGGGAGTAACACTGGAAAAGGGTCCCCAAGGGAGGCAGAGGAGCCTGACTTGTCCCCAGAACCCTTTACATCCGGTGATAGTACTGGAGAGGTTGGGGTAACTCCTGATATTTCCTTACCCCTAGAAGTGTTTGCTGGCCTGGAAGATGAAGTACAGGAGGGTGACATGGTACCTGACTTAGAGGTGTCCCGAGACAATTTTGGTACTGCCCAAATGAGGGACCCAACTCTGTGCAAAGCCAGAGAGGGGGTAAAAGAAATAAATGGGGAACCCCAGTTTCCTGGGGCAGAAACAGTGTTCCCACGCATGGTCCTGAACCAGGATCTGTTATATCAAGTGAGCAAGATAAGGGGTGTAATTATAGAGCAACTGGTGGTGCCTCAGCAATATAGGAGGGTGGTGTTAGATATGGCACACCGACATGTGCTTTGGGGACACCTGGGAGTTGATAAAACTGCAGACAGAGTCCTCCAGAGGTTCTTTTGGCCTGGGGTAGCGGGGGATGTTAAGCGATACTGTAACTCCTGCCCTGACTGTCAGATAAATGCACCCAAGCCTCATTATAGAGGTCCGTTGGTTCCCCTTCCCATCATTGAGGTCCCCTTTGAGAGGGTTGCCATGGATTTGGTAGGTCCCCTGCCAAAATCCGCTAGAGGGCACCAACACATACTGGTAATTCTTGATTACGCCACACGATATCCGGAAGCAGTCCCCCTGAGAAATACTTCATCAAAATGTATTGCCAAGGAGTTGGTTCATTTGTTCTCCCGGGTGGGGATACCGAAAGAGATCCTGACCGATCAGGGTACCCCATTTATGTCCAAGGTAACCAAAGAGTTGTGTCGCCTCTTAGGTATTAAACATTTACGCACATCTGTTTACCACCCTCAAACTGATGGGCTGGTTGAACGGTTTAATAAAACCCTAAAGGCCATGCTGAAAAAGGCTGTAGACAAAGACGGGAAAAACTGGGACTGTCTGTTACCATTTCTGTTGTTCTCCATCAGGGAGGTACCTCAAGCCTCAAAGGGGTTCTCACCCTTTGAGCTTCTGTATGGTAGACACCCAAGGGGGCTGTTAGATATAGCCAAGGAAACTTGGGAACAGGAGGCTACCCCCTATAAGACTGTGGTAGAACACATTGCTCAAATGCAGGAGCGTATTTCAGCTGTGTTACCCATAGTAAGGGAACACATGGCACAGGCACAGGAGGCCCAAAGCAGGGTTTACAACAGGTCTGCAACAGTAAGGAACTTTAATCCTGGGGACAGAGTGTTGGTACTGGTTCCCACAGTTGAGAGTAAGTTCCTGGCCAAATGGCAGGGGCCATATGAAATAGTCGAAAAGGTGGGTGAGGTGAACTATAAAGTAAGACAACCTGATAAGAGGAAACAAATTCAACTTTATCACGTGAATTTGTTAAAGCCATGGAGGCAGCAAGAGGTCCTTGCATCAGAGCCAGTACCTTTGCCTCATGGAGATAATCTGGTTCCTGAAGTAAAAATCGCAGAAACCCTGTCGGTTTCACAAAAACAGGAAGTAAAAGAGTTTTTGATGAGAAACAGGGATGTCTTTTCTGACCTTCCTGGGCGAACCAATCTCATTAAACATGATGTTGTTACTGAACCCCAGGTAAAGGTAAACGTGAAGCCCTACCGAATCCCTGAGGCACGGAGACAGGCAGTCTCCGAAGAGGTGAGGAAAATGTTAGAACTGGGGGTAATTGAGGAGTCCCACAGTGATTGGTCTAGCCCCATTGTTTTGATTCCCAAGCCTGATGGAAGTCTACGGTTCTGCAACGACTTCCGTAAATTGAATGAGGTCTCAAAGTTTGATGCCTACCCCATGCCCAGGGTAGATCAACTTATAGAGAGGCTGGGCCCTGCTAGGTACCTCACCACTTTAGATCTCACTAAAGGTTATTGGCAGGTACCTTTAACTAAACAGGCTAAGGAAAAGACAGCCTTCTCTACCCCAGAGGGTCTTTTTCAGTATAATGTGTTACCCTTTGGTTTACATGGGGCCCCTGCAACGTTCCAAAGGTTAATGGATCGGGTCCTTAAGCCACATAGACCCTACGCCTCAGCCTATTTAGATGATGTAGTCATCTTTAGCACTGATTGGGAGTCTCACTTAGCAAAAGTGCAGGTGGTGCTAGACTCAATACGAGAAGCTGGACTTACTGCCAACCCTAAAAAGTGTGCAATAGGGATGGAAGAGGCCAAGTACTTAGGCTATGTGATTGGAAGAGGGGTAGTACAGCCTCAAATAAATAAAGTAGAGGCAATACAAAAGTGGCCCCAACCAGTGACTAAGAAGCAAGTTCGTGCCTTCCTGGGGATAGTGGGCTACTATCGCAGATTTGTGCCTAACTTTGCTTCCATTGCAGCTCCTCTAACAGACCTTACAAAAGGGAACAACTCAGTGATAATCAAGTGGTCTGCAGAGGCTGAGAAAGCTTTTATAGAGCTTAAAAATTCCCTGTGTAGACAGCCGATACTGATAACGCCCGATTTCAAGAAAGAATTTGTGGTACAAACAGATGCCTCAGATGTAGGACTGGGAGCTGTCCTCTCCCAAGTGGTAAATGGTGAGGAACACCCAGTAGTCTATTTAAGTAGAAAGCTTACACCGGCTGAGAGGAGGTACTCCATTGTAGAAAGGGAGTGCCTGGCCATTAAGTGGGCATTGGAGGCCCTGAAGTACTATTTACTGGGTCGTAAGTTTAGGTTGATCACTGACCATGCTCCCCTTAGATGGATGTCAGAGAATAAGGAAAAGAATGCTCGAGTCACCAGATGGTTTCTGGCTCTGCAGAACTTTAAGTTTACAGTGGAGCATAGGTCTGGGGCATTGCAAGGGAATGCAGATGCCCTCTCAAGAGTTTATTGTCAGGTGGCTCATTGTGCTCAGCCCTACGGCCTGAAGCAGAGGGGGGGGATATGTGAACCGGTAACAGGTAAACAGGTGGAAGGGAGATATATTTCCCCTAGGTTCATCTCCTACTCCCTCATGTATAGTGGTGCTGAGTGGGTTAATTCCCCAAAGGAATCACACCTGGGGAATAATTAGCAGGCTAGATAGGCCTGCAGTCAGAGAGAGTGGGGGGCTGGAGCTGAGACTGTGGACTGGACTTGCTGTGTGAGGGTCTGTGCCTGAAGCAGCTTGGAGCATTGTCTCCCAAAGAGAAGGACTCTCACAAGGTACTGTGACTCTGGGGAGTTGTGTTTTTGGTTTAGCCGGCAATCCCAGTAGGGGACCGGTAATAGAGAGGGAAGCACCCTGTGTATTAGTTAGAGCCCAAGTGTGGCAAGGGTTTTGTTTACTTTTGTTTTACTTATGCTTCTGCTGGATACCAGAGTCAGTCATTGTACACAATAAAATGGACTGTATTCACCTAAAGGACTGTCTGTATGTCTGAACTCGCTTACAATATATATATATATAGTGATCCTACCCCCCTTATATATTTATATAGTGATCCTACCCCCCCTTATATATTTATATATAGTGATCCTACCCCCCTTTATATATATATTATATATATAGTGATCCTACCCCCCTTTATATATATTTATATATAGTGATCCTACCCCCCCTTATATATTATATATATAGTGATCCTACCCCCCTTATATATTTATATATAGTGATCCTACCCCCCCTTATATATTTATATATAGTGATCCTACCCCCCCTTATATATTTATATATAGTGATCCTACCCCCCTTATATATTTATATATAGTGATCCTACCCCCCCCTTATATATTTATATATAGTGATCCTACCCCCCTTTATATATATATATATATATATATATATATATATATATATATATATATATATATATATATATATATAGTGATCCTACCCCCCTTATATATTTATATATAGTGATCCTACCCCCTTATATATTTATATATAGTGATCCTACCCCCCTTATATATTTATATATAGTGATCCTACCCCCCTTATATATTTATATATAGTGATCCTACCCCCCTTATATATTTATATATAGTGATCCTACCCCCCTTATATATTTATATATAGTGATCCTACCCCCCCCTTATATATTTATATATAGTGATCCTACCCCCCTTTATATATATATATATATATATATATATATAGTGATCCTACCCCCCTTATATATTTATATATAGTGATCCTACCCCCCTTATATATTTATATATAGTGATCCTACCCCCCTTATATATTTATATATAGTGATCCTACCCCCTTTATATATATATTATATATATAGTGATCCTACCCCCCTTTATATATATTTATATATAGTGATCCTACCCCCCCTTATATATTTATATATAGTGATCCTACCCCCCTTATATATTTATATATAGTGATCCTACCCCCCCTTATATATTTATATATAGTGATCCTACCCCCCTTATATATTTATATATAGTGATCCTACCCCCCCTTATATATTTATATATAGTGATCCTACCCCCCCTTATATATTTATGTATAGTGATCCTACCCCCCCTTATATATTTATATATAGTGATCCTACCCCCCTTATATATTTATATATAGTGATCCTATCCCCCCTTATATATTTATATATAGTGATCCTACCCCCCCTTATATATTTATATATAGTGATCCTACCCCCCTTATATATTTATATATAGTGATCTTACCCCCCTTATATATTTATATATAGTGATTCTACAAAAAAATCTGAAAAAAAACTGAATTATTGAGGAATTCCCCCAAAACCCCACTAGCCCCGCCCATCTGTGCCACTTCCTGCTGGATGAATTCTCTGGATGTGCAGGGGGGCGGCGGCACTGTAGGATAGAAACCAGTAAGCAGCTGGGCTGACCTGATAGGGAACTGAAGCCTGTCTGTGTCTGTGTGTTAGGACACGCCCACCCCCCATATGAAACCCAGACAGGGACCTGAGAGGATCTATAGGGAGCCCCAATAAAGGGGCCATTGTTACAGATAGGGTTAATGTTTAGCCCAAAGGGAAACCAGCACAGAATATTATTCATAATTGCCTACAAAATGTTTTTTCCATTTTTCCAATACATCACCCTTAAGCCTCTGGGGGCCAAGAGGGAGCTTAGTTGGGTTTCCCGGGGCCCCAGGGCCCATGATGTGTCAGTAAGGTGCCAGTACCTGCAACGTGCCCTTTCCCGTTGGCACCTGTGCCAGGGTGGAGCCCCCAGAGGTGCAGTTTCTCTCACTGTCCTCCCGGCTCATCGTGACTTCAGAGAAGAAATAGCATTTATTGTGCATCAGTATCCAGGGCTCGGGGCAGGGCCCCCCCGTACCTACAATATACAGTGAGTGATAAGCTGCTCCATCTTCCCTTGTACCCCCTCATTGCCCCGTGCTCACCCCAATACTTGTCTCCTTTCCTTCTGACTCCCACTGCCCCATATTTACTCTGGGACCCCTTACATCAACATCAGTTTGACTCTTTGCAAATTCTCCCCCAGTCCCATCATTTCTGCCCCCCATGGAGGCTCCTTATCCACCCCCCAACATTTTCCCATCACCACAGGGATTCTTTTATATAAGTTTAACCATAGGAATCATTGTCAGTAAGATCCCACCCAGTCACCCCTCTTCTCCCGTGTCATGTGCCCCCATCTTCCATGTTCTCCTTATTGTGGTACCACCCAGCCCCCCCATCTCAGTAGCTTCATTCTATCTCATTAGGTTCCAACCCAATTTCCCCTATTGCCCCCCTGCCCACCTGTCAGTGCCACCTCAGTGTATCTGTGTGCCAGGCAGGGCGAAGGGGGGGGTTATACTCTGTTATTCTTCCCCACCAGAGGGGCCGTAGCACCGACTGTCAGTGCAATATAAAGGGCACGAAACATTTAGCAAACTGCCTGGCACACAGGGACCCCCCCCTAGTGAATGTGATTGCGCTACAGCCCCACTACCCATGGGGGTAAATATGGGAAAGGCAAGGGGCAACAGCTGAGAAGCTGAGCTTTATACCCGTGTATTTACGGCCCCCCTCCCTGCACATTGGCACTTACCTGCCCGGCCCCCCGATCCACCTCCACTGGACCCCGAATCCTGTGGGTTCCCACCTGGAATGGGGAGAATTGAGTGACTTTGGGGAACAGAATGAAGAAATGGGAAACTGACCCAAATGGAAGATCAGGACAAGTACAGGCAGCAATGGATCCCAAATCTGACATCAATAATAGATCCAAAAAGATCCTTTAATGGTGTAACAATCTCTGTGATTGGCCGCTGTCAGAAGGATGTCATTTCTATGAACAGAGGTAAATATCAGGGTAACTTGGGGTCTGTGTGTGGGGGAACCAGGGGCAAATAAGTACGAGGTCCGGATCTCATCCCCTGGGATTCTGTGCTTCTCATTAATGGGAGAAAGGAAAGAGGGATCATGGGAAGGAATGGGGGGAATAGAGAAAGGAAAGAGGGATCATGGGAAGGAATGGGGGGGGGAATAGAGAAAGGAAAGAGGGATCATGGGAAGGAATGGGGGGGGAATAGAGAAAGGAAAGAGGGATCATGGGAAGGAATGGGGGGGGAATAGAGAAAGGAAAGAGGGATCATGGGAAGGAATGGGGGGGGAATAGAGAAAGGAGAGAGGGATCATGGGAAGGAATGGGGGGGGAATAGAGAAAGGAAAGAGGGATCATGGGAAGGAATGGGGGTAATAGAGAAAGGAAAGAGGGATCATGGGAAGGAATGGGGGGGGATAGAGAAAGGAAAGAGGGATCATGGGAAGGAATGGGGGGAATAGAGAAAGGAAAGAGGGATCATGGGAAGGAATGGGGGGGGATAGAGAAAGGAAAGAGGGATCATGGGAAGGAATGGGGGGAATAGAGAAAGGAAAGAGGGATCATGGGAAGGAATGGGGGGGGAATAGAGAAAGGAAAGAGGGATCATGGGAAGGAATGGGGGGGGGATAGAGAAGGAAAGAGGGATCATGGGAAGGAATGGGGGGGAATAGAGAAAGGAAAGAGGGATCATGGGAAGGAATGGGGGGGAATAGAGAAAGGAAAGAGGGATCATGGGAAGGAATGGGGGGAATAGAGAAAGGAAAGAGGGATCATGGGAAGGAATGGGGGAATAGAGAAAGGAAAGAGGGATCATGGGAAGGAATGGGGGGGGATAGAGAAAGGAAAGAGGGATCATGGGAAGGAATGGGGGGAATAGAGAAAGGAAAGAGGGATCATGGGAAGGAATGGGGGGAATAGAGAAAGGAAAGAGGGATCATGGGAAGGAATGGGGGGAAAGGAAAGAGGGATCATGGAGGAATGGGGGAATAGAGAAAGGAAAGAGGGATCATGGGAAGGAATGGGGGGAATAGAGAAAGGAAAGAGGGATCATGGGAAGGAATGGGGGGAATAGAGAAAGGAAAGAGGGATCATGGGAAGGAATGGGGGGAATAGAGAAAGGAAAGAGGGATCATGGGAAGGAATGGGGGGGAATAGAGAAAGGAAAGAGGGATCATGGGAAGGAATGGGGGGGGAATAGAGACAGGAAAGAGGGATCATGGGAAGGAATGGGGGGAATAGAGAAAGGAAAGAGGGATCATGGGAAGGAATGGGGGGGGAATAGAGAAAGGAAAGAGGGATCATGGGAAGGAATGGGGGGGAATAGAGACAGGAAAGAGGGATCATGGGAAGGAATGGGGGGAATAGAGAAAGGAAAGAGGGATCATGGGAAGGAATGGGGGGAATAGAGAAAGGAAAGAGGGATCATGGGAAGGAATGGGGGGGAATAGAGAAAGGAAAGAGGGATCATGGGAAGGAATGGGGGGGAATAGAGAAAGGAAAGAGGGATCATGGGAAGGAATGGGGGGAATAGAGAAAGGAAAGAGGGATCATGGGAAGGAATGGGGGGAATATAACACTGGCCCCGCCCAGGGCCCCCGGCTACTTACAGTACCGCATGATAACGATGATGATGATGATGAGAACGAAGATTAGCAGGAGGGCGGGGATGAGGCACAGGGTGTGTCTGTAGGAGGGAACTGGGAGAGAGAATAAACCCAAAGGGTCCCATTCAGTTACATGAACAGAAGTCTGTGGGGAAATCTGAGATTGAATTGGATCTGCCCAAACGTTATGATCCAAATTACAATTTCTTTCCTGTAATTTCCTTCCTATTCTGCTCAGCTGATCCGAAACAGCTAATGAGCCAATAGGTTCTGTACTATAGATCTAATGACCCAACTGAGCCTCTAGTTACAGTGACCCCATGGATCCTATAGATCTAATGACCCAACTGAGCCTCTAGTTACAGTGACCCCATGGATCCTATAGATCTAATGACCCAACTGAGCCTCTAGTTACAGTGACCCCATGGATCCTATAGATCTAATGACCCAACTGAGCCTATAGTTACAGTGACCCCATGGATCCTATAGATCTAATGACCTAACTGAGCCTATAGTTACAGTGACCCCATGGATCCTATAGATCTAATGACCTAACTGAGCCTCTAGTTACAGTGACCCCATGGATCCTATAGATCTAATGACCCAACTGAGCCTCTAGTTACAGTGACCCCATGGATCCTATAGATCTAATGACCCAACTGAGCCTCTAGTTACAGTGACCCCATGGATCCTATAGATCTAATGACCCAACTGAGCCTCTAGTTACAGTGACCCCATGGATCCTATAGATCTAATGACCCAACTGAGCCTCTAGTTACAGTGACCCCATGGATCCTATAGATCTAATGACCCAACTGAGCCTCTAGTTACAGTGACCCCATGGATCCTATAGATCTAATGACCTAACTGAGCCTCTAGTTACAGTGACCCCATGGATCCTATAGATCTAATGACCCAAATGAGCCTCTAGTTACAGTGACCCCATGGATCCTATAGATCTAATGACCCAACTGAGCCTCTAGTTACAGTGACCCCATGGATCCTATAGATCTAATGACCCAACTGAGCCTATAGGTACAGTTACCCCATGGATCTTATAGATCTAAGGACCCATATGAGCCTATAGTTACAGTGACCCCATGGATCCTATAGATCTAATGACCGTAATGAACCTCTAGTTACAGTGACCCATGGATCCTATAGATCTAATGACCCAACTGAGCCTATAGTTACAGTGACCCCATGGATCCTATAGATCTAATGACCGTAATGAACCTCTAGTTACAGGGACCACATGGATCCTATAGATCTAATGACCCAACTGAGCCTATAGTTACAGTGACCCCATGGATCCTATAGATCTAATGACCCAACTGAGCCTATAGTTACAGTGACCCCATGGATCCTATAGATCTAATGACCGTAATGAACCTCTAGTTACAGGGACCACATGGATCCTATAGATCTAATGACCCAACTGAGCCTATAGTTACAGTGACCCCATGGATCCTATAGATCTAATGACCCAAATGAGCCTCTAATTACAGTGACCCCATGGATCCTATAGATCTAATGACCCAAATGAGCCTCTAGTTACAGTGACCCCATGGATCCTATAGATCTAATGACCCAACTGAGCCTATAGTTACAGTGACCCTATGGATCCTATAGATCTAATGACCCAACTGAGCATATACTTACAGTGACCCCATGGATCCTATAGATCTAATGACCCAACTGAGCATATAGTTACAGTGACCCCCATGGATCTTATAGATCTAAGGACCCAACTAAGCCTCTAGTTACAGTGACCCCATGGATCCTATAGATCTAATGACCCAACTGAGCCTATAGTTACAATGACCCTATGGATCCTATAGATCTAACGACCCAACTGAGCCTATACTTACAGTGACCCCATGGATCCTATAGATCTAATGACCCAACTGAGCATATAGTTACAGTGACCCCATGGATCTTATAGATCTAAGGACCCAACTAAGCCTCTAGTTACAGTGACCCCATGGATCCTATAGATCTAATGACCCAACTGAGCCTATAGTTACAGTGACCCCATGGATTCTATAGATCTAATGACCCAACTGAGCCTATAGTTACAGTGACCCCATGGATCCTATAGATCTAATGACCCAACTGAGCCTATAGTTACAGTGACCCCATGGATCCTATAGATCTAATGACCCAAATGAGCCTCTAATTACAGTGACCCCATGGATCCTATAGATCTAATGACCCAAATGAGCCTCTAGTTACAGTGACCCCATGGATCCTATAGATCTAATGACCAAATGAGCCTCTAGTTACAGTGACCCCATGGATCCTATAGATCTAATGACCCAAATGAGCCTCTAGTTACAGTGACCCCATGGATCCTATAGATCTAATGACCCAAATGAGCCTCAAGTTACAGTGACCCCTTGGATCCTATAGATCTAATGACCCAACTGAGCCTATAGGTACAGTGACCCCATGGGTCTTATAGATCTAAGGACCCATATGAGCCTATAGTTACAGTGACCCCATGGATCTTATAGATCTAAAGACCCAAATGAGCCTCTAGTTACAGTGACCCCATGGATCCTATAGATCTAATGACCCAACTGAGCCTATACTTACAGTGACCCAATGGAACCTATAGATCTAATGACCCAGTTGATCCTGTTTATATCTCCCAGCAGGACACTGGCACTTTCCATACCTCTGTGGACTTTCCGCATCAAGGAACCTTTGTGGTCCAAATTGTTCTTGGCTTCAACGGACCCACCGGGGGTCTCCTCCAAGCCTGGAGCTGATCCAAAAGAACAGAGATGGGAATATTACATACTGTCTTACTGGGCAGAAGCAGTGTTTCCCAGCAGTCCCAGTGGGCAGTGACCATACCTTCCTGGGCAGATACATTGGCCGCGTTCTCCTTGGGTTTCTTGGGTTTCCTGAGGGAGGCATAGAGGGAGAACCCCCTCCCCGGCTGTGAGGCTGGAACGAGATCAGGGGAGTCAGCGCGGGAGGGGTTAATACTGCATACAGAATGTAGGGGGCTACAGACCAGTATATACTGCGCCGGCCAATCAGCCGCCCTGTTTGTGTCCCTTTGTTCTTTCCGTTTTAGCCAAAAAGCAACATTAACTGGAAATCTTATCAATCTGAACATTTATGTGACGTATTATTTATTAACCTTAATACCGTAACTAACGGCAGTTATTAAAGGGGAAATCCACCCAATCACAACTTGGGATTATTGAAACGTAAACATCATTTCAAGCAACTTTGCAATATAAATAAGTTCCCTGAGCCCCGCCCCCTTTCCTCCTGTTCTGCCTGGCTACTGGCTACTGGCTATGGGTTACTGGCTACTGGTTACTAGCTACTGGCTACTGGCTATGGGTTACTGGCTACTGGTTACTAGCTACTGGCTACTGGCTATGGGTTACTGGTTACTGGCTATTGGTTACTGGCTACTGGCTATGGGTTACTGGCTACTGGTTACTAGCTACTGGCTACTGGCTATGGGTTACTGGTTACTGGCTATTGGTTACTGGCTACTGGCTATGGGTTACTGGCTACTGGTTACTAGCTACTGGCTACTGGCTATGGGTTACTGGTTACTGGCTATTGGTTACTGGCTACTGGCTATGGGTTACTGGTTACTGGCTACTGGTTACTAGCTACTGGCTACTGGCTATGGGTTACTGGTTACTGGCTACTGGTTACTAGCTACTGGCTACTGGCTATGGGTTACTGGCTATGGGTTACTGGTTACTGGCTACTGGCTACTGGTTACTAGCTACTGGCTACTGGTTACTGGCTACTGGCTATGGGTTACTGGCTACTGGTTACTGGCTACTGGCTATGGGTTACTGGTTACTGGCTACTGGCTACTGGTTATTAGCTACTGGCTACTGGCTATGGGTTACTGGCTACTGGCTACGGGTTACTGGCTACTGGTTACTGGCTACTGGTTAGTAGCTACTGGCTACTGGCTATGGGTTACTGGCTACTGGTTACTGGCTACTGGCTACTGGTTACTTGCTACTGGTTACTTTCTACTGGCTACTTGCTACTGGCTACTGGTTACTGGCTACTGGCTACTGGTTACTGGCTACTGGTTACTGGTTACTGGCTACTGTAAATGATAAGGATATTAGCAGTCACTGAGGGGTTCTGTGCCCATATAAAGGCACAAGGCTGCAGGCTGAGTTATACAGGGAACTCTGAGTATCACTCATGTATTATAAGGGATAATGTACCCCCTACTGTAAATGATAAGGATATTAGCAGTCACTGAGGGGTTCTGTGCCCCCCCATATAAAGGCACAAGGCTGCAGGCTGAGTTATACAGGGAACTCTGAGTATCACTCATGTATTATAAGGGATAATGTACCCCCTACTGTAAATGATAAGGATATTAGCAGTCACTGAGGGGTTCTGTGCCCCCCATATAAAGGCACAAGGCTGCAGGCTGAGTTATACAGGGAACTCTGAGTATCACTCATGTATTATAAGGGATAATGTACCCCCTACTGTAAATGATAAGGATATTAGCAGTCACTGAGGGGTTCTGTGCCCCCCATATAAAGGCACAAGGCTGCAGGCTGAGTTATACAGGGAACTCTGAGTATCACTCATGTATTATAAGGGATAATGTACCCCCTACTGTAAATGATAAGGATATTAGCAGTCACTGAGGGGTTCTGTGCCCCCCATATAAAGGCACAAGGCTGCAGGCTGAGTTATACAGGGAACTCTGAGTATCACTCATGTATTATAAGGGATAATGTACCCCCTACTGTAAATGATAAGGATATTAGCAGTCACTGAGGGGTTCTGTGCCCCCCATATAAAGGCACAAGGCTGCAGGCTGAGTTATACAGGGAACTCTGAGTATCACTCGTGTATTATAAGGGATAATGTACCCCCTACTGTAAATGATAAGGATATTAGCAGTCACTGAGGGGTTCTGTGCCCCCCATATAAAGGCACAAGGCTGCAGGCTGAGTTATACAGGGAACTCTGAGTATCATTCATGTATTATAAGGGATAATGTACCCCCTACTGTAAATGATAAGGATATTAGCAGTCACTGAGGGGTTCTGTGCCCATATAAAGGCACAAGGCTGCAGGCTGAGTTATACAGGGAACTCTGAGTATCACTCATGTATTATAAGGGATACTGTACCCCTACTGTAAATGATAAGGATATTAGCAGTCACTGAGGGGTTCTGTGCCCCCCATATAAAGGCACAAGGCTGCAGGCTGAGTTATACAGGGAACTCTGAGTATCACTCATGTATTATAAGGGATAATGTACCCCCTACTGTAAATGATAAGGATATTAGCAGTCACTGAGGGGTTCTGTGCCCCCCATATAAAGGCACAAGGCTGCAGGCTGAGTTATACAGGGAACTCTGAGTATCACTCATGTATTATAAGGGATAATGTACCCCCTACTGTAAATGATAAGGATATTACAAGTGAGATTGTCGCCAATGAATGGAGAAGATTTAGGGGAATTTTTCCCTTAAAGTGAGAGAAAATGATCAAAAATAGTTTCTTGGCTGCAGGAATGGCTGAGCGGAACCCCAAGTGTATCCCTGCTCTGAGCCCAACGGGTTCCATCTGTACCCAGAACTTGTTTCTGGGGGAAGTGAAATGATCTGCAACATCTAATGCTGATTGGGCCCCCAATAACTGCTGCATCGCTATGGAAACAAACAGTTTGCTCCTCCTAGGGCTGCTTGTATCTTAGCAATTGTGCCCCCCCGTCTTTTTGTGGCGCCGCTCTGAACCCCCCGATTTTCCCATTGACTTGAATCACATAATCATGGGGTCACCCCAATTTGTTGGAAGAACCAAATTGGGAGGAGCTACAAACAGCCAATCAGATTTCACCGGTTTATATTTATCCTGCTGCCTTTCTCACACTATACACTGGGTATTTGTGGTTCAAAATTAGAAAAAGTGGGCGGAGCCACCATCAGCCAATGACATTTCACCTATTTACGTTCAACAGTGAAATGTAAAATGCTGTCAGTCCCCAAACGTTGAGTTGGTCACTGGGGGGCGGCAGTTCAAACATAGGAAAGTGGGTTGGGCCACTAACAGCCAATCAGATTTCATCCAATGAATTTCATTTGTTTAAATATAAAATGCTGCCCCCTGTATGTCACTGAGTGACTGACTCAAGGTCTGAAAAAGTGGGTGGAGCCACCAACCGCCAATCACAATTCACCTATTAACTTTTATTGGTTTCAATGTAAACTACTGCCGTTCTGTAACTATTAATCCCGGGGCCCCTAAGCTTTGTGCAGTGAGTTTTACTATATGACTGTGATCCAAGGTTAGAAAACTGGGTGGAGCCAACAACAGCCAATCAGATTTCACGTTTTTCAAATCAACATGAAGTTATGAAATATTATTATTATTATTATTATTATTATTATTAACATATGAAATATAGAAGAACAGCCATTAAATAATACAAAAGCTAAAGAGGGTCCTGGCCAAAAGAGCTGACAATCACATCTCAGTAATGACCAGTGGTGACCGACTCCCTACTCACCCTCATTATTATCATCTCTATCTTTGTCTCTCTCCCTATGAAGGTACTGCCCCTATGTGCCCCTATGTACCCCTATGTACCCCTATGTACCCCTATGTACCCCTATGTGCCCCTATGTGCCCCTATGTACCCCTATGTACCCCTATGTACCCCTATGTACCCCTATGTGCCCCTATGTGCCCCTATGTACCCCTATGTACCCCTATGTACCCCTATGTGCCCCTATGTGCCCCTATGTACCCATATGTGCCCCTATGTACCCATATGTGCCCCTATGTGCCCCTATGTACCCCTATGTGCCCCTATGTGCCCCTATGTGCCCCTATGTGCCCCTATGTGCCCCTATGTACCCCTATGTACCCCTATGTGCCCCTATGTGCCCCTATGTGCTCCTATGTACCCATATGTGCCCCTATGTGCCCCTATGTACCCCTATGTACCCCTATGTGCCCCTATGTGCCCCTATGTACCCATATGTGCCCCTATGTGCCCCTATGTGCCCCTATGTGCCCCTATGTGCCCCTATGTGCCCCTATGTGCCCCTATGTACCCCTATGTACCCCTATGTACCCCTATGTGCCCCTATGTGCCCCTATGTGCCGCTATGTGCTCCTATTATCCCACAATAATAAGTGTCTTTAACAAATAGATGGCTCTGGCCATACAGATACACATAATATTAGGTGGGAAACACCCCATTTTCCTGTACCCCACAGGGGCCCCAGTACCTGGCAGGTCCCTCTTGCTTTTGGATCCCTCTTCTTCCTCGGCAGGGGCATCTGTAGGGAGATTGGGGTCTTTCTGCCCTGCACGGGGTAACAGAGAGGGTAACAACAAATGGAACATCACAAAGCAGATCCGGCCTGAAATCAACCAAGTGCAGCGAAGAGGATAAAGTCAGTAGCACCCATGGGAGAGGGTAGGTAGGAAGTTAGGGTGGGTGTCTCTAATCAGGTACATGGGTGGGTGGGTGTCTCTAATTAGATACATGGGTGCGTGGGTGGGTGTCTCTAATTAGATACATGGGTGGGTGGGTGTCTCTAATTAGATACATGGGTGCGTAGGTGTCTCTAATTAGATACATGGGTGGGTGGGTGTCTCTAATTAGATACATGGGTGCGTGGGTGTCTCTAATTAGATACATGGGTGGGTGGGTGTCTCTAATTAGATACATGGGTGCGTGGGTGTCTCTAATTAGATACATGGGTGGGTGGGTGTCTCTAATTAGATACATGGGTGGGTGGGTGTCTCTAATTAGATACATGGGTGGGTGGGTGTCTCTAATTAGATACATGGGTGCGTGGGTGTCTCTAATTAGATACATGGGTGCGTGGGTGTCTCTAATTAGATACATGGGTGGGTGGGTGTCTCTAATTAGATACATGGGTGGGTGGGTGTCTCTAATTAGATACATGGGTGCGTGGGTGTCTCTAATTAGATACATGGGTGCGTAGGTGTCTCTAATTAGATACATGGGTGGGTGGGTGTCTCTAATTAGATACATGGGTGCGTAGGTGTCTCTAATTAGATACATGGGTGGGTGGGTGTCTCTAATTAGATACATGGGTGCGTAGGTGTCTCTAATTAGATACATGGGTGGGTGGGTGTCTCTAATTAGATACATGGGTGGGTGGGTGTCTCTAATTAGATACATGGGTGCGTGGGTGTCTCTAATTAGATACATGGGTGGGTGGGTGTCTCTAATTAGATACATGGGCGGGTGGGTGGGTGTCTCTAATTAGATACATGGGTGGGTGGGTGTCTCTAATTAGATACATGGGTGCGTAGGTGTCTCTAATTAGATACATGGGTGGGTGGGTGTCTCTAATTAGATACATGGGTGCGTGGGTGGGTGTCTCTAATTAGATACATGGGTGGGTGGGTGTCTCTAATTAGATACATGGGTGGGTGGGTGTCTCTAATTAGATACATGGGTGCGTAGGTGTCTCTAATTAGATACATGGCTGCGTGGGTGTCTCTAATTAGATACATGGGTGGGTGGGTGTCTCTAATTAGATACATGGGTGCGTGGGTGGGTGTCTCTAATTAGATACATGGGAGGGTGGGTGTCTCTAATTAGATACATGGGTGCGTGGGTGGGTGTCTCTAATTAGATACATGGGTGGGTGGGTGTCTCTAATTAGATACATGGGTGCGTAGGTGTCTCTAATTAGATACATGGGTGGGTGGGTGTCTCTAATTAGATACATGGGTGCGTGGGTGTCTCTAATTAGATACATGGGTGCGTGGGTGTCTCTAATTAGATACATGGGTGCGTAGGTGTCTCTAATTAGATACATGGGTGCGTGGGTGTCTCTAATTAGATACATGGGTGGGTGGGTGTCTCTAATTAGATACATGGGTGCGTAGGTGTCTCTAATTAGATACATGGGTGGGTGGGTGTCTCTAATTAGATACATGGGTGCGTGGGTGTCTCTAATTAGATACATGGGTGGGTGGGTGTCTCTAATTAGATACATGGGTGGGTGGGTGTCTCTAATTAGATACATGGGTGCGTGGGTGTCTCTAATTAGATACATGGGTGGGTGGGTGTCTCTAATTAGATACATGGGTGCGTAGGTGTCTCTAATTAGATACATGGGTGGGTGGGTGTCTCTAATTAGATACATTGGGTGCGTAGGTGTCTCTAATTAGATACATGGGTGGGTGGGTGTCTCTAATTAGATACATGGGTGCGTGGGTGTCTCTAATTAGATACATGGGGGCAAATGGTGGGGGTGTCTCTAATTAGATACATGGGTGGGTGGGTGTCTCTAATTAGATACATGGGTGCGTGGGTGTCTCTAATTAGATACATGGGTGCGTGGGTGTCTCTAATTAGATACATGGGGGTGGGTGGGTGTCTCTAATTAGATACATGGGGGTGGGTGGGTGTCTCTAATTAGATACATGGGTGGGTGGGTGTCTCTAATTAGATACATGGGTGCGTAGGTGTCTCTAATTAGATACATGGGTGGGTGGGTGTCTCTAATTAGATACATGGGTGGCGTGGGTGTCTCTAATTAGATACATGGGTGGGTGGGTGTCTCTAATTAGATACATGGGTGGGTGGGTGTCTCTAATTAGATACATGGGTGGGTGGGTGTCTCTAATTAGATACATGGGTGGGTGGGTGTCTCTAATTAGATACATGGGTGGGTGGGTGTCTCTAATTAGATACATGGGTGCGTGGGTGTCTCTAATTAGATACATGGGTGCGTAGGTGTCTCTAATTAGATACATGGGTGGGTGGGTGTCTCTAATTAGATACATGGGTGCGTAGGTGTCTCTAATTAGATACATGGGTGGGTGGGTGTCTCTAATTAGATACATGGGTGCGTGGGTGTCTCTAATTAGATACATGGGTGGGTGGGTGTCTCTAATTAGATACATGGGTGGGTGGGTGTCTCTAATTAGATACATGGGTGCGTGGGTGTCTCTAATTAGATACATGGGGTGGGTGGGTGTCTCTAATTAGATACATGGGCGGGTGGGGGTGTCTCTAATTAGATACATGGGTGGGTGGGTGTCTCTAATTAGATACATGGGTGGGTGGGTGTCTCTAATTAGATACATGGGTGGGTGGGTGTCTCTAATTAGATACATGGGTGGGTGGGTGTCTCTAATTAGATACATGGGTGCGTAGGTGTCTCTAATTAGATACATGGGTGGGTGGGTGGGTGTCTCTAATTAGATACATGGGTGCGTGGGTGGGTGTCTCTAATTAGATACATGGGTGGGTGGGTGTCTCTAATTAGATACATGGGTGGGTGGGTGTCTCTAATTAGATACATGGGTGCGTAGGTGTCTCTAATTAGATACATGGGTGCGTGGGTGTCTCTAATTAGATACATGGGTGGGTGGGTGTCTCTAATTAGATACATGGGTGGGTGGGTGTCTCTAATTAGATACATGGGAGGGTGGGTGTCTCTAATTAGATACATGGGTGCGTGGGTGGGTGTCTCTAATTAGATACATGGGTGCGTGGGTGTCTCTAATTAGATACATGGGTGCGTGGGTGGGTGTCTCTAATTAGATACATGGGTGCGTGGGTGGGTGTCTCTAATTAGATACATGGGTGGGTGGGTGTCTCTAATTAGATACATGGGTGGGTGGGTGTCTCTAATTAGATACATGGGTGGGTGGGTGTCTCTAATTAGATACATGGGTGGGTGGGTGGGTGTCTCTATTTAGATACATGGGTGGGTGGGTGTCTCTAATTAGATACATGGGTGGGTGGGTGTCTCTAATTAGATACATGGGTGCGTGGGTGGGTGTCTCTAATTAGATACATGGGTGCATGGGTGTCTCTAATTAGATACATGGGTGGGTGTCTCTAATTAGATACATGGGTGCGTGGGTGTCTCTAATTAGATACATGGGTGCGTGGGTGGGTGTCTCTAATTAGATACATGGGTGTGTGGGTGTCTCTAATTAGATACATGGGTGGGTGTCTCTAATTAGATACATGGATGCGTGGGTGTCTCTAATTAGATACATGGGTGCGTGGGTGTCTCTAATTAGATACATGGGTGCGTGGGTGTCTCTAATTAGATACATGGGTGTGTGGGTGTCTCTAATTAGATACATGGGTGGGTGTCTCTAATTAGATACATGGGTGCGTGGGTGTCTCTAATTAGATACATGGGTGCGTGGGTGTCTCTAATTAGATACATGGGTGGGTGGGTGTCTCTAATTAGATACATGGGTGGGTGGGTGTCTCTAATTAGATACATGGGTGGGTGGGTGTCTCTAATTAGATACATGGGTGGGTGGGTGTCTCTAATTAGATACATGGGTGCGTGGGTGTCTCTAATTAGATACATGGGTGCGTGGGTGTCTCTAATTAGATACATGGGTGCGTGGGTGTCTCTAATTAGATACATGGGTGCGTGGGTGGGTGTCTCTAATTAGATACATGGGTGCGTGGGTGTCTCTAATTAGATACATGGGTGCGTGGGTGGGTGTCTCTAATTAGATACATGGGTGCGTAGGTGTCTCTAATTAGATACATGGGTGGGTGGGTGTCTCTAATTAGATACATGGGTGCGTAGGTGTCTCTAATTAGATACATGGGTGCGTGGGTGTCTCTAATTAGATACATGGGTGCGTGGGTGTCTCTAATTAGATACATGGGTGCGTGGGTGGGTGTCTCTAATTAGATACATGGGTGCGTGGGTGTCTCTAATTAGATACATGGGTGCGTGGGTGTCTCTAATTAGATACATGGGTGCGTGGGTGTCTCTAATTAGATACATGGGTGCGTGGGTGTCTCTAATTAGATACATTGGTGCGTGGGTGTCTCTAATTAGATACATGGGTGGGTGGGTGTCTCTAATTAGATACATGGGTGGGTGGGTGTCTCTAATTAGATACATGGGTGCGTGGGTGTCTCTAATTAGATACATGGGTGCGTGGGTGTCTCTAATTAGATACATGGGTGGTGGGTGTCTCTAATTAGATACATGGGTGGGTGGGTGTCTCTAATTAGATACATGGGTGGGTGGGTGTCTCTAATTAGATACATGGGTGGGTGGGTGTCTCTAATTAGATACATGGGTGGGTGGGTGTCTCTAATTAGATACATGGGTGGGTGGGTGTCTCTAATTAGATACATGGGTGCGTGGGTGTCTCTAATTAGATACATGGGTGCGTGGGTGTCTCTAATTAGATACATGGGTGCGTGGGTGTCTCTAATTAGATACATGGGTGCGTGGGTGTCTCTAATTAGATACATGGGTGGGTGGGTGTCTCTAATTAGATACATGGGTGCGTGGGTGTCTCTAATTAGATACATGGGTGCGTGGGTGTCTCTAATTAGATACATGGGTGGGTGGGTGTCTCTAATTAGATACATGGGTGGGTGGGTGTCTCTAATTAGATACATGGGTGGGTGAGTGTCTCTAATTAGATACATGGGTGCGTGGGTGTCTCTAATTAGATACATGGGTGCGTGGGTGGGTGTCTCTAATTAGATACATGGGTGGGTGTCTCTAATTAGATACATGGGTGGGTGGGTGTCTCTAATTAGATACATGGGGCGGGTGGGTGTCTCTAATTAGATACATGGGTGGGTGGGTGTCTCTAATTAGATACATGGGTGCGTGGGTGTCTCTAATTAGATACATGGGTGCGTGGGTGGGTGTCTCTAATTAGATACATGGGTGGGTGGGTGTCTCTAATTAGATACATGGGTGCGTGGGTGTCTCTAATTAGATACATGGGTGGGTGGGTGTCTCTAATTAGATACATGGGAGGGTGGGTGTCTCTAATTAGATACATGGGCGGGTGGGTGGGTGTCTCTAATTAGATACATGGGTGCGTGGGTGTCTCTAATTAGATACATGGGTGCGTGGGTGTCTCTAATTAGATACATGGGTGCGTGGGTGTCTCTAATTAGATACATGGGTGGGTGGGTGTCTCTAATTAGATACATGGGTGCGTGGGTGTCTCTAATTAGATACATGGGTGGGTGGGTGTCTCTAATTAGATACATGGGTGCGTGGGTGTCTCTAATTAGATACATGGGTGCGTGGGTGGGTGTCTCTAATTAGATACATGGGTGGGTGGGTGTCTCTAATTAGATACATGGGTGCGTAGGTGTCTCTAATTAGATACATGGGTGGGTGTCTCTAATTAGATACATGGGTGGGTGGGTGTCTCTAATTAGATACATGGGTGGGTGGGTGTCTCTAATTAGATACATGGGTGCGTGGGTGTCTCTAATTAGATAAATGGGTGGGTGGGTGTCTCTAATTAGATACATGGGTGGGTGGGTGTCTCTAATTAGATACATGGGTGCGTGGGTGTCTCTAATTAGATACATGGGTGGGTGGGTGTCTCTAATTAGATACATGGGTGGGTGGGTTGTCTCTAATTAGATACATGGGTGGGTGGGTGTCTCTAATTAGATACATGGGTGGGTGGGTGTCTCTAATTAGATACATGGGTGCGTGGGTGTCTCTAATTAGATACATGGGTGGGTGGGTGTCTCTAATTAGATACATGGGTGGGTGGGTGTCTCTAATTAGATACATGGGTGGGTGGGTGTCTCTAATTAGATACATGGGCGGGTGGGTGGGTGTCTCTAATTAGATACATGGGTGCGTGGGTGTCTCTAATTAGATACATGGGTGCGTGGGTGTCTCTAATTAGATACATGGGTGCGTGGGTGTCTCTAATTAGATACATGGGTGGGTGGGTGTCTCTAATTAGATACATGGGTGGGTGGGTGTCTCTAATTAGATACATGGGTGGGTGGGTGTCTCTAATTAGATACATGGGCGGGTGGGTGGGTGTCTCTAATTAGATACATGGGTGCGTGGGTGTCTCTAATTAGATACATGGGTGCGTGGGTGGGTGTCTCTAATTAGATACATGGGTGGGTGGGTGTCTCTAATTAGATACATGGGTGGGTGGGTGTCTCTAATTAGATACATGGGTGGGTGGGTGTCTCTAATTAGATACATGGGCGGGTGGGTGGGTGTCTCTAATTAGATACATGGGTGCGTGGGTGTCTCTAATTAGATACATGGGTGCGTGGGTGTCTCTAATTAGATACATGGGTGGGTGGGTGTCTCTAATTAGATACATGGGTGCGTAGGTGTCTCTAATTAGATACATGGGTGGGTGGGTGTCTCTAATTAGATACATGGGTGCGTGGGTGTCTCTAATTAGATACATGGGTGCGTGGGTGGGTGTCTCTAATTAGATACATGGGTGGGTGGGTGTCTCTAATTAGATACATGGGTGCGTAGGTGTCTCTAATTAGATACATGGGTGGGTGTCTCTAATTAGATACATGGGTGGGTGGGTGTCCTCTAATTAGATACATGGGTGGGGTGGGTGTCTCTAATTAGATACATGGGTGCGTGGGTGTCTCTAATTAGATACATGGGTGCGTGGGCGTCTCTAATTAGATACATGGGTGCGTGGGTGTCTCTAATTAGATACATGGGTGGGTGGGTGTCTCTAATTAGATACATGGGTGCGTGGGTGTCTCTAATTAGATACATGGGTGGGTGGGTGTCTCTAATTAGATACATGGGTGGGTGGGTGTCTCTAATTAGATACATGGGTGGGTGGGCGTCTCTAATTAGATACATGGGTGCGTGGGTGTCTCTAATTAGATACATGGGTGGGTGGGTGTCTCTAATTAGATACATGGGTGCGTAGGTGTCTCTAATTAGATACATGGGTGCGTGGGTGTCTCTAATTAGATACATGGGTGGGTGGGTGTCTCTAATTAGATACATGGGTGGGTGGGTGTCTCTAATTAGATACATGGGCGGGTGGGGTGGGTGTCTCTAATTAGATACATGGGTGCGTGGGTGTCTCTAATTAGATACATGGGTGGGTGGGTGTCTCTAATTAGATACATGGGTGGGTGCGTGTCTCTAATTAGATACATGGGTGGGTGGGTGTCTCTAATTAGATACATGGGTGGGTGGGTGTCTCTAATTAGATACATGGGTGGGTGGGTGTCTCTAATTAGATACATGGGTGGGTGGGTGTCTCTAATTAGATACATGGGTGGGTGGGTGTCTCTAATTAGATACATGGGCGGGTGGGTGGGTGTCTCTAATTAGATACATGGGTGCGTGGGTGTCTCTAATTAGATACATGGGTGCGTGGGTGTCTCTAATTAGATACATGGGTGCGTGGGTGGGTGTCTCTAATTAGATACATGGGTGGGTGGGTGTCTCTAATTAGATACATGGGTGGGTGGGTGTCTCTAATTAGATACATGGGTGGGTGGGTGTCTCTAATTAGATACATGGGTGGGTGGGTGTCTCTAATTAGATATATGGGTGCGTGGGTGTCTCTAATTAGATACATGGGTGCGTAGGTGTCTCTAATTAGATACATGGGTGGGTGGGTGTCTCTAATTAGATACATGGGTGCGTGGGTGGGTGTCTCTAATTAGATACATGGGTGGGTGGGTGTCTCTAATTAGATACATGGGTGGGTGGGTGTCTCTAATTAGATACATGGGTGGGTGTCTCTAATTAGATACATGGGCGGGTGGGTGTCTCTAATTAGATACATGGGTGCGTGGGTGTCTCTAATTAGATACATGGGTGCGTGGGTGGGTGTCTCTAATTAGATACATGGGTGCGTGGGTGGGTGTCTCTAATTAGATACATGGGTGCGTAGGTGTCTCTAATTAGATACATGGGTGGGTGGGTGTCTCTTATTAGATACATGGGTGGGTGGGTGTCTCTAATTAGATACATGGGTGCGTGGGTGTCTCTAATTAGATACATGGGTGGGTGGGTGTCTCTAATTAGATACATGGGTGGGTGGGTGTCTCTAATTAGATACATGGGTGCGTAGGTGTCTCTAATTAGATACATGGGTGGGTGGGGTGTCTCTAATTAGATACATGGGTGCGTAGGTGTCTCTAATTAGATACATGGGTGGGTGGGTGTCTCTAATTAGATACATGGGTGCGTGGGTGTCTCTAATTAGATACATGGGTGGGTGGGTGTCTCTAATTAGATACATGGGTGCGTGGGTGTCTCTAATTAGATACATGGGTGGGTGGGTGTCTCTAATTAGATACATGGGTGGGTGGGTGTCTCTAATTAGATACATGGGTGCGTAGGTGTCTCTAATTAGATACATGGGTGGGTGGGTGTCTCTAATTAGATACATGGGTGGGTGGGTGTCTCTAATTAGATACATGGGTGCGTGGGTGTCTCTAATTAGATACATGGGTGCGTGGGTGGGTGTCTCTAATTAGATACATGGGTGGGTGGGTGTCTCTAATTAGATACATGGGTGCGTAGGTGTCTCTAATTAGATACATGGGTGGGTGTCTCTAATTAGATACATGGGTGGGTGGGTGTCTCTAATTAGATACATGGGTGGGTGGGTGTCTCTAATTAGATACATGGGTGCGTGGGTGTCTCTAATTAGATACATGGGTGGGTGGGTGTCTCTAATTAGATACATGGGTGGGTGGGTGTCTCTAATTAGATACATGGGTGGGTGGGTGTCTCTAATTAGATACATGGGTGGGTGGGTGTCTCTAATTAGATACATGGGTGCGTGGGTGTCTCTAATTAGATACATGGGTGGGTGGGTGTCTCTAATTAGATACATGGGTGGGTGGGTGTCTCTAATTAGATACATGGGCGGGTGGGTGGGTGTCTCTAATTAGATACATGGGTGCGTGGGTGTCTCTAATTAGATACATGGGTGGGTGGGTGTCTCTAATTAGATACATGGGTGGGTGCGTGTCTCTAATTAGATACATGGGTGGGTGGGTGTCTCTAATTAGATACATGGGTGGGTGGGTGTCTCTAATTAGATACATGGGTGGGTGGGTGTCTCTAATTAGATACATGGGTGGGTGGGTGTCTCTAATTAGATACATGGGTGGGTGGGTGTCTCTAATTAGATACATGGGCGGGTGGGTGGGTGTCTCTAATTAGATACATGGGTGGGTGGGTGTCTCTAATTAGATACATGGGTGGGTGGGTGTCTCTAATTAGATACATGGGTGGGTGGGTGTCTCTAATTAGATATATGGGTGCGTGGGTGTCTCTAATTAGATACATGGGTGCGTGGGTGTCTCTAATTAGATACATGGGTGCGTAGGTGTCTCTAATTAGATACATGGGTGGGTGGGTGTCTCTAATTAGATACATGGGTGGGTGGGTGTCTCTAATTAGATACATGGGTGCGTGGGTGGGTGTCTCTAATTAGATACATGGGTGGGTGGGTGTCTCTAATTAGATACATCGGTGGGTGGGTGTCTCTAATTAGATACATGGGTGGGTGTCTCTAATTAGATACATGGGTGCGTGGGTGTCTCTAATTAGATACATGGGTGCGTGGGTGGGTGTCTCTAATTAGATACATGGGTGCGTGGGTGTCTCTAATTAGATACATGGGTGCGTGGGTGTCTCTAATTAGATACATGGGTGCGTGGGTGGGTGTCTCTAATTAGATACATGGGTGCGTGGGTGGGTGTCTCTAATTAGATACATGGGTGGGTGGGTGTCTCTTATTAGATACATGGGTGGGTGGGTGTCTCTAATTAGATACATGGGTGCGTGGGTGTCTCTAATTAGATACATGGGTGCGTGGGTGTCTCTAATTTGATACATGGGTGGGTGTCTCTAATTAGATACATGGGTGCGTGGGTGTCTCTAATTAGATACATGGGTGCGTGGGTGTCTCTAATTAGATACATGGGTGGGTGGGTGTCTCTAATTAGATACATGGGTGCGTGGGTGTCTCTAATTAGATACATGGGTGCGTGGGTGGGTGTCTCTAATTAGATACATGGGTGGGTGGGTGTCTCTAATTAGATACATGGGTGGGTGGGTGTCTCTAATTAGATACATGGGTGGGTGGGTGTCTCTAATTAGATACATGGGTGGGTGGGTGTCTCTAATTAGATATATGGGTGCGTGGGTGTCTCTAATTAGATACATGGGTGCGTAGGTGTCTCTAATTAGATACATGGGTGGGTGGGTGTCTCTAATTAGATACATGGGTGGGTGGGTGTCTCTAATTAGATACATGGGTGCGTGGGTGGGTGTCTCTAATTAGATACATGGGTGGGTGGGTGTCTCTAATTAGATACATGGGTGGGTGGGTGTCTCTAATTAGATACATGGGTGGGTGTCTCTAATTAGATACATGGGCGGGTGGGTGTCTCTAATTAGATACATGGGTGCGTGGGTGTCTCTAATTAGATACATGGGTGCGTGGGTGGGTGTCTCTAATTAGATACATGGGTGCGTGGGTGTCTCTAATTAGATACATGGGTGGGTGGGTGTCTCTAATTGGATACATGGGTGGGTGGGTGTCTCTTATTAGATACATGGGTGGGTGGGTGTCTCTAATTAGATACATGGGTGCGTGGGTGTCTCTAATTAGATACATGGGTGCGTGGGTGTCTCTAATTTGATACATGGGTGGGTGTCTCTAATTAGATACATGGGTGCGTGGGTGTCTCTAATTAGATACATGGGTGCGTTGGTGGGTGTCTAATCTCTAACAATGCCCTAATAATACTCTCACAGTACCCTAATAATATTCTTACAATAATCTAAAAACACTGTAACAATGCCCTAATAATACCCCGATAATACCCTAATATTATTGTAACAATACCATAAAAATACTCTAACAATGTCCTAATAATATTCTAATAATAACAATCTAATAATACTCTGACAATACCCTAATAATATTCTAACAATAATCTACTAATACTCTAGCAGTACCCTAATAATACTCTGACAATACCATAATAATAATAGTAATAATAATAATAATAATAATAATCTGACAACACACCTCTAACAGTACCCTAATAAAATTCTACTAATACTAAAATAATACTCTAACAGTACCCTAATAATACTCTGACAATGCCCTAATAATATACTAACAATGCCCTAATAATACTCTAACAATACCCTGATAATATTCCAGCAACAATAATCTAATAATACTCTAACAGTACCCTAATAATACTCTTAAAATACCAAAATACTCTAACAATTACCCTGATAATATTCTAACAATGCCCTAATAATACTTTAGCAGTGCCCTAATAATACTTGCACAATGCCCTAAAAATACTCTGCCAATACCCTAATGATGCTCCCACAATGCCCTAATAGTACTCTAACAATGCCCTAATAATATTCTAATTATACCCTAATAATACTCCAACAGTACCTAAATAATATTCTAATAAAAGCCTAATAATACTCTAACAATACCATAATAATACTCTTACAATCCCCAGATAATATTCTAACAATACCTTAATAATATTTTAACAATACCCCGATAATACTCGAACGATGCACGAATAATACTCTGGCGATACCCCAATAATATTCTAACAATACCTTGATAATACTCCCACAATGCCCTAATAATTCTCTGACAATACCCTAACTATTTTCTAACAATGCCCTTATGATACTCTAGCAGTACCCTAATAATATTCTAATAATACCCTGATAATACTCTAAGAATGCCCTAATAATACTCCAATAATACCCTAATAATACCCTTACAATCCCCTGATAATATTCTAACAATACCTTAATAATACTCTAAAAATGCCCTAATTATTCTGAGAATACCTTAATAATAATACTCTAATGATCTCAGTGCTGCAGTAATAGGGACCCATAAGGCCCTGAGGGACCCACAAAGGCATCATGAAAGGGGCTCCGTCCCACCAGGAAGTCTCAACCCATGGGGTCTCTGCCTGTGGGGTTCCTGCCCGTGGGGTCTCTGCCCGTGGGGTCCCTGAACGTGGGGTCTCTGTTTGTGGGGTCCCTGCCCGTGGGGTCCCTGGGGTCTCTGCCCGTTGGGTCTCTGCCCGTGGGGTCCCTGCCCGTGGGGTCCCTGCCCATGGGGTCCCTGCCCGTGGGGTCTCTGCCCGTGGGGTCCCTGCCCGTGGGGTCTCTGCCCGTGGGGTCCCTGCCCGTGGGGTCTCTGCCCGTGGGGTCCCTGGGGTCTCTGCCCGTTGGGTCTCTGCCCGTGGGGTCCCTGCCCGTGGGGTCCCTGCCCATGGGGTCCCTGCCCGTGGGGTCTCTGCCCGTGGGGTCCCTGCCCGTGGGATCCCTGCCCGTGGGGTCTCTGCCCGTGGGGTCCCTGCCCGTGGGGTCTCTGCCCGTGGGGTCTCTGCCCGTGGGGTCCCTGCCCGTGGGGTCTCTGCCCGTGGGATCCCTGCCCGTGGGGTCTCTGCCCGTGGGATCCCTGCCCGTGGGGTCTCTGCCCGTGGGATCCCTGCCCGTGGGGTCTCTGCCCGTGGGGTCCCTGCCCGTGGGGTTCCTGCCCGTGGGGTCTCTGCCCGTGGGGTCCCTGCCCGTGGGGTCTCTGCCCGTGGGATCCCTGCCCGTGGGGTCTCTGCAGTGGGATCCCTGCCCGTGGGGTCTCTGCCCGTGGGATCCCTGCCTGTGGGGTCTCTGCCCGTGGGATCCCTGCCCGTGGGGTTCCTGCCCGTGGGGTCCCTGCCCGTGGGTTCTCTGCCCGTGGGGTCCCTGCCCGTGGGGTCTCTGCCCATGGGGTCTCTGCCCGTGGGGTCCCTGCCCGTGGGATCCCTGCCTGTGGGGTCTCTGCCCGTGGGGTCCCTGCCCGTGGGGTCTCTGCCCGTGGGGTCTCTGCCCGTGGGGTCCCTGCCCGTGGGGTTTCCTGCCCGTGGGGTTCCTGCCCGTGGGGTCCCTGCCCGTGGGGTCTCTGCCCGTGGGATCCCTGCCCGTGGGGTCTCTGCCCGTGGGATCCCTGCCCGTGGGGTCTCTGCCCGTGGGATCCCTGCCCGTGGGGTCTCTGCCCGTGGGGTCCCTGCCCGTGGGGTTCCTGCCCGTGGGGTCTCTGCCCGTGGGGTCCCTGCCCGTGGGATCTCTGCCCGTGGGATCCCTGCCCGTGGGGTCTCTGCCCGTGGGATCCCTGCCCGTGGGGTCTCTGCCCGTGGGATCCCTGCCCGTTGGGTCTCTGCCCGTGGGATCCCTGCCCGTGGGGTCTCTGCCCATGGGGTCTCTGCCCGTGGGGTCCCTGCCCGTGGGATCCCTGCCTGTGGGGTCTCTGCCCGTGGGGTCCCTGCCCGTGGGGTCTCTGCCCGTGGGGTCTCTGCCCGTGGGGTCCCTGCCCGTGGGGTTCCTGCCCGTGGGGTTCCTGCCCGTGGGGTCCCTGCCCGTGGGGTCTCTGCCCGTGGGATCCCTGCCCGTGGGGTCTCTGCCCGTGGGATCCCTGCCCGTGGGGTCTCTGCCCGTGGGATCCCTGCCCGTGGGGTCTCTGCCCGTGGGGTCCCTGCCCGTGGGGTTCCTGCCCGTGGGGTCTCTGCCCGTGGGGTCCCTGCCCGTGGGATCTCTGCCCGTGGGATCCCTGCCCGTGGGGTCTCTGCCCGTGGGATCCCTGCCCGTGGGGTCTCTGCCCGTGGGATCCCTGCCCGTTGGGTCTCTGCCCGTGGGATCCCTGCCCGTGGGGTCTCTGCCCGTGGGGTCTCTGCCCGTGGGGTCCCTGCCCGTGGGATCCCTGCCCGTGGGGTCTCTGCCCGTGGGGTCCCTGCCCGTGGGGTCTCTGCCCGTGGGGTCTCTGCCCGTGGGGTCCCTGCCCGTGGGGTTCCTGCCCGTGGGGTCTCTGCCCGTGGGGTCCCTGCCCGTGGGGTCTCTGCCCGTGGGATCCCTGCCCGTGGGGTCTCTGCCCGTGGGATCTCTGCCCGTGGGGTCTCTGCCCGTGGGATCCCTGCCCGTGGGGTCTCTGCCCGTGGGGTCCCTGCCCGTGGGGTTCCTGCCCGTGGGGTCTCTGCCCGTGGGGTCCCTGCCCGTGGGGTCCCTGCCCGTGGGATCCCTGCCCGTGGGGTCTCTGCCCGTGGGATCCCTGCCCGTGGGGTCTCTGCCTGTGGGATCCCTGCCCGTGGGGTCTCTGCCCGTGGGATCCCTGCCCGTGGGGTCTCTGCCCGTGGGATCCCTGCCCGTGGGGTCTCTGCCCGTGGGGTCCCTGCCCGTGGGGTCTCTGCCCGTGGGGTCTCTGCCCGTGGGGTCCCTGCCCGTGGGGTCTCTGCCCGTGGGATCCCTGCCCGTGGGGTCTCTGCCCGTGGGATCCCTGCCCGTGGGGTCTCTGCCCGTGGGATCTCTGCCCGTGGGGTCTCTGCCCGTGGGATCCCTGCCCGTGGGGTCTCTGCCCGTGGGGTCCCTGCCCGTGGGGTTCCTGCCCGTGGGGTCTCTGCCCGTGGGGTCCCTGCCCGTGGGGTCCCTGCCCGTGGGATCCCTGCCCGTGGGGTCTCTGCCCGTGGGATCCCTGCCCGTGGGGTCTCTGCCCGTGGGATCCCTGCCCGTGGGGTCTCTGCCCGTGGGATCCCTGCCCGTGGGGTCTCTGCCCGTGGGATCCCTGCCCGTGGGGTCTCTGCCCGTGGGGTCCCTGCCCGTGGGGTCTCTGCCCGTGGGGTCTCTGCCCGTGGGGTCCCTGCCCGTGGGGTCTCTGCCCGTGGGATCCCTGCCCGTGGGGTCTCTGCCCGTGGGATCCCTGCCCATGGGGTTCCTGCCCGTGAGGTTCCTGCCCGTGGGGTCCCTGTCCGTGGGGTCTCTGCCTGTGGGGTTCCTGCCCATGGGGTCCCTGCCCGTGGGGTCTCTGCCCGTGGGGTTCCTGCCCGTGGGGTTCCTGCCCATGGGATCCCTGCCCGTGGGGTCCCTGCCCGTGGGGTCTCTGCCCGTGGGGTTCCTGCCCGTGGGGTTCCTGCCCGTGGGGTCCCTGTCCGTGGGGTCTCTGCCCGTGGGATCCCTGCCCGTGGGGTCCCTGCCCGTGGGATCCCTGCCCGTGGGGTCCCTGCCCGTGGGGTTCCTGCCCGTGGGGTCCCTGCCCGTGGGGTCTCTGCCCGTGGGGTTCCTGCCCGTGGGGTCCCTGCCCGTGGGATCCCTGCCCGTGGGGTCCCTGCCCGTGGGGTCCCTGCCCGTGGGGTCTCTGCCCGTGGGGTTCCTGCCCGTGGGGTCTCTGCCCGTGGGGTCCCTGCCCGTGGGGTCTCTGCCCGTGGGGTCTCTGCCCGTGGGGTCCCTGCCCGTGGGGTCTCTGCCCGTGAGGTTCCTGCCCGTGGGGTCCCTGTCCGTGGGGTCTCTGCCTGTGGGGTTCCTGCCCATGGGGTCTCTGCCCGTGGGGTCTCTGCCCGTGGGGTTCCTGCCCGTGGGGTCCCTGCCCGTGGGGTTCCTGCCTGTGAGGTCTCTGCCCGTGGGGTCTCTGCCCCTGGGGTCTCTGCCCGTGGGGTCCCTGCCCGTGGGGTTCCTGCCCGTGAGGTCTCTGCCCGTGGGGTCTCTGCCCGGGGGGTCTCTGCCCGTGGGGTCCCTGCCCGTGGGGTCTCTGCCCGTGGGGTCTCTGCCTGTGGGGTCTCTGCCCGTGGGGTCTCTGCCCGTGGGGTCTCTGCGCTGCTGTCACTCCCACCCTCACTGCCTTGTGCTCCTGTCTGATCAGTTTATACCCCCCCAGTAGGGGCCACACTACCTCCCTGGGCAGATCTCTTCTTGCCTCTGGACAGTCTCCCTTTCCTGACCGGCGCATACACAGGAGCCGCACCATCGCCTGGTCCTTTAGAAAGAGGGAAAAGAAAATTAGATGAAGTGGGAAGGTCAGATGGGGCCCTGGGCAGGCAGGCAGACAGACAGGCAGACAGACAGGCAGACAGGCAGACAGGCAGGCAGGCAGACAGGCAGACAGGCAGACAGGCAGGCAGACAGGCAGACAGGCAGACAGGCAGACAGGCAGGCAGACAGGCAGACAGGCAGACAGGCAGACAGGCAGACAGGCAGGCAGACAGGCAGACAGGCAGACAGGCAGACAGGCAGGCAGACAGACAGACAGGCAGACAGGCAGGCAGGCAGGCAGACAGGCAGACAGGCAGGCAGACAGGCAGACAGACAGGCAGACAGGCAGACAGGCAGGCAGGCAGGCAGACAGGCAGACAGGCAGACAGGCAGGCAGACAGGCAGACAGGCAGACAGGCAGACAGGCAGACAGGCAGGCAGACAGACAGACAGGCAGACAGGCAGGCAGGCAGACAGGCAGACAGGCAGACAGGCAGGCAGACAGGCAGACAGGCAGACAGGCAGACAGGCAGGCAGACAGGCAGACAGGCAGACAGGCAGACAGGCAGACAGGCAGGCAGACAGACAGACAGGCAGACAGGCAGGCAGGCAGACAGGCAGACAGGCAGACAGGCAGGCAGACAGGCAGACAGGCAGACAGGCAGACAGACAGGCAGGCAGGCAGGCAGGCAGGCAGACAGGCAGACAGGCAGACAGGCAGGCAGACAGGCAGACAGGCAGACAGGCAGACAGGCAGACAGGCAGACAGGCAGGCAGACAGGCAGACAGGCAGGCAGGCAGACAGGCAGACAGGCAGGCAGGCAGGCAGACAGGCAGACAGGCAGACAGGCAGGCAGACAGGCAGACAGGCAGGCAGGCAGGCAGGCAGGCAGGCAGACAGGCAGACAGGCAGACAGGCAGGCAGGCAGGCAGGCAGACAGGCAGGCAGGCAGGCAGGCAGGCAGGCAGGCAGGCAGGCAGACAGGCAGACAGGCAGACAGGCAGACAGGCAGGCAGACAGGCAGACAGGCAGGCAGACAGGCAGACAGACAGACAGGCAGACAGGCAGGCAGACAGGCAGGCAGGCAGACAGACAGGCAGACAGGCAGGCAGACAGGCAGACAGGCAGACAGGCAGACAGGCAGGCAGACAGGCAGGCAGGCAGACAGACAGGCAGACAGGCAGGCAGACAGGCAGACAGGCAGACAGGCAGACAGGCAGGCAGACAGACAGGCAGACAGGCAGGCAGACAGGCAGGCAGACAGGCAGACAGGCAGGCAGACAGACAGACAGGCAGGCAGACAGGCAGGCAGACAGACAGGCAGACAGGCAGACAGGCAGGCAGGCAGACAGGCAGACAGGCAGACAGGCAGGCAGGCAGACAGGCAGACAGACAGACAGGCAGACAGGCAGGCAGACAGGCAGACAGGCAGACAGACAGACAGGCAGACAGGCAGACAGGCAGACAGGCAGGCAGGCAGACAGACAGACAGGCAGACAGGCAGGCAGACAGGCAGACAGACAGACAGGCAGACAGGCAGGCAGACAGACAGACAGGCAGGCAGGCAGACAGGCAGACAGGCAGACAGGCAGGCAGACAGGCAGACAGGCAGACAGGCAGGCAGACAGGCAGACAGACAGACAGGCAGACAGGCAGGCAGACAGACAGACAGGCAGGCAGACAGACAGGCAGGCAGACAGACAGGCAGGCAGGGGCCACACTACCTTCCTGGTGAGACTGATTTTTCTTTTTGCTTTTGGATTTGTTCTCTTGCTTCACAGCCACATAAGTAGAAAGGTTTTGCTCTTCTTTCCCTGACGAGGGACAAAAAAGGGAGAAATGGGGCATCGCCCACAATATCGGATTTGATAAACTAAATGTTCTGGATCCATAGAAATGGACCAATAGAAATGGACCCCCCCCCCCCCCCGCAGAATGTAACTGCTAAACAGGGTAGGAGAAGGCAGAGCAGCCTGTGCCCCTGGGGGATCCATATAACCCCAATACCCTATAGGGGGCGCTGCTGGGGCAGAGCAGATATGTTGGGCCGGGGCAGTTGATTGGTGGGATTGCTAGGTTCCTAGGCAGCTTCAATGTGTTTGGTTGGGTGAAGCCAACTGATTCCCCAGTGATTTATTACCTTACACCCCCGCCCCCCCCCCCCCCATGTCTTTGTTTTGCCCCCTGTTAACTTTTCTCAATGACACCCCCTGGGGGTAAAGCCGGATAGTTTGGGGAAACCATGTCTGATACCCCTGCCCTGCCGAGCTTCTAATGCCCCCTCAAACTGCCCTCCCCAGCCAAGGGACCCACTGACCCCATTATCTCCTACACTTGCCCCATTAACTGACCCCATTAACTCCCACACTGACCCCATTAACTGACCCCATTATCCCTGTCTGCTTTATACCCAGCAGCCCCCGAGGCACCAACTGGTTCCCCCAAACGGCCCAAAGCATAGAAACCGGCACATTGTGTCACTTACTATGTTGCTATGTTACTAAGTTATTATGTTATTAAGTTACTATGTTAAGTTAGTAGGTTAGTAGGTTAGTAGGTTAGTAGGTTAGTGGGTTAGTAGGTTAGTAGGTTAATAGGTTACTAGGTTAGTAGGTTACTAGGTTAGTAGGTTAGTAGGTTGGTAGGTTAGTAAGTTACTAGGTTAGTAGGTTAGTAGGTTGGTAGGTTATTAGGTTAGTAGGTTACTAGGTTAGTAGGTTAGTAGGTTACTAGGTTAGTAGGTTAGAAGTTTAGCAGGTTAGTAGGTTACTAGGTTAGTAGGTTAGTAGGTTACTAGGTTACTAGGTTAGTAGGTTACTAGGTTAGTAGGTTACTAGGTTACTAGTAGTAGATAGTAGAGATAGTGGAAGTGAGAATCCGCTGGGCAGAACTGTGTGAAATAAAAACATGAAATAAATGTTGATCAGTTACAGAGAGGGAGTCGAAGAGATATTTGTGGGGACCCCTCACCCCTAAATACTGCACTTACTGTTATTTCCCCCCTTTCATTACCCAAGGGAGGACTAAACAGCCCCAAAGGTTCCATACAAAGAGGGGCCCAAGGCTGGGGGGCATCAGGGCTGATACTGGCCAATAGTTTATTCCCGGGGGGAACCAATAGTCTGGGGGTTTGGGGGGCGGATAGGGAATGAGTGACCAACCAATAGTTTGTTCCCGGGGGGGCACCAATAGTCTGGGGGTTTGGGGGGCGGATAGGGAATGAGTGACCAACCAGTAGTTTATTCCCGGGGGAGCACCAATAGTCTGGGGGTTTGGGGGGGCGGATAGGGAATGAGTGACCAACCAATAGTTTATTCCCGGGGGGCACCAATAGTCTGGGGGTTTGGGGGGGCGGATAGGGAATGAGTGACCAACCAATAGTTTGTTCCCGGGGGGGCACCAATAGTCTGGGGGTTTGGGGGGCGGATAGGGAATGAGTGACCAACCAATAGTTTATTCCCGGGGGGCACCAATAGTCTGGGGGTTTGGGGGGGCGGATAGGGAATGAGTGACCAACCAATAGTTTGTTCCCGGGGGGGCACCAATAGTCTGGGGGTTTGGGGGGGCGGATAGGGAATGAGTGACCAACCAATAGTTTGTTCCCGGGGGGAACCAATAGTCTGGGGGTTTGGGGGGACGGATAGGGAATGAGTGACCAACCAATAGTTTATTCCCGGGGGGAACCAATAGTCTGGGGGTTTGGGGGGGGGATAGGGAATGAGTGACCAACCAATAGTTTATTCCCGGGGGGGGCACCAATAGTCTGGGGGTTTGGGGGGCGGATAGGGAATGAGTGACCAACCAATAGTTTGTTCCCGGGGGGCACCAATAGTCTGGGGGTTTGGGGGGGCGGATAGGGAATGAGTGACCAACCAATAGTTTATTCCCGGGGGGGCACCAATAGTCTGGGGGTTTGGGGGGGCGGATAGGGAATGAGTGACCAACCAATAGTTTATTCCCGGGGGGCACCAATAGTCTGGGGGTTTGGGGGGGCGGATAGGGAATGAGTGACCAACCAATAGTTTGTTCCCGGGGGCACCAATAGTCTGGGGGTTTGGGGGGGCGGATAGGGAATGAGTGACCAACCAATAGTTTATTCCCGGGGGGGCACCAATAGTCTGGGGGTTTGGGGGGCGGATAGGGAATGAGTGACCAACCAATAGTTTGTTCCCGGGGGGCACCAATAGTCTGGGGGTTTGGGGGGCGGATAGGGAATGAGTGACCAACCAATAGTTTATTCCCGGGGGGGCACCAATAGTCTGGGGGTTTGGGGGGGCGGATAGGGAATGAGTGACCAACCAATAGTTTATTCCCGGGGGGCACCAATAGTCTGGGGGTTTGGGGGGGCGGATAGGGAATGAGTGACCAACCAATAGTTTATTCCCGGGGGGCACCAATAGTCTGGGGGTTTGGGGGGGCGGATAGGGAATGAGTGACCAACCAATAGTTTATTCCCGGGGGGGCACCAATAGTCTGGGGGTTTGGGGGGGCGGATAGGGAATGAGTGACCAACCAATAGTTTATTCCCGGGGGGCACCAATAGTCTGGGGGTTTGGGGGGGCGGATAGGGAATGAGTGACCAACCAATAGTTTATTCCCGGGGGGGCACCAATAGTCTGGGGGTTTGGGGGGCGGATAGGGAATGAGTGACCAACCAATAGTTTATTCCCAGGGGGAACCAATAGTCTGGGGTTTGGGGGGGCGGATAGGGAATGAGTGACCAACCAATAGTTTATTCCCGGGGGGAACCAATAGTCTGGGGGTTTGGGGGGGCGGATAGGGAATGAGTGACCAACCAATAGTTTATTCCCGGGGGGGCACCAATAGTCTGGGGGTTTGGGGGGGCGGATAGGGAATGAGTGACCAACCAATAGTTTATTCCCGGGGGGCACCAATAGTCTGGGGGTTTGGGGGGGCGGATAGGGAATGAGTGACCAACCAATAGTTTATTCCCGGGGGGGCACCAATAGTCTGGGGGTTTGGGGGGCGGATAGGGAATGAGTGACCAACCAATAGTTTATTCCCAGGGGGAACCAATAGTCTGGGGGTTTGGGGGGGCGGATAGGGAATGAGTGACCAACCAATAGTTTATTCCCGGGGGGAACCAATAGTCTGGGGGTTTGGGGGGGCGGATAGGGAATGAGTGACCAACCAATAGTTTATTCCCGGGGGGGCACCAATAGTCTGGGGGTTTGGGGGGGCGGATAGGGAATGAGTGACCAACCAATAGTTTATTCCCGGGGGGCACCAATAGTCTGGGGGTTTGGGGGGGCGGATAGGGAATGAGTGACCAACCAATAGTTTATTCCCGGGGGGAACCAATAGTCTGGGGGTTTGGGGGGGCGGATAGGGAATGAGTGACCAACCAATAGTTTATTCCCGGGGGGCACCAATAGTCTGGGGGTTTGGGGGGGCGGATAGGGAATGAGTGACCAACCAATAGTTTATTCCCGGGGGGGCACCAATAGTCTGGGGGTTTGGGGGGCGGATAGGGAATGAGTGACCAACCAATAGTTTATTCCCGGGGGGAACCAATAGTCTGGGGGTTTGGGGGGGCGGATAGGGAATGAGTGACCAACCAATAGTTTGTTCCCGGGGGGAACCAATAGTCTGGGGGTTTGGGGGGGCGGATAGGGAATGAGTGAATAACCCCGTTAGGGGCAGATCCTACCTGGTGCCGGCGGCTGGGGCCCTTGGAGACTGGGTTCCGACCAGTTGAACTGGGAGTAGGTTACGGATTCAGCCATTGCTCCTGTCACTGCCAGTTCTGACTCCCCAGCGATGGGACTGAGACACTGACACAGGAACTGACACTCAGAGAGGGAAGAGGTTTCGCTCCCCGGCTATTTCTGTCATTCGCAGAAACTTCCGCAACCAGCAAAGTAAGGGGGAGACATGGGGAATTCATTTCAGGAGCAGACACTTTCCAATCACTTACCCCCTTCCTCCCAATATACCCCCTACCCCCCCGGCAGCCAGACCCAAACTCAATCACTTACCCCTTTCCTCCCAATATACCCCCTACCCCCCCGGCAGCCAGACCCAAACTCAGTCACTTACCCCCTTCCCCCCATTATACCCCCTACCCCCCCGGCAGCCAGGCCCAAACTCAGTCACTTACCCCCTTCCCCCCATTATACCCCCTACCCCACCGGCAGCCAGGCCCAAACTCAGTCACTTACCCCTTTCCCCCCATTATACCCCCTACCCCACCGGCAGCCAGGCCCAAACTCAGTCACTTACCCCTTTCCTCCCATTATACCCCCTACCCCCCCGGCAGCCAGACCCAAACTCAGTCACTTACCCCTTTCCTCCCATTATACCCCCTACCCCACCGGCAGCCAGGCCCAAACTCAGTCACTTACCCCTTTCCTCCCATTATACCCCCTACCCCCCCGGCAGCCAGGCCCAAACTCAGTCACTTACCCCTTTCCTCCCATTATACCCCCTACCCCCCCGGCAGCCAGGCCCAAACTCAGTCACTTACCCCTTTCCTCCCATTATACCCCTACCCCACCGGCAGCCAGGCCCAAACTCAGTCACTTACCCCTTTCCTCCCATTATACCCCCTACCCCCCCGGCAGCCAGACCCAAACTCAATCACTTACCCCTTTCCCCCCATTATACCCCCTACCCCACCGGCAGCCAGACCCAAACTCAATCACTTACCCCTTTCCCCCCATTATACCCCCTACCCCCCCGGCAGCCAGACCCAAACTCAATCACTTACCCCTTTCCCCCCATTATACCCCCTACCCCACCGGCAGCCAGACCCAAACTCAATCACTTACCCCTTTCCCCCCATTATACCCCCTACCCCACCGGCAGCCAGACCCAAACTCAATCACTTACCCCTTTCCTCCCATTATACCCCCTACCCCACCGGCAGCCAGACCCAAACTCAATCACTTACCCCTTTCCTCCCATTATACCCCCTACCCCACTGGCAGCCAGACCCAAACTCAATCACTTACCCCTTTCCCCCCATTATACCCCCTACCCCACCGGCAGCCAGACCCAAACTCAGTCACTTACCCCCTTCCTCCCATTATACCCCCTACCCCACCGGCAGCCAGACCCAAACTCAGTCACTTACCCCTTTCCCCCCATTATACCCCCTACCCCACCGGCAGCCAGACCCAAACTCAATCACTTACCCCTTTCCCCCGATTATACCCCCTACCCCACCGGCAGCCAGACCCAAACTCAATCACTTACCCCTTTCCCCCCATTATACCCCCTACCCCACCGGCAGCCAGACCCAAACTCAGTCACTTACCCCTTTCCCCCCATTATACCCCCTACCCCACCGGCAGCCAGACCCAAACTCAGTCACTTACCCCCTTCCTCCCATTATACCCCCTACCCCACCGGCAGCCAGACCCAAACTCAACCACTTACCCCCTTCCTCCCATTATACCCCCTACCCCACCGGCAGCCAGACCCAAACTCAGTCACTTACCCCTTTCCCCCCATTATACCCCCTACCCCACCGGCAGCCAGGCACAAACTCAATCACTTACCCCTTTCCCCCCATTATACCCCCTACCCCACCGGCAGCCAGACCCAAACTCAGTCACTTACCCCCTTCCCCCATTATACCCCCTACCCCACCGGCAGCCAGACCCAAACTCAGTCACTTACCCCCTTCCTCCCATTATACCCCCTACCCCACCGGCAGCCAGACCCAAACTCAGTCACTTACCCCTTTCCCCCCATTATACCCCCTACCCCACCGGCAGCCAGACCCAAACTCAACCACTTACCCCCTTCCTCCCATTATACCCCCTACCCCACCGGCAGCCAGACCCAAACTCAGTCACTTACCCCCTTCCTCCCATTATACCCCCTACCCCACCGGCAGCCAGACCCAAACTCAACCACTTACCCCCTTCCTCCCATTATACCCCCTACCCCACCGGCAGCCAGACCCAAACTCAGTCACTTACCCCTTTCCTCCCATTATACCCCCTACCCCACCGGCAGCCAGGCACAAACTCAATCACTTACCCCTTTCCCCCCATTATACCCCCTACCCCACCGGCAGCCAGACCCAAACTCAGTCACTTACCCCTTTCCCCCCATTATACCCCCTACCCCACCGGCAGCCAGACCCAAACTCAACCACTTACCCCCTTCCTCCCATTATACCCCCTACCCCACCGGCAGCCAGACCCAAACTCAGTCACTTACCCCTTTCCCCCCATTATACCCCCTACCCCACCGGCAGCCAGACCCAAACTCAGTCACTTACCCCTTTCCCCCCATTATACCCCCTACCCCACCGGCAGCCAGACCCAAACTCAGTCACTTACCCCCTTCCTCCCATTATACCCCCTACCCCCCGGCAGCCAGGCCCAAACTCAATCACTTACCCCTTTCCCCCCATTATACCCCCTACCCCACTGGCAGCCAGACCCAAACTCAGTCACTTACCCCTTTCCCCCCATTATATCCCCTACCCCACCGGCAGCCAGGCACAAACTCAGTCACTTACCCCCTTCCTCCCATTATACCCCCTACCCCACCGGCAGCCAGACCCAAACTCAGTCACTTACCCCTTTCCCCCCATTATACCCCCTACCCCACCGGCAGCCAGACCCAAACTCAGTCACTTACCCCCTTCCTCCCATTATACCCCCTACCCCCCCGGCAGCCAGGCCCAAACTCAATCACTTACCCCTTTCCCCCCATTATACCCCCTACCCCACTGGCAGCCAGACCCAAACTCAGTCACTTACCCCTTTCCCCCCATTATATCCCCTACCCCACCGGCAGCCAGGCACAAACTCAGTCACTTACCCCCTTCCTCCCATTATACCCCCTACCCCACCGGCAGCCAGGCCCAAACTCAGTCACTTACCCCTTTCCCCCCATTATATCCCCTACCCCACCGGCAGCCAGGCACAAACTCAGTCACTTACCCCCTTCCTCCCATTATACCCCCTACCCCCCCGGCAGCCAGACCCAAACTCAGTCACTTTACCCCTTTCCCCCCATTATATCCCCTACCCCACCGGCAGCCAGGCACAAACTCAGTCACTTACCCCTTTCCCCCCATTATATCCCCTACCCCACCGGCAGCCAGACCCAAACTCAGTCACTTACCCCCTTCCCCCATTATACCCCCTACCCCCCCGGCAGCCAGACCCAAACTCAGTCACTTACCCCTTTCCCCCCATTATACCCCCTACCCCACCGGCAGCCAGGCACAAACTCAGTCACTTACCCCCTTCCCCCATTATACCCCTACCCCACCGGCAGCCAGACCCAAACTCAGTCACTTACCCCCTTCCTCCCATTATACCCCCTACCCCCCCGGCAGCCAGGCCCAAACTCAGTCACTTACCCCTTTCCCCCCATTATACCCCCTACCCCACCGGCAGCCAGGCACAAACTCAGTCACTTACCCCTTTCCTCCCATTATACCCCTACCCCCCGGCAGCCAGACCCAAACTCAATCACTTACCCCTTTCCCCCATTATACCCCCTACCCCACCGGCAGCCAGACCCAAACTCAGTCACTTACCCCTTTCCTCCCATTATACCCCCTACCCCACCGGCAGCCAGACCCAAACTCAGTCACTTACCCCCTTCCCCCATTATACCCCCTACCCCCCCGGCAGCCAGACCCAAACTCAGTCACTTACCCCTTTCCCCCCATTATACCCCCTACCCCACCGGCAGCCAGACCCAAACTCAGTCACTTACCCCCTTCCCCATTATACCCCCTACCCCCCCGGCAGCCAGACCCAAACTCAGTCACTTACCCCTTTCCCCCCATTATACCCCCTACCCCACCGGCAGCCAGACCCAAACTCAGTCACTTACCCCCTTCCCCCATTATACCCCCTACCCCCCCGGCAGCCAGACCCAAACTCAGTCACTTACCCCTTTCCCCCCATTATACCCCCTACCCCACCGGCAGCCAGGCACAAACTCAGTCACTTACCCCCTTCCCCCATTATACCCCTACCCCACCGGCAGCCAGGCCCAAACTCAGTCACTTACCCCTTTCCCCCCATTATACCCCCTACCCACTGGCAGCCAGGCCCAAACTCAATTACTCACCCCTTTCCCCCATTATACCCCCTACCCCACCGGCAGCCAGACCCAAACTCAATCACTTACCCCTTTCCCCCATTATATCCCCTACCCCACCGGCAGCCAGACCCAAACTCAGTCACTTACCCCTTTCCCCCCATTATACCCCCTACCCCACCGGCAGCCAGACCCAAACTCAGTCACTTACCCCTTTCCCCATTATATCCCCTACCCACCGGCAGCCAGACCCAAACTCAGTCACTTACCCCTTTCCCCCCATTATACCCCCTACCCCACCGGCAGCCAGACCCAAACTCAGTCACTTACCCCTTTCCCCCCATTATACCCCCTACCCCACCGGCAGCCAGACCCAAACTCAGTCACTTACCCCTTTCCCCCCATTATACCCCCTACCCCACTGGCAGCCAGACCCAAACTCAGTCACTTACCCCCTTCCCCCATTATACCCCCTACCCCACTGGCAGCCAGGCCCAAACTCAGTCACTTACCCCTTTCCTCCCATTATATCCCCTACCCCACTGGCAGCCAGACCCAAACTCAGTCACTTACCCCTTCCCCCCATTATACCCCCTACCCCACTGGCAGCCAGGCCCAAACTCAGTCACTTACCCCTTTCCTCCCATTATACCCCCTACCCCACCGGCAGCCAGACCCAAACTCAACCACTTACCCCTTTCCCCCATTATACCCCTACCCCACCGGCAGCCAGACCCAAACTCAGTCACTTACCCCTTTCCCCCCATTATACCCCTACCCCACCGGCAGCCAGACCCAAACTCAGTCACTTACCCCTTTCCCCCCATTATACCCCCTACCCCACCGGCAGCCAGACCAAAACTCAGTCACTTACCCCTTTCCCCCCATTATACCCCCTACCCCACCGGCAGCCAGACCCAAACTCAGTCACTTACCCCCTTCCTCCCATTATACCCCCTACCCCACCGGCAGCCAGACCCAAACTCAATCACTTACCCCTTTCCCCCATTATACCCCCTACCCCACCGGCAGCCAGACCCAAACTCAGTCACTTACCCCCTTCCTCCCATTATACCCCCTACCCCCCCGGCAGCCAGGCCCAAACTCAGTCACTTACCCCTTTCCCCCCATTATACCCCCTACCCCACCGGCAGCCAGGCACAAACTCAGTCACTTACCCCTTTCCTCCCATTATACCCCCTACCCCCCCCGGCAGCCAGACCCAAACTCAATCACTTACCCCTTTCCCCCATTATACCCCCTACCCCACCGGCAGCCAGACCCAAACTCAGTCACTTACCCCTTTCCTCCCATTATACCCCCTACCCCACCGGCAGCCAGACCCAAACTCAGTCACTTACCCCCTTCCCCCATTATACCCCTACCCCCCGGCAGCCAGACCCAAACTCAGTCACTTACCCCTTTCCCCCCATTATACCCCCTACCCCACCGGCAGCCAGACCCAAACTCAGTCACTTACCCCTTCCCCCATTATACCCCCTACCCCCCCGGCAGCCAGACCCAAACTCAGTCACTTACCCCTTTCCCCCCATTATACCCCCTACCCCACCGGCAGCCAGACCCAAACTCAGTCACTTACCCCCTTCCCCCATTATACCCCCTACCCCCCCGGCAGCCAGACCCAAACTCAGTCACTTACCCCTTTCCCCCCATTATACCCCCTACCCCACCGGCAGCCAGGCACAAACTCAGTCACTTACCCCCTTCCCCCATTATACCCCCTACCCCACCGGCAGCCAGGCCCAAACTCAGTCACTTACCCCTTTCCCCCCATTATACCCCCTACCCCACTGGCAGCCAGGCCCAAACTCAATTACTCACCCCTTTCCCCCATTATACCCCCTACCCCACCGGCAGCCAGACCCAAACTCAGTCACTTACCCCTTTCCCCCCATTATACCCCCTACCCCACCGGCAGCCAGACCCAAACTCAGTCACTTACCCCTTTCCCCCATTATATCCCCTACCCCACCGGCAGCCAGACCCAAACTCAGTCACTTACCCCTTTCCCCCCATTATACCCCCTACCCCACCGGGCAGCCAGACCCAAACTCAGTCACTTACCCCTTTCCCCCCATTATACCCCTACCCCACCGGCAGCCAGACCCAAACTCAGTCCACTTACCCCTTTCCCCCCATTATACCCCCTACCCCACTGGCAGCCAGACCCAAACTCAGTCACTTACCCCCTTCCCCCATTATACCCCCTACCCCACTGGCAGCCAGGCCCAAACTCAGTCACTTACCCCTTTCCTCCCATTATATCCCCTACCCCACTGGCAGCCAGACCCAAACTCAGTCACTTACCCCCTTCCCCCATTATACCCCCTACCCCACTGGCAGCCAGGCCCAAACTCAGTCCACTTACCCCTTTCCTCCCATTATACCCCCTACCCCACCGGCAGCCAGACCCAAACTCAACCACTTACCCCTTTCCCCCCATTATACCCCCTACCCCACCGGCAGCCAGACCCAAACTCAGTCACTTACCCCTTTCCCCCCATTATACCCCCTACCCCACCGGCAGCCAGACCCAAACTCAGTCACTTACCCCTTTCCCCCCATTATACCCCCTACCCCACCGGCAGCCAGACCAAAACTCAGTCACTTACCCCTTTCCCCCCATTATACCCCCTACCCCCCCGGCAGCCAGGCCCAAACTCAGTCACTTACCCCTTTCCCCCCATTATACCCCCTACCCCACCGGCAGCCAGGCCCAAACTCAATCACTTACCCCTTTCCCCCCATTATACCCCCCTACCCCCCGGCAGCCAGACCCAAACTCAGTCACTTACCCCTTTCCCCCATTATATCCCCTACCCCACCGGCAGCCAGGCACAAACTCAGTCACTTACCCCCTTCCTCCCATTATACCCCCTACCCCACCGGCAGCCAGACCCAAACTCAGTCACTTACCCCTTTCCCCCATTATACCCCCTACCCCCCGGCAGCCAGACCCAAACTCAGTCACTTACCCCTTCCCCCATTATACCCCCTACCCCACCGGCAGCCAGGCACAAACTCAGTCACTTACCCCTTTCCCCCCATTATATCCCCTACCCCACCGGCAGCCAGACCCCAAACTCAGTCACTTACCCCCTTCCCCCATTATACCCCCTACCCCACCGGCAGCCAGGCCCAAACTCAGTCACTTACCCCTTTCCCCCCATTATACCCCCTACCCCCCCGGCAGCCAGACCCAAACTCAGTCACTTACCCCTTTCCCCCCATTATACCCCCTACCCCACCGGCAGCCAGGCACAAACTCAGTCACTTACCCCCTTCCCCCATTATACCCCTACCCCACCGGCAGCCAGACCCAAACTCAGTCACTTACCCCCTTCCTCCCATTATACCCCCTACCCCACCGGCAGCCAGACCCAAACTCAGTCACTTACCCCCTTCCCCCATTATACCCCTACCCCACCGGCAGCCAGACCCAAACTCAGTCACTTACCCCCTTCCTCCCATTATACCCCCTACCCCACTGGCAGCCAGGCCCAAACTCAATTACTCACCCCTTTCCCCCATTATACCCCTACCCCACCGGCAGCCAGACCCAAACTCAGTCACTTACCCCTTTCCTCCCATTATACCCCCTACCCCACCGGCAGCCAGGCCCAAACTCAATCACTTACCCCTTTCCCCCATTATACCCCCTACCCCACCGGCAGCCAGACCCAAACTCAGTCACTTACCCCTTTCCTCCCATTATACCCCCTACCCCACTGGCAGCCAGGCCCAAACTCAGTCACTTACCCCTTTTCCTCCCATTATACCCCCTACCCCACCGGCAGCCAGACCCAAACTCAACCACTTACCCCTTTCCCCCCATTATACCCCCTACCCCACCGGCAGCCAGGCACAAACTCAGTCACTTACCCCCTTCCCCCATTATACCCCTACCCCACCGGCAGCCAGACCCAAACTCAGTCACTTACCCCCTTCCTCCCATTATACCCCCTACCCCCCCGGCAGCCAGGCCCAAACTCAGTCACTTACCCCTTTCCCCCCATTATACCCCCTACCCCACTGGCAGCCAGACCCAAACTCAATCACTTACCCCTTTCCCCCCATTATACCCCCTACCCCACCGGCAGCCAGACCCAAACTCAATCACTTACCCCTTTCCTCCCATTATACCCCCTACCCCACTGGCAGCCAGGCCCAAACTCAATTACTCACCCCTTTCCCCCATTATACCCCCTACCCCACCGGCAGCCAGACCCAAACTCAATCACTTACCCCTTTCCTCCCATTATACCCCCTACCCCACTGGCAGCCAGGCCCAAACTCAGTCACTTACCCCTTTCCTCCCATTATACCCCCTACCCCACCGGCAGCCAGACCCAAACTCAACCACTTACCCCTTTCCCCCCATTATACCCCCTACCCCACTGGCAGCCAGACCCAAACTCAACCACTTACCCCTTTCCTCCCATTATACCCCCTACCCCACTGGCAGCCAGGCCCAAACTCAGTCACTTACCCCCTCCAGTTGGGTGCTTGTCCCAGTGGAACAGGGAGCCTGGGCGCCCAACTCCTGGCAGGGATATAGTATGGGAGGTTGGGCAATGAGGGGCCACCACAGAACCCCTCAAACTAAGATTCAGCAACACCCATTAGGTGGAACCAGCTGGACATTAGGCCAACAATGTACTGTAAGAACTGGTACCGAGTCCCTGGGAAACTCAATGATCTCCCAAGGCTCAAGCCCAGTCAGGGAAACCATATTCCCAACTTCTTACCCATTTGGACTCCATCTCGGTGGCTATTGGGACAATATCCAGAAACCTAAACAGAACCTCCTCCAGGGGAGCTGGGCCGGCTCGCTCCTTCTGTTTGTGCCACAGTTCCAAGGCCGGTTACACGGAGTCGACCATTTTATTCTAGACACCCAAACCCAGTTGGCCAAACACCAGTAGACATGGGTCCTTCAGACCAATCTGGCGGCTTATCTGCCCATGTATGGGGCCTCCCCAACCAATATCTGGCCAAAGATCCTCCAGGTGTCGGGTGGGTGGGATTTTGCTGTTGGACCAAGGACCCCATTGGCTCATTGATTTGGTCCTTTTTCCAACGTCTCAAACCCCCTCTATTGTAATGGGACGGTGGGGCCCTATCACCCTGGGTGGGAATATCGGGGGGGCAAAGATTGCTCGTTTAGTGACCTCGCCAAATGGGCCAATCTGTTGGATCACCGGAGGGTCCCTGACCCCAAGGGGCATTAATGGTGAGACCCCGGGGGGAGAATTGGCACCGACCCAAAGATTCCAATGGGCGGGAAAACTAGTTGCGCTGAATGAAATGAAAAAGTCCATTTACTTTAATGGGTTCCGTGAGTTTTTCCTGTGAAGCCCAATGGGTCAGAATCCTGGGACAAGTAAGTGTGGGGCCCCCCACATAGCAGCCCCTATGGGTCCCCCTGTATCGTACCATTATAGTGTGGGCCCCCCACATAGCAGCCCCTATGGGTCCCCCTGTATCGTACCATTATAGTGTGGGCCCCCCACATAGCAGCCCCTATGGGTCCCCCTGTATCGTACCATTATAGTGTGGGCCCCCCCATAGCAGCCCCTATGGGTACCCCTGTATCGTACCATTATAGTGTGGGCCCCCCACATAGCAGCCCCTATGGGTACCCCTGTATCGTACCATTATAGTGTGGGCCCCCCACATAGCAGCCCCTATGGGTCCCCCTGTATCGTACCATTATAGTGTGGGCCCCCCACATAGCAGCCCCTATGGGTCCCCCTGTATCGTACCATTATAGTGTGGGGCCCCCCATAGAAGCCCCTATGGGTCCCCCTGTATCGTACCATTATAGTGTGGGGCCCCCCATAGAAGCCCCTATGGGTCCCCCTGTATCGTACCATTATAGTGTGGGCCCCCCCATAGCAGCCCCTATGGGTCCCCCTGTATCGTACCATTATAGTGTGGGCCCCCCCATATCAGCCCCTATGGTTACCCCTGTATCGTACCATTATAGTGTGGGCCCCCCCATAGCAGCCCCTATGGGTCCCCCTGTATCGTACCATTATAGTGTGGGCCCCCCTGTATCGTACCATTATAGTGTGGGCCCCCCACATAGCAGCCCCTATGGGTCCCCCTGTATCGTACCATTATAGTGTGGGCCCCCCATAGCAGCCCCTATGGGTACCCCTGTATCGTACCATTATAGTGTGGGACCCCCATAGCAGCCCCTATGGGTCCCCCTGTATCGTACCATTATAGTGTGGGACCCCCATAGCAGCCCCTATGGGTACCCCTGTATCGTACCATTATAGTGTGGGCCCCCCCATAGCAGCCCCTATGGTTACCCCTGTATCGTGGTGCCCATGTGATGCCAATGCAACGTATAAGTTACAGTCGGGCAGGAGAATTGCCAAGGGCAGAATATTTCCGCTCAACAACCCGGGTGCAAGTGGAGGATGGCGCCCCCTAGTGCTCATTTGCTAAACTGGGTCTGGCTGCCCGGCTATCGGTACTGTGTGTAACGCACACTGTGCCCCCCGGCACCCCACTACCATGGAGAAAGCATGAAGGCAACGGGACCCCCATGAATGGAACAGGGCCTAATGAATAAAGCAGGACCCCCATTAAGGCTGTGGGACCCCCATGAAGGCAGCGAGACCCCCATGAATGGAACAGGGCCTAATGAATAAAGCAGGACCCCCATTAAGGCTGTGGGACCCCCATGAAGGCAGCGAGACCCCCATAAAGGCAGCAAGACCCCCATAAAGGCAGCGAGACCCCCATAAAGGCAGCAAGACCCTACAGCCGGAGTGGCTCTGGGCTGGGGCTGCAGGATGTGGTTTCTCTGTGAGTCAATAGCAGAACCGGCGCCTTTCATTACCGGATTCTAATTATATCTGAGTTATAATGGGAGATACAGGGAGCTCAGTGTGTGACTGTCCCACCCCGGGGCCCCCAGCACCCATACTCCCCCCTCACTATCAACTGACCCCAAGGGGCTCCTTACTGTAAGGGCAGTCAGGTTATGGGGTTCCCTACCCAGAGAGGGGGAATGAGTGATACATTGGGGGTGGGGAGGAAAGGGGATCTCACCATCAGCATAGGAAGGGGTTCCTTACTGTAAGGGCAGTCAGGTTATGGGGTTCCCTACCCAGAGAGGGGGAATGAGTGATACATTGGGGGTGGGGAGGAAAGGGGATCTCACCATCAGCATAGGAAGGGGTTCCTTACTGTAAGGGCAGTCAGGTTATGGGGTTCCCTACCCAGAGAGGGGGAATGGGTGATACATTGGGGGTGGGGGGGAAAGGGGATCTCACCATCAGCATAGGAAGGGGTTCCTTACTGTAAGGGCAGTCAGGTTATGGGGTTCCCTACCCAGAGAGGGGGAATGAGTGATACATTGGGGGTGGGGAGGAAAGGGGATCTCACCATCAGCATAGGAAGGGGTTCCTTACTGTAAGGGCAGTCAGGTTATGGGGTTCCCTACCCAGAGAGGGGGAATGAGTGATACATTGGGGGTGGGGAGGAAAGGGGATCTCACCATCAGCATAGGAAGGGGTTCCTTACTGTAAGGGCAGTCAGGTTATGGGGTTCCCTACCCAGAGAGGGGGAATGAGTGATACATTGGGGGTGGGGAGGAAAGGGGATCTCACCATCAGCATAGGAAGGGGTTCCTTACTGTAAGGGCAGTCAGGTTATGGGGTTCCCTACCCAGAGAGGGGGAATGAGTGATACATTGGGGGGGGGGAGGAAAGTGGATCTCACCATCAGCATAGGAAGGGGTTCCTTACTGTAAGGGCAGTCAGGTTATGGGGTTCCCTACCCAGAGAGGGGGAATGAGTGATACATTGGGGGTGGGGGGAAAGGGGATCTCACCATCAGCATAGGAAGGGGTTCCTTACTGTAAGGGCAGTCAGGTTATGGGGTTCCCTACCAAGAGAGGGGGAATGAGTGATACATTGGGGGTGGGGAGGAAAGGGGATCTCACCATCAGCATAGGAAGGGGTTGCTTACTGTAAGGGCAGTCAGGTTATGGGGTTCCCTACCCAGAGAGGGGGAATGAGTGATACATTGGGGGTGGGGGGGAAAGGGGATCTCACCATCAGCATAGGAAGGGGCTCCTTACTGTAAGGGCAGTCAGGTTATGGGGTTCCCTACCCAGAGAGGGGGAATGAGTGATACATTGGGGGTGGGGGGGAAAGGGGATCTCACCATCAGCATAGGAAGGGGTTGCTTACTGTAAGGGCAGTCAGGTTATGGGGTTCCCTACCCAGAGAGGGGGAATGAGTGATACATTGGGGGGGGGGGAGGAAAGGGGATCTCACCATCAGCATAGGAAGGGGTTCCTTACTGTAAGGGCAGTCAGGTTATGGGGTTCCCTACCCAGAGAGGGGGAATGAGTGATACATTGGGGGTGGGGAGGAAAGGAGATCTCACCATCAGCATAGGAAGGGGTTCCTTACTGTAAGGGCAGTCAGGTTATGGGGTTCCCTACCAAGAGAGGGGGAATGAGTGATACATTGGGGGTGGGGGGGAAAGGGGATCTCACCATCAGCATAGGAAGGGGTTCCTTACTGTAAGGGCAGTCAGGTTATGGGGTTCCCTACCCAGAGAGGGGGAATGAGTGATACATTGGGGGTGGGGGGAAAGGAGATCTCACCATCAGCATAGGAAGGGGTTCCTTACTGTAAGGGCAGTCAGGTTATGGGGTTCCCTACCAAGAGAGGGGGAATGAGTGATACATTGGGGGTGGGGAGGAAAGGGGATCTCACCATCAGCATAGGAGGGGGTTCCTTACTGTAAGGGCAGTCAGGTTATGGGGTTCCCTACCCAGAGAGGGGGAATGAGTGATACAATGGGGGGGGGGAAAGGGGATCTCACCATCAGCATAGGAAGGGGTTCCTTACTGTAAGGGCAGTCAGGTTATGGGGTTCCCTACCCAGAGAGGGGGAATGAGTGATACATTGGGGGTGGGGAGGAAAGGGGATCTCACCATCAGCATAGGAAGGGGTTCCTTACTGTAAGGGCAGTCAGGTTATGGGATTCCCTACCAAGAGAGGGGGAATGAGTGATACATTGGGGGGGGGAGGAAAGGGGATCTCACCATCAGCATAGGAAGGGGTTCCTTACTGTAAGGGCAGTCAGGTTATGGGATTCCCTACCCAGAGAGGGGGAATGAGTGATACATTGGGGGTGGGGAGGAAAGGGGATCTCACCATCAGCATAGGAAGGGGTTCCTTACTGTAAGGGCAGTCAGGTTATGGGGTTCCCTACCAAGAGAGGGGGAATGAGTGATTCATTGGGGGTGGGGGGGGGAAACCCCTCACAGCGCCACCTATAGAAATAATCAGAGAATTGCACTGTATCCCACCAACAGTCAATATGGAGGTGAACGTGTCCTTTACATGAATGTGTTGGTTCCGCCCCCCTGACTCACTGTGCCAATAGAAACACTAGGAATTCCTTGAGGCGGGAACTATGGGTTCTATCATTCCCTGCAGTCTGATACCCCGCTATTATTACCCCCCGTGCAACCTTTATGTGCCCAACAAAGCTGGTTTATTTGGGGCACGTTGGCCTTCTTTATCCGGAACATTCCGGGGTCTCCTCTCTCCGGCCGCTGGGGAACGTTGTACAGAAAGCAAATACATCTCCAGGGACAATATCATTAGGAACTAGAAAGGGGAGTTTGAGAACAAATTTCATGTTGGGTTGAAGAACATGACGTCACTGAATGGGCTCCGCCCACTTTCTCTGACCTTGGACCCCAGTTATACAGTAAAAACCACTGAGCAAAGTTGGGGACCCTGGGTTTAATAGTGTCTGAATGGCAGCAACTTAGATTTCCCCACTGAAAGTCAACGACATCTGATTGGCAGTTGGTGGCTCCACCCCCTTTTTCTAACCTGGAACCGCAGCCCCCCAGTGACTAACTCTGCAAATTGTGGGGACTCAGACATTCATTGTGAGGCTGGCAGCATTTTACTCTTCCCCATTGTACCATTACCATAGTAAATAGGTGAAATCTGATTGGCTGTTGGTGGCTCCGCCCACTTTTTCTTACCTTGAACCACAGTTACCTGGTGCCTAACAAAACAAAAGAAAAAAGATACTTAAATCAAATGTAAACTCTAAAGAGCAGTTTGAAAAAACAAAAATAGAAACACAAAACTAATAAAAAGTATGTAAATGACGAAATTCGTACCAAATTAAGTAATAAGGTCCAGGTGTGAACACCCCGAACCTAACACAAGTGTTGAGATTAAGTCAAACTGCTATAAAGGCTAATAGCAATCCATAAGTCAAATTCACTCACCCGGGTCTCAGAGTGGTCCGGGTGCCAGAGCCCCGAACCCGTAGCCTAAGGGTGATACCAAAATTCAGTCGAAAAGAAGCTCCAAGCACTCCGGACTTCAGATAAAAACTGTGTCTTTATTAATCCATTAAAAGGCAGAAACCTAACGCGTTTCGTGCGCAAGCGCACTTAGTCATAGGCTAACCCATATGTCCAAACGGAGGTTTATATAGCATGCAACAACTCATTACAATGATTGACAGCTAATTAACAAGACTACTAAAAATTAGAAAATATCGTAATATAAGATCAATAAAGAGCTACATAATACATATTTGTGGAAAATTTAAATATTAATAACCTTAATCTGAAATTTACCAGTGAATTCAACAGAACAACCATATCATTTCTTGATTTACAGCTTGTAGCTAGAAATTCTTCTGTTGAGACCACTACCTTTAGGAAAGCATGTGCAGGAAGCTCCTTGTTGCGAGCAGACTCCTGGCACCCGGGCCACATGTTCAGGGGCATCCCCTTGGGCCAGTTCTACAGATTACGTAGAAACTGCAGTAATACGGACGCTTTCATTGAACAATCGATTTCTTTAAGGGATAGACTTTTGGACCGAGGTTACAGTATGAAATCACTGTCTCGAGCTTTCAGTAAGGCCTTAAGTACTGACAGATCTACCTTATTAACCACTCATAGAGGCGCACGAAAAACTACTAGTTCTGATAGGGTACCTACTTTAGTAACGGCCTTTAGTAACCAGTTTTATAGGATTAGGCATATAGTTAATGAATTGATTCCAGTCTTATATCATGATTCAGATTTAGCTTCTATTTTACAGGAAGGCCATAGGGTGGTAGCACGGAGGGCCCCTACTTTGGGCAACTATTTATCGCCCACTTTATGGAGTTCACAAATAGCAAAGAAGCCTACATGGCTAACTGTTAAAGGTACTTACCGTTGTGGCGCTAGTAGATGTGTAACGTGTACCTACATAAAACAATCGCCCAATTTTTGCAGTACAGTAACAGGTAAAACATATGAGATGGATTCGTATATTAACTGCAATACTAAGCATGTGGTTTACTTATTAACTTGTTCTAAATGCCAAATCCAATACGTGGGTTGTACAACGCGCTCTTTTAAAAGTAGAATGAGAGAACACATAAGAAACATTGTTGCCGGCGATGGCAATAGTCCTGTAGCCAAACATTTTATTCATTGTAACAATTCTAATGTATCGTTTTTACAGATACAAGCTGTTGATAGAATTGTTCCTGATATGAGACGTAGTGACACATATGCACGTCTGTTACGTTCAGAGGTTAAATGGATTTTTATTGTAGGTACACGGTATCCATATGGCCTCAATTCCATCTTTGATGTTAGCTGTTACACATAATGTGTTGTCTTCCCCCTCTCCCCCCCCCCTTCCCCCTCTCCCCCCCCCTCTCCCCCCCTCTCCCCCCCCCCCCTTCCCCTTCTCCGCCCTTTTGCACTTAATGTGGGAACAACATGTATCCTTTTAATTTGAGGTATAGACACTTTTAACACTATGGTGATTCATTTATTTTTTATGCAGTAATAATGAGTCTGTAAGTTAGGTTAGCGACACTGTAATCACTTATGCCATAGGAATAAGGTATAGATGGCTAGTAGATAGTAGATAATTAACCTACTTTTTTGATACGATGGTCAGACACACTGGCTATCGTATTTATAATTAATAATCGGGGTATATGTATACCCTTCACCAACAATCACATTTTGGGGTGGATTTATTTTGAATGAATAGGCAAGTGGTTATATTAACTTCATGACGGTGCATAGTGACGCTCATTTCAGGAGCTACAATGAAGGATTGCAATATTTATAGGAGTCACAGCGGTTGTGGCAGTGTACTATCTTTACTATGACTGTGAATTTTACTTCGTTTCTAGTGACATATATATGTATAAATGAATATTATTACCCAGCATTGGATACCCTCTCTTTTGCAGAATGTAGTGCTGATATTCCTGTTTTCATATGCGTTTATTATCATAGTATTTGAACTATATTTATTGGACTGATCATGTATTTTATTTCGTTTAGATTTCTAATGGATTGTACATTTTTTACTATGTCATATACACTGTGAATATGTATTATGTAGCTCTTTATTGATCTTATATTACGATATTTTCTAATTTTTAGTAGTCTTGTTAATTAGCTGTCAATCATTGTAATGAGTTGTTGCATGCTATATAAACCTCCGTTTGGACATATGGGTTAGCCTATGACTAAGTGCGCTTGCGCACGAAACGCGTTAGGTTTCTGCCTTTTAATGGATTAATAAAGACACAGTTTTTATCTGAAGTCCGGAGTGCTTGGAGCTTCTTTTCGACTGAATACCTGGTGCCTAACCCTGCAAAGTTTGGGGGCCCCGGGGTTATTACTGTGAGACTGGCAGCAGGTTGGGTTTCCATAAGTCCATAGGTAAAATCTGATTGGCGGTTCACAGCTCCGCCCACTTTTGGGCATCCAACAATCATATTTTCATTCAGGCTGAGCCCATGACTATGTGACTCAAGTTTGGGGGGTGTGGCCTCAAAGCTGTAAGTGCGGCAGCAGTTTGAGAATCTTCCCTGCCAAAGTCACTGGGAAAATTGGGGGTTCAAAGCGGCGCCACAAAAAGACGGGGGGCAGGATCCCTTAGATACACACAAGCAACCTGCTCCCCTATTGGGCGAAAAAGTGTGGAGAGTTTGGGTATTGTACCCCTAAACCTGTAGGGGGAGGAGCATTTAGACAATGGGGGGGCGCGAAAAAGAAAAAAGAAGAACAGTCTGGGGGGGTTTCACCCCAACGTAATAAAATCTACCCCTGAAAGAGCTAAATTCTGACTGCTGCTCTGTATCTGCCCCCTGTGGCCCTGCTGCCTGAGGGCTAATGCATTACTGCAGGGAGGGGGCAGGCAGACAGGCAGGGGGGCAGACGGGCAGACGGGCAGACGGGCAGACAGGCAGACAGGCAGGCAGGCGGGCAGGGGGGCAGACAGGCAGACAGGCGGGCAGACGGGCAGACGGGCAGACGGGCAGACGGGCAGGCAGGCGGGCAGGGGGGCAGGGGGGCAGACAGGCGGGCAGACAGGCAGGCAGGCGGGCAGGGGGGCAGACAGGCAGGCAGGGGGGCAGACAGGCAGGCAGACAGGCGGGCAGGGGGGCAGGCAGGGAGGCAGGCAGGCAGGGGGGCAGGGAGGCAGACAGGCAGACAGGCAGGCAGGCAGACAGGCAGACAGGCAGGCAGACAGACAGGCAGACAGACAGACAGGCAGGCAGACAGGCAGACAGACAGGCAGGCAGACAGACAGGCAGACAGGCAGGCAGACAGACAGACAGGCAGGCAGACAGGCAGACAGGCAGACAGACAGGCAGGCAGGCAGGCAGACAGGCAGACAGACAGGCAGACAGGCAGGCAGGCAGGCAGGCAGACAGACAGACACAAGATTATTTGCAATGGGAACACTGGGATGAAGGTGCTGCGGCACCAAGTGGAAGGGCTTGAAGTTCTATCCATGTGCCCCCCATGACGGCCGTAGCCCCCCATGACGGCTGTAGCCCCCCAGCGCTTGGGTGCAAGCTCCCCGTAACTGCCCAGTAGAAGTCACTGCAGACAGAGGGATATTTCCGACGCCGCAGGTCTCCATTCTCTTCCAATCAGCAGTTACACTGAATGCCACACGTAACTGCCACTCTCCCATATTCTGGTTAGAGCAGATGTCTGTGAGCTGCTCAGTATTGCCCCAGAGGTTCAGTTGGGGGGGGCAACTCTCTTACCCCCACTGTCCCCCCCCCCCTTTTGGTTTAGCAGAGCGATATTCCCAACTCAACAGACGTTTAACCCTTTATAGTCTGGTACAGTCGGAAACTGATTTACCAAAGCTTGGTTTCCTATTAGAGTCTGTCTGACCAACATTCACTGCCCACTATACCGGGGCATATCTGTGGGGGGGGGGGGGGGGATACATGGGGGGGCATATCTGTGGGGGGGGGATACATGGGGGGGGCATATCTGTGGGGGGGGATACATTGGGGGGATTTGTGCGGTTAGTACATAAGTAGCTTCACTCTGTGCCTCATGGACCCCAAGAAGGAGACAAACTCACCTGCCCCAGGGGTAAGAAACTCAGAGCTTCTCCCAGACATGGGCCAACACCCAATATCCATAGGGAACATCTGATCTGCCCCGGGGTAATGCTGCACTTGGCCATCTCAGGTAACAACCCCAGAACATTCCTTCACGGGACCCTCTGTCAGTGTTCCGCCAGTCCATCTTCTCCTGGGTGCATGTGGGGTGCATGTGGGGTGCATGTGAGGTGCATGTGGGGTGCATGTGGGGTGCATGTTGGCCAACAAATCCCCCCAGCGAGTGCTGTTCACTGCAGTCTAATGGTTTTATGGAATCCCACTATCCCCCGTCGGTGGGTCAGATTGGGAGAATAGTTGTTCTGTGATGATTGGAACAATTATTGTTCTTATATCTGTGTCTGCACCGGAGTAGGGACTTGTGCTTGGTGGCAAAATTCTCATAAGAGAACTGCCCTCTGATTGGACAGGGAACAGAAGCCTTAAATCAGAACCTCCTGTCCACTCTCCAATCAAAAATAAGGTCCGATACAGAGCGGAGTTGGCACCGAGCGCTTTATGAGCAGAGAGGAGCCTGTAAGTGTCACAATGTCTGTGTGTAAGGAGCCCACGGGCTGTGTAGCCACTCACAGATGCACTGAGGCTGGGCACCAACTGGGTACAAACTGGGCACCAACTGGGCACCAACTGGGTACAAACTGGGTACAAACTGGGCACCAACTGCATGTGTAACAAGAGATTTAATAACTAAGAACCTACCAATCCCATGCAGAGCTCAGCAGCACAGAAAACAAATTCCAGGTTCTGGCACAGGGTCAGCCGGTCCCTGGTTCTAGAGCAGGGAGTTCCGGTAACTGAGGGCAGGTCCCTGGTTCTAGAGCAGGGAGTTCCGGTAACTGAGGGCAGGTCACTGGTTCTAGATCAGGGAGTTCCGATAACTGAGGGCCGGTCCCTGGTTCTAGAGCAGGGAGTTCCGGTAACTGAGGGCCGGTCCCTGGTTCTAGAGCAGGGAGTTCCGGTAACTGAGGGCAGGTCCCTGGTTCTAGAGCAGGGAGTTCCGGTAACTGAGGGCAGGTCCCTGGTTCTAGAGCAGGGAGTTCCGATAACTGAGGGCAGGTCACTGGTTCTAGAGCAGGGAGTTCCGATAACTGAGGGCCGGTCCCTGGTTCTAGAGCAGGGAGTTCCGGTAACTGAGGGCAGGTCCCTGGTTCTAGAGCAGGGACAAACTGGGCACAAACTGGGTACAAACTGGGCACCAACTGGGTACAAACTGGGCACCAACTGCATGTGTAACAAGAGATTTAATAACTAAGAACCTACCAATCCCATGCAGAGCTCAGCAGCACAGAAAACAAATTCCAGGTTCTGGCACAGGGTCAGAGGGCAGGTCCCTGGTTCTAGAGCAGAGAGTTCCGGTAACTGAGGGCAGGTCCCTGGTTCTAGAGCAGGGAGTTCCGGTAACTGAGGGCAGGTCCCTGGTTCTAGAGCAGGGAGTTCCGGTAACTGAGGGCAGGTCCCTGGTTCTAGAGCAGGGAGTTCCGGTAACTGAGGGCAGGTCCCTGGTTCTAGAGCAGGGACAAACGGCACAAACTGGGTACAAACTGGGTACAAACTGGGCACCAACTGCATGTGTAACAAGAGATTTAATAACTAAGAACCTACCAATCCCATGCAGAGGGCCGGTCCCTGGTTCTAGAGCAGGGAGTTCCGGTAACTGAGGGCAGGTCCCTGGTTCTAGAGCAGGGAGTTCCGGTAACTGAGGGCAGGTCCCTGGTTCTAGAGCAGGGAGTTCCGGTAACTGAGGGCAGGTCCCTGGTTCTAGAGCAGGGAGTTCCGGTAACTGAGGGAAGGTCCCTGGTTCTAGAGCAGGGAGTTCCGGTAACTGAGGGCACTGGCAATGAAGGTGTCGGCACTATGATAATGCACTCACCTCTAGCATCGCCCCTTGAAGGCAATTTTCAGAATTTTTATCAAACTACTAATTGTAGGAAAGATGTGCTGTTTGGAGTAGAAAGACAGTTATCCATTTTGGATCCCCCAGAATGTTTACTTTCCAAAAATGAGAATCAGCAGCCACCATGGCTTAATCCCCACCCCAACTCAGAGGCCCATACCACCTCCTCTGTATTAAAAATGTACATTAGGCTCACCCAGAACTGGCCTGCAGTCTGGTACCCAAGCACGGTATTACGGTTGGACTTTTTTTGGGGAGTCCAGGAAATAGAAATGACAGTGAGTGAGAGAATTTCCCTTGAAACCGCATACACCAAAGCTCGCCTAGGGGGGAAATTCAAAACAAAAAAGCTACAAAAACTTTTACTGAGACAAAGATTCTACAGATCTCCTCACAAGAGACTTCCCCCCGCCCAAAGATGTTGAGGTGCCTGCAGGCCCTGCCCCCTGTATGCTGCCGAGATGCAACATGTTACCCATCTCCTAGGGGCCAGCTGGCACTTAGCAGATCCTCGCATACTGACAGATAATCAGTCTCTCATTGAAGCTGTTCTCCGAACAGGAGATTCCAGAGTTCTTGCCGGATCCACCTCCAGCAGGTGAGGTTGTAGCTGTCTAATCTCCTCCGAATATCTTGGGATAACGGTATTCTGAGACATGAAAACTCGACACCGTCAGATCTGGTCTCAAAAGAATAGTCTGCTGGGCAATGGGACAGCCCGGCATTAGCAGATAGAGTAGATATTAGAGTCTGAAGTTCACTGATTTGTAGAGACCATGGCAGTCAGGACAGTCAGAAGCTTTCCAGCAGAGAAGGTTTGGGGCTATTAGAACTGAAGGAGAGATCCAGAGAACTGTAGACAAGCCCCATGGTGGACAGAAAGATCTCGCCTAAGGCTTTAACCTCACACAAAATCTATGAATGAGCTCATTAGCCAACGTAATAGTGGTGAGAACAGGGACGGCAGATATTTGCACCTTTACAGCACTTGGACTAAGGCCCATGTCAAGCTCCGTCTGTAAACACTCAAACAGCTCTACCACCCCAGGCTCCGATGGGTCAACCCCCATTGATACCTGTTCCAGATTCTCTAATTAGTGTTCTGTTAGATCATAGACCCAACCCTGACCTTTGACTTTCCACAATACCAAAACACATGAGGGTCCGGGGGAAAGAGTGGGCCTTGATGAAGCAGGTTGGGAATCTAATCCAGAGGACACACTGACAGCAGTAACAGGATTGGGAAGCAGACTCTGCAAGTGCAGGATAAAGGGAGTGGGGGGGAAAGGCATAACCCAACCTAAACAGCCAGGGGGCTTCTGAGCCCCTCATCAGAATCCTTGTCATACATCTGGAACCCATGAACGGCAAAGTGCAGATAATCATTTTGGAAGCAGAGTCAGCTGAGCAACTCCATAGCCAAAGACTTCTCCTCGCCACCACCGACAACACTGCTTACCCCGAGTCTAACCAAATGCAAAGAGGCTTCTGCAGGAGCTCTCCACCCGATCACTCAATGATCCTACAATACCCACGAGCCGTAATAACCTCATGGCCCCGGGCACAGAAGTCACGGCTATTGCTGGCCTAAAGGCTGCTCCCTGGCCAAGGTCTTCCTGAAAGCTGCCTCCTTCCCTCTCTCCACTGGATCCTTAAAGAGACTCCCCGGAACTTCTTACTCTCCATCCAGGGTCAGACTGGGGGTGAAGGGCCCACCAGGGCTCCCACCCAAGGGGCCCTCTGCATGTGCCCGCGCCCATAGCCACCACCCCCTGAGGGCCCCCCCACCCGACATCCTCCCCTGAGTGTGTAAATTTAACGCATCAGGGCAGGCGCGGTCAGGCAGGGGGAGCGCTGCAAGGGTCGGGTCTGAGCCGCCGGGGCCCACTGGGATTTTTCCCGGTGTCCCAGTCTGACCCGGTCTCCACCCTCCGATAATCACATGCATAACAAGCTCTTGTGTTCCTGACTGGCGCCTTCACAGGGATCAGGGCTGCTGAGGAGACACATGTAGAAATGGTAACCAACCAATAGCGAGGGATAAAGCGAAGCCATGATTGGGTTCAAGCTCAGCCTTTATCAGCAGGATCCAGATTTGGCCAAATAAACGCTCCTGGCCGAACCAAATGCAAATCTTTCACCCTTCCTTGTGCTCATTTACATATGCAAATTAGTACCCGGAATCTTTTACAAAGGATTTGGGGTTCAGCCGAATCCAAAACTAGTGTATTTGGTGCATCCCTGCCAGTAACTGCCGCTCTCTTGCCCAAACGTACCATACTCACGGGGACTGACATGGCCGCCTGGTACAAGGGGGATATAGAAAAGCTTTCAATCCACGACCAAAGTGAGGAAATGAAAGAGTAACGACCTCGGAAGTGAGGAGGAAAGTAAAAGAGCCAAACAGGGAATATGGGCCCCAAGCAGGAAGACCCCAAGAACAGAAGATTGAACCCACCACAGGCTGTGGCACAAACCCACAATAAACATGTGATGTCATACGGCCAACGTTGCGCCTCATCTCCTTCCCCTGAAGCCCGTCCCTGCCGCCTGCCGACCCACCTGGATTGGAAGCAACGAGTTAGCAAAGAACTTGCCCCCATTCCCCACTGGGATGCGCCTTAGAGGCCAACACCTTCCCTGGTCACTTGACAGGGCTCCCAGCCACCCATGAACTAAAGGTGCCCAGACACACTAAGAGGTTGCAGAGTGAGTGGATCTTCTCCCGATATCCCCACCTACGGGTGTGCGATATCAGGCTAATTCAGTCATGTGGCCCATTGATTGAATTAGAACAATGGGTATAGGTGTCTGTCGGTTCGGGGACCGCATCAATGAGCCGACGTGGTCCAACGATATGACTGAGTTTCAAACCTGCCCAATCAGAATCTGGTCAATTTCAGGCCACATGTGGGTCGGCAGGCCCGTCGTTAGTGTCCATACATGGGCCGATATGCTGCCGAATCAGTCTAGAAACAGCCCCTGTATGGCCACCTTAGGGGCTGGGTTTGGAAGGGGCCCTGGAGCAGACTGCATGGACACGGCCCCCTGGTGATTCAAAAAGAAAAATAAATGTTCAAACATGGCTGCACTCCCGGCCAACCAAGAGCAGAAAGAGAGACATTGGGCCAGGTGGGGCGGTGCCTAATATACATGGTTTAATAGGGAGCAGGACGAGGAGGGGGCCTGACCTAACGGACTGGGGGGGGGGGGGGGTTAGGAATATATGGTTTCTGGGGGTAATCCTTCGGTCAGAAGACTTTTTAACCTTGGAATCTCACACACTTTCACTCTAGGAAGGAATGGAGGAAGAGTGGATCTTGCCATAATGGCGACTGACCAATGGCATTGGTGCTACTTTGGCGTGACGCCCCTGTGCCCTGGAGGCTGATGGGAATGGTAGTGCAGGGCAGAGGAGCCTCCCATGTTGGTAACAGTTGATATACACGAGGGTCCCACATACCGGGTAAGTCTCCAACTGATTCTATGTTCTCCGTACCCTACAAACTCGCACTACTTACCTTTTGGCGCTTCTTTCTCCGCTCCACTTTCGTATTTTGGTTTCCTACAGACTCTTCCCTTCAGGAATGTGATAACGTCCCCTGATGTTGGGGTTCCCGATACTAATGCGTTACATGTTCCCTACCGAGTCTTCCCTTCAGGAATGGGATAAATACCCCGATGTTGGGGTTCCTGATACTAACGCGTTACATGTTCCCTACCGACTCTTCCCTTCAGGAATGGGATAAATACCCCGATTTTGGGGTTCCTGATACTAACGCGTTACATGTTCCCTACCGAGTCTTCCCTTCAGGAATGGGATAAATACCCCGATTTTGGGGTTCCTGATACTAACGCGTTACATGTTCCCTACCGAGCCTTCCCTTCAGGAATGGGATAAATACCCCGATATTGGGGTTCCTGATACTAACGCGTTACATGTTCCCTACCGAGTCTTCCCTTCAGGAATGGGATAAATACCCCGATATTGGGGTTCCTGATACTAACGCGTTACATGTTCCCTACCGAGTCTTCCCTTCAGGAATGGGATAAATACCCCGATATTGGGGTTCCTGATACTAACGCGTTACATGTTCCCTACCGAGTCTTCCCTTCAGGAATGGGATAAATACCCCGATATTGGGGTTCCTGATACTAACGCGTTACATGTTCCCTACCGACTCTTCCCTTCAGGAATGGGATAAATACCCCGATATTGGGGTTCCTGATACTAACGCGTTACATGTTCCCTACCGAGTCTTCCCTTCAGGAATGGGATAAATACCCCGATATTGGGGTTCCTGATACTAACGCGTTACATGTTCCCTACCGAGTCTTCCCTTCAGGAATGGGATAAATACACCGATATTGGGGTTCCTGATACTAACGCGTTACATGTTCCCTACCGAGCCTTCCCTTCAGGAATGGGATAAATACCCCGATGCTGGGGTTCCTGATACTAACGGGTTACATGTTCCCTGATGGATACCATGTCGCGGTTGTGGATTCAGCCAGGGGTTTAATATTCTGGGATCTCCCGGAGTTCGTGCCTATTGCGTACGTTGTTGGTTTTGTCACGGTTGTGTGATTACCGTACGTGGCTTACTGGGCCCTCACCGCCCTTTTCCCGCCGCTGCTTATTTGGTCGCAGTTTGGACGTATTTGCATGTTTAAAAGGCCTTGGAAGAGGCCGAAACTTCAGTCCCCTAATTAATGTAACTTCATATTAAGGCCTGTGCTGTGTGGATCCCTATACACGTTACTATACACGTTACTATACACGTTACTATACACGTTACTATACACGTTACTATACACGTTACTATACACGTTACTATACACGTTACTATACACGTTACTATACACGTTACTATACACGTTACTATGTGTTCTGCTAAACACACAGAGCAGAAATGGTTGTCATTTAAAATGATATTAAATCATTACTGTTCTCAATTCATTCCATTAATAAGAAAAAGTAGAAGTGTAAGAATCACCCTATGTGGCTTAACTCTGAGGTAAAGAAGTTAATAGGGAAAAAAAGGAAAGCTTTTAAGAAATATAAGTCAGAGGGGACAGTAGCTGCGTTTAATGATTATAAACACTATAACAAGTGTGTAAAACAGCAATCTCAGACTCCATCAGGTATGGTACCTAGGGATTGGGGGGAGGAGAATGTCATGGCAGGGTCTCCAGTGCTCAAACGGGACATGATTGAGTTAGAGAGGGTCCAGAGAAGGGCAACTAAGCAGGTAAAGGGTATGGGAAGTCTCAGTTATGGGGAAAGACTGGCCCAGTTGGGATTGGTTACACTGGGGAAGAGACGCTTAAGAGGTGACATGATAACTATGTATAAATATATAAAGGGATCATATAATAACCTTTCTAATGTTTTATTTACCAGTAGGTCCTTCCAACGGGCACGAGGGCACCCACTCCGTTTAGAAGAAGGGAGGTTCCGAGTCAATATTGGGAAAAGGTTTGTAACTGGGAGAGCTGTGAGGTTGTGTGTAAGCGGAACTGGGTGCACTGGGCACCGGGTAACCGTCACCATATCAACCAGAAGCAGCAGACTTGCACTCGGCACACACAGCCCAACAGATTTGGTTTCCATTTGCCGTAAGTAGAAGCTCTAGCCGGGCCGCTCGCTGCCGGGCACAAAACTATGGAACCGGGGGATTTAGCCAAATACAGGTTTAATACATAATGACACATGGGGAAAGTGTAAATACTCACGTAGCATCGCTTTAAACACTACTGGCAAGCAACCGGAACAATACAGGGATCTAGCATATTCACTCTATTGGCAGAAAAGCACGGAATACATTTCCCCACCTGCAATTGGACAGTACGAGGCAAAGGGCAGCCGGGGGGGTCATTCACATGTGGGGTCCTACCTAGTAGAAAGCATCGTCCCCTGTGTGGCTCTGCAGATGTTCAGTAAAGTCTAAGTGATGGGTAAAGTGCTGGCCACATTCAAAGCAAGAGAAGATCTTCTCTCCGGAGTGGATCTCCTGGTGCCGTTCCAGATCCGTAACATTAGTGAATACCTTATGGCACTGGGGACATGGGTACGGCTGCCCCCCGGCGTGGGACTTCTGGTGGCTGAGAAGCGTGGCACTCCTAGTAAAACACAGTCCACATTGGGAACATGCAAACAGTTTCCCCAGGGCATGGGCGGTGAGGTGCTTAATAAGAGCCGCGTTCCTAGTGAAACATTTGCCACACTCGGGGCAGGAGTAGGGTTTCTCCCCCGTGTGCATTCTCTTGTGCCTCACAAGGTTGGAGTTCCTGGAAAAGCCTTTCCCACATTCCGAGCAGGCAAAGGGCTTCTCTCCGGGATGGACCTTCTGATGGTTCAGGAGACTCGAGTACCGGGCAAAACAAAGGCCACATTCAGAGCAGGCGAAGGCCTTGCCCCCTGTATGGATTTGCTGGTGGCTGACGAGACTAGAGTAGCGAGGGAAACACAGGCCACACTCGGCACACGTGAGCCGCATCCCTTCCCTGTGGCTCCTCTGATGGCTGAGGAGAGTTGTGTTCCTGGTGAAACATTTGCCACATTCCAAACAAGTGAACAGTTTCTTTCCCTTTGGAGTCCTTCTATGCCGGGCAGGTCCGGCGTGGCTTGGGTAGGGCTGCTCGGCATAGCTATACATTGCCGCCACGGCCGGGGCACTTAGCTGGACACGTGTAAGCTCTGCGGCACAGTCACTGAATTCCATATCCGACAGCCTGTTATTAAGCGGATACCGTGTGATATGAGCAGATGTATCGGCTGCCTCTATTGGATCAGTACTAGAATTGTAATCCAAAGGCCTCTCCCCCCAGGAAGCAGATTCTACTTTAATAACATGGGATTTATAAATGGTCGGTGACTGGTTAGTGGGGCGGATGGTGGGGGTAGGTGGATCCGGTACTCGGATCAGTTCTTTAGGTGGGTTAATGCCAAATTCTGAGGATTCTCCTGCTTGCCTTGAAGCAGTCTCCTCTTTAATCCCACTGGAGCGGCTGTAATGGAAAGTGGGCCCCCCGGGAGCCGGTGTATGTGCTGTCTGCACTGCCTCGGGGGTTAGAGTGCAGCTGTAATCCACACTCTCCCCTTCCTCCCATGGGGAATACTCCTCTTTAATCCCACTGGATGCAGCACATAAGCTCATATGAAGGGTAGGGGTACCAGGTTCTGATACTGGTTCTGGCAGTGCACTGTAACTGGAACATCCTTCTTTGTCCCATGAAGCCGACTCCTCTTTGACAAAGCGGTTCCGTAGTTTGGATCCCAAGACAGGACTAGACGTTCCTTGTATTGGATCTGTATGTGGCCCAATGGGGCTCTTAGCTCTTCCCCCTCCTTCCCATGAAGGGCAAGTCTCTTTATTACCCATAGATGTATCATTGAGAGAGCTCTGGCTGTGCCCCCAGATATGCATCGTTCCCAGGGTCCGGCCCGTAAGGGGATCAATGCTGGACTCTGAACGCTCGCCTTCCCATGAAGCCGTCGGATAATTAGATATCGGCGCTGCAGAATTATCCATGGGGTTTCCTTCTTCCCTCGGGCAGGGGCTGCATCTCTTGGGTGCTTTATTGTTAGATATTACCTTTGCTTCCATATAAGATCTAATACTGCTTGCCTCTTCTTTTCCATCATCTAGCAAAGATACAGGCATAGAAATCATTGCCCACAGATACAAATCTTATGCACTTTCATGTCTCTCGCTACGGTCACATTCTGCACTCTAACCATCAGGGACATCTGCCCAAACGGAGCTACCAAGGATCAGGAGGTCTATGGAGGGGAACCCTCGTGGGGGTGCCATTATAAAAGTGTAAGGGAAGGCAAAGGGTCAATCTGGTCCCTACTCTGTGGGGCGACATGATGAGAATGATCTAGTGGACAAAGCTCCCCCAATCTAATGTTCCCGTAGGAGCTCCTTTGCCGGATATTGGGGCAACTTCTACTGTTTGGGTCTCTAAGCCCCTATGATAAACCCCATTGTGTGACTGGGTGGGAGATGGGAGAACATGGAGGAATCATGACATTGGGCACCTGGTGACACCGGGGCACAAAGCTCACGTAGCAATAACATGGGCAGAGACATCATTTATCAGCAATTTGTGGGGTTAACAGAGAGCACAGAATTCATTCTAATGCACATTAATTACTCAGACGAACCTCTCGGCTGCTCCGCAGGAGTCAGACACATAAGGAGACTGCCCCACTCTCTACACATTGTTGTATAAAACACTTTTCCTCTGTGACGTAGAAATGTTACAAGTTACACACAAACACCCCCCCGATACCCAGCGCCTCGGCAGAGGTTTCAGTCCGGCTGTGGCACTTTCAGAGCCTATTGGATGCTCGGCTCAGCATTATATGTGGCCATTAGTGGGTAAGGAGAAGTCCGGCAATTGCAATTAAAAGAATTACAGACAAATAAAACAAAGAGCGACGTGACAGAATCCCATAACACTGTAACAGTATCATAAATACAAAGGCAATATATATTGTAATTATATTACAGTGCAAAGAAACATTAAAGGGGAAACACGTCCCCCACCACTCACTGTTCCGCACACAGTCACTGGCTTAGAACAACCCATGTAAACTCACCCCTCCCCCACCCGGGTGTATACGGGTAACCAGTTAAACCAGTGGTTCTCAACCTTCCTAATGGTGCAAACCCTTTAAAGGAGAAGGAAAGTCAAAGTCACTTGGGGGTACCAAAATGTTAGGCACCCCCAAGTGACTTCAATAGCCTACCTTTTACCCCGGGCTGCTGCCCCTGTTCAGAGAGAACAGCCCCAGCCCGGGGTACCTGTAGCGTTTCCTGGGTCGCTGCGCGCGCAGTAAAGTGAGAGGCGGAACTTTAACAGAGAAGTTGGCTTTTCACTCTACTGCGCATGCGCCTGTCCCGGACAAACAGCAGCAGCGTGCATAGGGAAGGAGGAAGCGCATCGCTACAGGTACCCCGGGCTGGTGCTATTTTCTCCTAACAGGGGCACCAGCCTGGGGTACGAGGTAAGCGATTAAAGTCACTTGGGGGTGCCTAACATTTTGGCACCCCCAAGTGACTTAGCCTTTCCTTGTCCTTTAATACAGTTCCTCATGTTGTGGTGACCCCCAACCATAAAATTATTCCTAAGACCATCGGAAATATGTGTTTTCCCAAAGGGGTCCCGACCCACAGGTTGAGAGCCATGAAGTTAAACGCACAATATACTGAAGCCAGAAATAAAGTAAAAGGGTGAAAATACTAATCAATATAGCAGAAATCAGATATTGCCCCAGAAGTACCCCCAAAGGGGGGGACGGGAGGGTTTGTGCCACTCACTGGCTTTACCAGGAGTAAAGAGGCGCCACGTCCCCCATAAATAACAATATAAAAGGAGGTACAGTGCATACACACACAGATCCATAATACAGCTATCACGGGGCGACTAACCGCTCAGACATGCCTTCGGAAACCCAAAGTGATACAAAGGGCTTTGGGCCGGCGACTCCTATTGTTTCTGTTGGAAAGCCCTTTGCATCGCTCTGGTTTTCGGAAGTTGCCGCAGGAGGAGACTTTGCGTGACTTCAGAATACGGAAGGGATGCGTCAGCCTTTCCACCGGCGACTGCTGATTTGGCAGCGGTTAGTTGCCCTTGGTAGCAGCGAGCCAGTCCTTAGCCTAAGCCAGCACATATAACCATTAATTAGTAAAAGTCACTGGAATCATTTTCCAACTCAATAGGCCGCTCTAATCAGCCAGTGCTATACTGGGACCTAATACCCCACAATGCCACGGGATACCGAGGTATGTTCCCAAACCTTACAAAAGCAGGTACTGTGGGGGCAATAGTTGATATCTGCCATACGATAAGTATTTTCACCCATTTCTGGCTTCGGTACATTGTGCGTTTAACTGGTTACCCGTTTATACACGGGTGGGTGGTTCTAGGCCAGTGAATATGGTGCGACTGTGGGCGGAATAGTGAGCAGCAGGGGGGGGGGGTTCCTCCTTTTAATGTTTTATTTCTTTCTTTGCACTGTAATGGCCGCCATGCTGCCTATAATATATATTGCCTTTTTATTTATGATACGGGTGCAGTTACGGGGTTCTTTCCCGGTGGCGTCATGTTTTGGGCTGTACCATATGCACAGTATCTATAATCTGTATCGTTACATATCGGCGCGGTGCCTTTTGGGAGTGTACAACTCAATAAAACCAAGGGGGCATTCCTTGGAGCCACGTATTTGGGCACCACGTGATGGTGCTTTGTTACCAGCCGGCGCCCCTGCCCACGCTGTAGGTCTGATGAAGGACCCGCCAGGACTTTGGAAGCCCCTCTTCCAGGAGGGAAGCAGTTGGTCGGGATTGGGGTGTAACCATGTACCCCTGTGAAGACTTTTCCATAATACTGTATCCAGGGGAGAATGCGGCGCTCACCGGCACCACCTCAGGGAATTGCATGAAACAAGCCCCCAAGTTCATGGGACAGGAGTGCCGTTACCGCACATTCAGGCAAATATATAGAAATGCATTGGATCTGCACTAAATGACACGGGGGTACAGCAAGCAACACTAATACTAAAATAAATGGAGGGGAACAGCCCCCCCAAACATGTACGTATATATGCGCACTTGTTTTCCCTAATAACGGTAAAAAAATATGGGCAGAAACTGACCCACTGTTAGCGCCACGTGCTGCACCTCCCCCACAATCACTTGGTTTTCTACTGTAATTCATGTTCAGTGTGGAAAATCCAAGCCTACGGAACCTCTCAGATCCACTTTCCCATCAGGGAACAGAAACTTTAATTGTGTGGATTTTGAAGTGTTTATTGAGGTAGCCCTGAAGTCCAAAGCATTTGCCACATTCGGGGCAGGAGTATTTTTTCTCTCCTCTGTGAATGATTCGATGATCCATGAGGTGAGAGCGACGTGCAAAGCATTTGCCACACTCGGGGCAAGTAAATGGTTTCTCCCCCGTGTGAGTTCTCTCGTGGACAACGAGGTGGGCGCGGCGGCGGAAGCTCCTCCCGCACTGAGGGCAAGAGAAGGGCTTCTCCCCCGTGTGGATTTTCATGTGCCGTATCAGGATGGAGCTATCGTTGAAGCATTTGCCGCAGTCGGAGCAAATGAACGGCTTCTCCCCCGTGTGAGTTCTCATGTGCCGCGCCAGATCGCGGTTACTATTGAAGTGCTTAAAGCAAATGCCGCAGCCGCGCGCCGCCTGCAGGGCGTTGAGGTGAGAGGTGATGGCCGTCTCATAGTGGAAGGTGTCACCAAATTCATTAAACTCACCTTCGGAGAAACTGTTCATGAGGTTGGAGCCCATGATGGGGGTGGAGGCATCGCTGCCCTGATCTATAATGGCGTCGCTATTGTAGCCGGATTGGGCTTCTTCCCAGGACGCTTCTTTCTCTTCGTCGGAGCCATAATGATCAGCCAATCGCCTGCATCTCACGTTCGGAGACGTATCCGACTCCTGAATCTGCTCTGTGAGAGGATAAATGCTGCTGTTGGAATGTTCTCCTTCTTCCCAGGAACTGGACTCCTCTTTGATGCCGTCGGATATATAATGCACCGAGGGGCTGCTGCTGGCGCTGCTGCTGCTGCCTAAGCTGCTTCTCGTGGCGGAAGAGTTGGGCTCGTCTTTCACGGCTGCCGATAGGGTTTGTGTCGCTGAGTTCATTGCCGGAGTCTCTTCCTCTAGGTCCGGCTCCCGCTTGATACAATGGGATAAAGCTCCGTATCTCTGCTCGCACTCCGTAAGCTCCGCCTCTTCCATCCCGGCGCCAGTCTGCAGCGTGCCCGCTTTATTTGCACGGCATAAATCTGATCCCACATTAGCGTTAATATGGCTACAGTCTTCATTTTCATCATCTGACAAAGATACAACCATGTAAAGTCATTGGCCTACAAATACGCACTTACACACATGAACACAACACTGGCAGTGCCAACATGGCGGCCACCATAATGCCTACCCACTATACAGGCAGTACCTATACAAAGGCTACAGGCCCCAATATCACCTCCTAGTTCCCTGGCAGTTTTCCATTTATCTACATGCCACACTCCACACACCTGGGAGGTAAGTACTGGGGGGAAAACAAAATGGGGGGCTTGAGGCAAGAGTTGCCATCCCGACTTTAAGCCAACGTAGCCCCAGATTTGCCCATCACAGAGAATGCCGAGTTCATGTTGCAGATTGCGGTTGGGCCTGTGACTGCGCCACTCAGGGAAATGTCGGGGGTCAGTCGGCACTGGCTGCCTGCTCAGAGTCGTGTTGAGAGGTGAAGTTCAATCCTGCAGTTTACCTTCAGTATCGTGGGACGCCTGGGCCACCCATCCGGACAGAGAGAAGGTTCATGGTGCGACACCCTCCTGTATAATAAGCCCCTCACCCTGTAGCACCCATTATCCCATTGGCCAATCTGTGCCGCGGGGACCTTTCGCTCACTCTTCGCTGCTCCGCCTGGATACGAGCCAACAGGCCCACCTCCTGGGTCACATGACGCACCAGGGCATTGCAAAAGGAAGCTTTTTGCCCCAGGGCTGAGGGGTAATTATTCCAGCACTTGGGGTAAGTGGAGTGGGGCGTGTAGGTAAATGGAAAAGGCACAGAAGTGATGTGTAACAGCCAATCAAATCCAGGCTACAAGCGATGCCAGAGAGGGGCTGGGCCTTTCTATAGGCACTGCACCCACAGAACTGGGAATTCTTCCTCCCTACTGTGTCTCCATATCCCGACTGAGTGAGGGGCCAAAAGGGCCAACTTGCCCTGCCGGGGGGTACAATCAGCAGGAATGTGTGTCATTGGGAGAGACTGGGGGCAGAGGGATGTAAGGATTCCTTAGTGCCACGTTGCATAGTTTCTATTCACATAATGCCACTAACTAGCCCTGGCACATACGTCACTAGCCCTGGCACATACGTCACTAGCCCTGGCACATATGCCACTCACTAGCCCTGGCACATACGCCACTAGCCCTGGCACATAATGCCACTCACTAGCCCTGGCACATACGCCACTAGCCCTGGCACATAATGCCGCTCACTAGCCCTGGCACATAATGCCGCTCACTAGCCCTGGCACATAATGCCGCTCACTAGCCCTGGCACATACGCCGCTCACTAGCCCTGGCACATACGCCGCTCACTAGCCCTGGCACATACGCCGCTCACTAGCCCTGGCACATACGCCGCTCACTAGCCCTGGCACATAATGCCGCTCACTAGCCCTGGCACATAATGCCGCTCACTAGCCCTGGCACATAATGCCGCTCACTAGCCCTGGCACATAATGCCGCTCACTAGCCCTGGCACATAATGCCGCTCACTAGCCCTGGCACATACGCCACTAGCCCTGGCACATAATGCCACTCACTAGCCCTGGCACATACGCCACTCACTAGCTCTGGCACATACGCCCCTAGCCCTGGCACATAATGCCACTCACTAGCTCTGGCACATACGCCACTAGCCCTGGCACATAATGCCACTCACTAGCCCTGGCACATAACGCCACTAGCCCTGGCACATACGCCACTAGCCCTGGCACATGCCACTAGCCCTGGCACATGCCACTCACTAGCCCTGGCACATAATGCCACTCACTAGCCCTGGCACATACGCCACTAGCCCTGGCACATAATGCCACTCGATAGCCCTGGCACATAACGCCACTAGCCCTGGCAAATAATGCCACTCACTAGCCCTGGCACATAACGCCACTAGCCCTGGCACATAACGCCACTAGCCCTGGCACATAATGCCACTCACTAGCCCTGGCACATACGCCACTCACTAGCTCTGGCACATAATGCCACTCACTAGCCCTGGCACATAATGCCACTCACTAGCCCTGGCACATAATGCCACTCACTAGCCCTGGCACATAACGCCACTAGCCCTGGCACATAACGCCACTCACTAGCCCTGGCACATACGCCACTAGCCCTGGCACATAATGCCACTCACTAGCCCTGGCACATAAAGCCACTCACTAGCCCTGGCACACAACATCACTAGCCCTGGCACATAACGCCACTAGCCCTGGCACATAACGCCACTAGCCCTGGCACATAACGCCACTAGCCCTGGCACATAACGCCGCTCACTAGCCCTGGCACATAATGCCACTCACTAGCCCTGGCACATAAAGCCACTCACTAGCCCTGGCACACAACATCACTAGCCCTGGCACATAATGCCGCTCACTAGCCCTGGCACATAATGCCGCTCACTAGCCCTGGCACATAACGCCACTAGCCCTGGCACATAACGCCGCTCACTAGCCCTGGCACATAATGCCGCTCACTAGCCCTGGCACATAATGCCGCTCACTAGCCCTGGCACATAACGCCACTAGCCCTGGCACATAACGCCACTAGCCCTGGCACACAGACATGGGAGTGGGGCTGGGCAGGCAGTACTCACCCTGGGAGCGGAGCTGCTGCTGAGGATTCTCCTTTATAACTTCCGTGTAGAAGACATGGTTTCCCTTTAAATAGTCCCACTCCTCTGAGGAGAAGTAGCTGCCGGCTTCCTCGTGCCGGATGGCAACCTGGCACACACAAGGTTAGAGTGAGGGGCACACACACAGGGTTAGAGTGAGGGGCACACACACAGGGTTAGAGTGAGGGGCACACACACACAGGTTAGAGTTTAGAGTGAGGGGCACACACAGGGTTAGAGGGGGCACACACAGGGTTAGAGTGAGGGCAACACACAGGGTTAGAGTGAGGGGCACACACACAGGGTTGGTGAGGGGCACACACACAGGGTTAGAGTGAGGGGCACACACACACAGGGTTAGAGTGAGGGGCACACACACACAGGGTTAGAGTGAGGGGCACACACACACAGGGTTAGAGTGAGGGGCACACACACACAGGGTTAGAGTGAGGGGCACACCACACACACAGGGTTAGAGTAGGGGCAGGGTTAGAGTGAGGGGCACACACACAGGGTTAGAGTGAGGGGCACACACACAGGGTTAGATTGAGGGGCACACACACAGGGTTAGAGTGAGGGGCACACACAGGGTTAGAGTGAGGGGCACACACACAGGGTTAGAGTGAGGGGCACACACACAGGTAGAGTGAGGGGCAACACAGGGTTAGAGTGAGGGGCACACACAGGGTTAGAGTGAGGGGCACACACACAAGGTTAGAGTGAGGGGCACACACACAGGGTTAGAGTGAGGGGCACACACAGGGTTAGAGTGAGGGGCACACACACAAGGTTAGAGTGAGGGGCACCACAGGATTAGAGTGAGGGGCACACACACAGGGTTAGAGTGAGGGGCACACACACAGGGTTAGAGTGAGGGCACACACACAGGTTAGAGTGAGGGGCACACACACAGGGTTAGAGTGAGGGGCACACACACAGGGTTAGAGTGAGGGGCACACACACAGGGTTAGAGTGAGGGGCACCACACAGGATTAGAGTGAGGGGCACACACACAGGGTTAGAGTGAGGGGCACACACACAAGGTTAGAGTGAGGGGCACACAGGATTAGAGTGAGGGGCACACACACAGGGTTAGAGTGAGGGGCACACACACAGGGTTAGAGTGAGGGGCACACACACAGGGTTAGAGTGAGGGACACACACAGGTTAGAGTGAGGGCACACACACAGGGTTAGAGTGAGGGGGCACACACACAGGGTTGAGAGGGGCACACACACAGGGTTAGAGTGAGGGGCACACACAGGATTAGAGTGAGGGGCACACACACAGGGTTAGAGTGAGGGGACACACACAGGGTTAGAGTGAGGGGCACACACACAGGGTTAGAGTGAGGGGCACACACACAGGGTTAGAGTGAGGGGCACACACACAGGGTTAGAGTGAGGGGCACACACACAGGGTTAGAGTGAGGGGCACACACACAGGGTTAGAGTGAGGGGCACACACACAGGGTTAGAGTGAGGGGCACACACACAGGGTTAGAGTGAGGGGCACACACACAGGGTTAGAGTGAGGGGCACACACACAGGGTTAGAGTGAGGGGCACACACACAGGGTTAGAGTGAGGGGCACACACACAGGGTTTAGAGTGAGGGGCAACACACACAGGGTTAGAGTGAGGGGCACACACACAGGGTTAGAGTGAGGGGCACACACACAGGGTTAGAGTGAGGGGCCACACCACAGGGTTAGAGTGAGGGGCACACACACAGTGGGTTAGAGTGAGGGGCACACACACAGGGTTAGAGTGAGGGGCACACACAGGATTAGAGTGAGGGGCACACACACAGGGTTAGAGTGAGGGGCACACACACAGGGTTAGAGTGAGGGGCACACACACAGGGTTAGAGTGAGGGGCAACACACACAGGGTTTAGAGTGAGGGGCACACACACAGGGTTAGAGTGAGGGGCACACACACAGGGTTAGAGTGAGGGCACACACACAGGGTAGAGTGAGGGGCCACACAACAGGGTTAGAGTGAGGGGCACACACACAGGGTTAGAGTGAGGGGCACACACACAGGGTTAGAGTGAGGGGCACACCACAGGGTTAGAGTGAGGGGCACACACAGGGTTAGAGTTGAGGGGCACACACAGGGTTAGAGTGAGGGGCACAACACAGGGTTAGAGTGAGGGGCACACACAGGGTTAGGTGAGGGGCACACACAGGGTTAGAGTGAGGGGCACACACACAGGGTGTAGTGAGGGGCACACACAGGGTTAGAGTGAGGGGCACACACAGGGTTAGAGTGAGGGGCACACACAGGGTTAGAGTGAGGGGCACACACACAGGGTTAGAGTGAGGGGCACACACACAGGGTTAGAGTGAGGGGCACACACACAGGGTTAGAGTGAGGGGCACACACACAGGGTTAGAGTGAGGGGCACACACACAGGGTTAGAGTGAGGGGCACACACACAGGGTTAGAGTGAGGGGCACACAACACAGGGTTAGAGTGAGGGGCCACACACACAGGGTTAGAGTGAGGGGCACCACACAGGGTTAGAGTGAGGGGCACACACAGGGTTAGAGTGAGGGGCACACACAGGGTTAGAGTGAGGGGCACACGCAGGGTTAGAGTGAGGGGCACACACACAGGGTTAGAGTGAGGGGCACACACAGGGTTAGAGTGAGGGGCACACACAGGGTTAGAGTGAGGGGCACACACAGGGTTAGAGTGAGGGGCACACACACAGGGTTAGAGTGAGGGGCACACACACAGGGTTAGAGTGAGGGGCACACACAGGGTTAGAGTGAGGGGCACACACACAGGGTTAGAGTGAGGGGGCACACACAGGGTTAGAGTGGGAAGGGGGCACCACACACAGGGTTAGAGTGAGGGCACACACACAGGGTTAGAGTGAGGGGCACACACACAGGGTTAGAGTGAGGGGCACACACACAGGGTTAGAAGTGAGGGGGCACACACAGGGTTAGAGTTGAGGGGCACACACAGGGTTAGAGTGAGGGGCACACACAGGGTTAGAGTGAGGGGCACACACACAGGGTTAGAGTGAGGGGCACACACAGGGTTAGAGTGAGGGGGCACACACACAGGGTTATGAGAGTAGAGGGCCCAGGGTAGAGTGAGGGGCACACACAGGGTTAGAGTGAGGGGCACACACACAGGGTTAGAGTGAGGGGCACACACACAGGGTTAGAGTGAGGGGCACACACACAGGGTTAGAGTGAGGGGCACACACACAGGGTTAGAGTGAGGGGCACAGGGGGCTGGGGGCGCACCTACCTCCTCAGTCAGCATGTGGAAGATGTTGGAGATGAGTTCCAGGACCTTGCGGGCATTTTCCCTCTGTAGGGCGGAGCGGGAGGAGTGGGACACGGTGGGCACGTGGCGCTGGCAGAACCCTCCCATCATACAGTCTCCGCAGCTCTGCAGGATGCCCGCGCTGGTGCGCTTACTCACAACGTAGTCCTACAGATGGCACAGCGCTCACTCAGTACCGTGCCCAACGCCCAGCTAGGGGGTCCCTCCCACTGCCCAACGCCCAGCTAGGGGGTCCCTCCCACTGCCCAGCTAGGGGTTCCCTTCCACTGCCCAGCTAGGGGGTCCCTCCCACTGCCCAACGCCCAGCTAGGGGGTCCCTCCCACTGCCCAACGCCCAGCTAGGGGGTCCCTCCCACTGCCCAACGCCCAGCTAGGGGGTCCCTCCCACTGCCCAACGCCCAGCTAGGGGGTCCCTCCCACTGCCCAACGCCCAGCTAGGGGGTCCCTCCCACTGCCCAACGCCCAGCTAGGGGGTCCCTCCCACTGCCCAACGCCCAGCTAGGGGGTCCCTCCCACTGCCCAACGCCCAGCTAGGGGGTCCCTCCCACTGCCCAACGCCCAGCTAGGGGGTCCCTCCCACTGCCCAGCTAGGGGGTCCCTCCCACTGCCCAACGCCCAGCTAGGGGGTCCCTCCCACTGCCCAGCTAGGGGGTCCCTCCCACTGCCCCACTCCCAGTGTCCCCTCAGCGCGTGAGTGTGACTCAAGGGATCACTCACCTCCCCAGTCAGCACATAGACAATCTCCAGAGTGACATTGAGAATCCTCTCGCTCAGGGGGATTTGCTGTTTGCCCCCCATCCCTGTGTCACTTCCTTTTTTGGATCTTTTCATTCTCCCTGTAATTCAGCAAAGAGAGAGTTGGGGGGCGTCACCCACAGTATAAGCTCAGCCCCCCATCAAGCGCCCACTTACCTGCAGGGTGGGCTCCTCCCTTCCTGGCTCTGTGGGGGCGACAGCGATGGGACCAGTCTGCCGCTCTGTGTGGGGGAGAGAACATTCTGTTACAGGGGGCACAGGGCATTAGGGGCACAGTCAGGGGGCACAGGGCATTAGGGGCACAGGGCATTAGGGGCACAGTCAGGGGGCACAGGGCATTAGGGGCACAGTCAGGGGGGACAGGGCATTAGGGGCACAGTCAGGGGGGACAGGGCATTAGGGGCACAGTCAGGGGGCACAGGGCATTAGGGGCACAGTCAGGGGGGACAGGGCATTAGGGGCACAGTCAGGGGGGACAGGGCATTAGGGGCACAGTCAGGGGGACAGGGCATTAGGGCACAGGGCATTAGGGGCACAGTCAGGGGGCACAGGGCATTAGGGGCACAGTCAGGGGGGACAGGGCATTAGGGGCACAGTCAGGGGGACAGGGCATTAGGGGCACAGTCAGGGGGCACAGGGCATTAGGGGCACAGTCAGGGGGGACAGGGCATTAGGGGCACAGGGCATTAGGGGGCACAGTCAGGGGGGACAGGGCATTAGGGGCACAGTCAGGGGGACAGGGCATTAGGGGCCCAGTCCAGGGGGGCACAGGGCATTAGGGGCACAGTCAGGGGGACAGGGCATTAGGGGCACAGTCAGAGGGCACAGGGCATTAGGGGGCACAGTCAGGGGGGCACAGGGCATTAGGGGGCACAGGGCATTAGGGGCACCAGTCCAGGGGGCACAGGGCATTAGGGGCACAGTCAGGGGGCACAGGGCATTAGGGGCACAGTCAGGGGGCACAGGGCATTAGGGGCAGTCAGGGGGCACAGGGCATTAGGGGCACAAGGCATTAGGGGCACAGTCAGGGGGGACAGGGGCATTAGGGGCACAGTCAGGGGGCACAGGGCATTAGGGGCACAGTCAGGGGGCACATGGCATTAGGGGCACAGTCAGGGGGCACAGGGCATAAGGGGCACAGTCAGGGGGCACAGGGCATTAGGGGCACAGGGCATTAGGGGCACAGTCAGGGGGCACAGGGCATTAGGGGCACAGGGCATTAGGGGCAGTCAGGGGGCACAGGGCATTAGGGGCACAGTCAGGGGGGACAGGGCATTAGGGGCACAGGGCATTAGGGGCACAGTCAGGGGGCACAGGGCATTAGGGGCACAGGGCATTAGGGGCAGTCAGGGGGCACAGGGCATTAGGGGCACAGTCAGGGGGGACAGGGCATTAGGGGCACAGTCAGGGGGCACAGGGCATTAGGGGCACAGTCAGGGGGCACAGGGCATTAGGGGCACAGGGCATTAGGGGCAGTCAGGGGGCACAGGGCATTAGGGGCACAAGGCATTAGGGGCACAGTCAGGGGGGACAGGGCATTAGGGGCACAGTCAGGGGGGACAGGGCATTAGGGGCACAGTCAGGGGGCACAGGGCATAAGGGGCACAGTCAGGGGGCACAGGGCATTAGGGGCACAGTCAGGGGGCACAGGGCATTAGGGGCACAGTCAGGGGGGACAGGGCATTAGGGGCACAGTCCAGGGGGACAGGGCATTAGGGGCACAGTCAGGGGGCACAGGGCATTAGGGGCACAGGGCATTAGGGGCACAGTCAGGGGGCACAGGGCATTAGGGGCACAGGGCATTAGGGGCAGTCAGGGGGCACAGGGCATTAGGGGCACAGTCAGGGGGGACAGGGCATTAGGGGCACAGTCAGGGGGCACAGGGCATTAGGGGCACAGTCAGGGGGCACAGGGCATTAGGGGCACAGGGCATTAGGGGCAGTCAGGGGGCAACAGGGCATTAGGGGCACAAGGCCATTAGGGGCACAGTCAGGGGGGACAGGGCATTAGGGGCACAGTCAGGGGGGACAGGGCATTAGGGGCACAGTCAGGGGGCACAGGGCATAAGGGGCACAGTCAGGGGGCACAGGGCATTAGGGGCACAGTCAGGGGGCACAGGGCATAAGGGGCACAGTCAGGGGGCACAGGGCATTAGGGGCACAGGGCATTAGGGGCAGTCAGGGGGCACAGGGCATTAGGGGCACAAGGCATTAGGGGCACAGTCAGGGGGGACAGGGCATTAGGGGCACAGTCAGGGGGGACAGGGCATTAGGGGCCCAGTCAGGGGGGCACAGGGCATTAGGGGCCCAGTCAGGGGGGCACAGGGCATTAGGGGCCCAGTCAGGGGGACAGGGCATTAGGGGCCCAGTCAAGGGGCACAGGGCATTAGGGGCACAGTCAGGGGGGCACAGGGCATTAGGGGCACAGTCAGGGGGGCACAGGGGCATTAGGGGCACAGTCAGGGGGCACAGGGCATTAGGGGCACAGTCAGGGGGCACAGGGCATAAGGGGCACAGTCAGGGGCACAGGGCATTGGGGCACAGGGCATAGGGGCAGCAAGGGGGGACAGGGCATTGGGGGCACAGTCAGGGGGGCACAGGGCATTAGGGGCACAGTCAGGGGGCACAGGGCATTTAGGGGCACAGTCAGGGGGCACAGGGCATAAGGGGCACAGTCAGGGGGCACAGGCATAAGGGGCACAGTCAGGGGGCACAGGGCATTAGGGGCACAGGGCATTAGGGGCAGTCAGGGGGCACAGGGCATTAGGGGCCCAGTCAGGGGGGGACAGGGCATTAGGGGGCCCAGTCAGGGGGGACAGGCATTAGGGGCCCAGTCAGGGGGGACAGGGCATTAGGGGCCCAGTCAGGGGGGCACAGGGCATTAGGGGCCCAGTCAGGGGGGCACAGGGCATTAGGGGCCCAGTCAGGGGGGCACAGGCATTAGGGGCCCAGTCAGGGGGGCACAGGGCATTAGGGGCCCAGTCAGGGGGGCACAGGGGCATTAGGGGCCAGTCAGGGGGGCACAGGGCATTAGGGGCCCAGTCAGGGGGGCAACAGGGCATTAGGGGCCCAGTCAGGGGGGCACAGGGCATTAGGGGCCCAGTCAGGGGGGCACAGGGCATTAGGGGCCCAGTCAGGGGGGCACAGGGCATTAGGGGCCCAGTCAGGGGGGCACAGGGCATTAGGGGCCCAGTCAGGGGGCACAGGGCATTAGGGGCCCAGTCAGGGGGGCACAGGGCATTAGGGGCCCAGTCAGGGGGGGCACAGGGCATTAGGGGCACAGTCAGGGGGCACAGGGCATTAGGGGCACAGTCAGGGGGCACAGGGCATTAGGGGCACAGTCAGGGGGGCACAGGGCATTAGGGGCACACAGGGCATTAGGGGCACACAGGGCATTAGGGGCACAGTCAGGGGGGACAGGGCATTGGGGGCACAGTCAGGGGGGCACAGGGCATTAGGGGCACAGTCAGGGGGCACAGGGCATTAGGGGCACAGTCAGGGGGCCACAGGGGCATAAGGGGCACAGTCAGGGGGCACAGGGCATAAGGGGGCACAGTCAGGGGGCACAGGGCATTAGGGGCACAGGGCATTAGGGGCAGTCAGGGGGCACAGGGCATTAGGGGCCCAGTCAGGGGGACAGGGCATTAGGGGCCCAGTCAGGGGGGGACAGGGCATTAGGGGCCCAGTCAGGGGGGACAGGGCATTAGGGGCCCAGTCAGGGGGGACAGGGCATTAGGGGCCCAGTCAGGGGGGCACAGGGCATTAGGGGCCCAGTCAGGGGGGCACAGGGCATTAGGGGCCCAGTCAGGGGGGCACAGGGCATTAGGGGCCCAGTCAGGGGGGCACAGGGCATTAGGGGCCCAGTCAGGGGGGCACAGGGCATTAGGGGCCCAGTCAGGGGGGCACAGGGCATTAGGGGCCCAGTCAGGGGGGCACAGGGCATTAGGGGCCCCAGTCAGGGGGGCACAGGGCATTAGGGGCCAGTCAGGGGGGCACAGGGCATTAGGGGCCCAGTCAGGGGGGCACAGGGCATTAGGGGCCCAGTCAGGGGGGCACAGGGCATTAGGGGCCCAGTCAGGGGGGCACAGGGCATTAGGGGCCCAGTCAGGGGGCGGCACAGGGCATTAGGGGCCCAGTCAGGGGGGCACAGGGCATTAGGGGCACAGTCAGGGGGCACAGGGCATTAGGGGCACAGTCAGGGGGCACAGGGCATTAGGGGCACAGTCAGGGGGGCACAGGGCATTAGGGGCACACAGGGCATTAGGGGCACACAGGGCATTAGGGGCACACAGGGCATTAGGGGCACACAGGGCATTAGGGGCACACAGGGCATTAGGGGCACACAGGGCATTAGGGGCACAGTCAGGGGGGCACAGGGCATTAGGGGCACACAGGGCATTAGGGGCACACAGGGCATTAGGGGCACACAGGGCATTAGGGGCACACAGGGCATTAGGGGCACACAGGGCATTAGGGGCACAGTCAGGGGGGCACAGGGCATTAGGGGCACAGTCAGGGGGGCACAGGGCATTAGGGGCACAGTCAGGGGGCACAGGGCATTAGGGGCACAGTCAGGGGGCACAGGGCATTAGGGGCACAGTCAGGGGGCACAGGGCATTAGGGGCAGTCAGGGGGCACAGGGCATTAGGGGCACAAGGCATTAGGGGCACAGTCAGGGGGGACAGGGCATTAGGGGCACAGTCAGGGGGCACAGGGCATTAGGGGGCACAGTCAGGGGGCACATGGCATTAGGGGCACAGTCAGGGGGCACAGGGCATAAGGGGCACAGTCAGGGGGCACAGGGCATTAGGGGCACAGGGCATTAGGGGCAGTCAGGGGGCACAGGGCATTAGGGGCACAGTCAGGGGGGACAGGGCATTAGGGGCACAGTCAGGGGGCACAGGGCATTAGGGGCACAGTCAGGGGGCACAGGGCATTAGGGGCACAGGGCATTAGGGGCAGTCAGGGGGCACAGGGCATTAGGGGCACAAGGCATTAGGGGCACAGTCAGGGGGGACAGGGCATTAGGGGCACAGTCAGGGGGGACAGGGCATTAGGGGCACAGTCAGGGGGCACAGGGCATAAGGGGCACAGTCAGGGGGCACAGGGCATTAGGGGCACAGTCAGGGGGCACAGGGCATAAGGGGCACAGTCAGGGGGCACAGGGCATTAGGGGCACAGGGCATTAGGGGCAGTCAGGGGGCACAGGGCATTAGGGGCACAAGGCATTAGGGGCACAGTCAGGGGGGACAGGGCATTAGGGGCACAGTCAGGGGGGACAGGGCATTAGGGGCCCAGTCAGGGGGGCACAGGGCATTAGGGGCCCAGTCAGGGGGGCACAGGGCATTAGGGGCCCAGTCAGGGGGACAGGGCATTAGGGGCCCAGTCAGGGGGCACAGGGCATTAGGGGCACAGTCAGGGGGGCACAGGGCATTAGGGGCACAGTCAGGGGGGCACAGGGCATTAGGGGCACAGTCAGGGGGCACAGGGCATTAGGGGCACAGTCCAGGGGGCACAGGGCATAAGGGGGCACAGTCAGGGGGCACAGGGCATTAGGGGCACAGGGCATTAGGGGCACAGTCAGGGGGGACAGGGCATTGGGGGCACAGTCAGGGGGGCACAGGGCATTAGGGGCACAGTCAGGGGGCACAGGGCATTAGGGGCACAGTCAGGGGGCACAGGGCATAAGGGGCACAGTCAGGGGGCACAGGGCATAAGGGGCACAGTCAGGGGGGCACAGGGCATTAGGGGCACAGGGCATTAGGGGCAGTCAGGGGGCACAGGGCATTAGGGGCCCAGTCAGGGGGGACAGGGCATTAGGGGCCCAGTCAGGGGGGACAGGGCATTAGGGGCCCAGTCAGGGGGGACAGGGCATTAGGGGCCCAGTCAGGGGGGCACAGGGCATTAGGGGCCCAGTCAGGGGGGCACAGGGCATTAGGGGCCCAGTCAGGGGGGCACAGGGGCATTAGGGGCCCAGTCAGGGGGGCACAGGGCATTAGGGGCCCAGTCAGGGGGGCACAGGGCATTAGGGGCCCAGTCAGGGGGGCACAGGGCATTAGGGGCCCAGTCAGGGGGGCACAGGGCATTAGGGGCCCAGTCAGGGGGGCACAGGGCATTAGGGGCCAGTCAGGGGGGCACAGGGCATTAGGGGCCCAGTCAGGGGGGCACAGGGCATTAGGGGCCCAGTCAGGGGGGCACAGGGCATTAGGGGCCCAGTCAGGGGGGCACAGGGCATTAGGGGCCCAGTCAGGGGGCACAGGGCATTAGGGGCACAGTCAGGGGGCACAGGGCATTAGGGGCACAGTCAGGGGGCACAGGGCATTAGGGGCACAGTCAGGGGGGCACAGGGCATTAGGGGCACACAGGGCATTAGGGGCACACAGGGCATTAGGGGCACAGTCAGGGGGGACAGGGCATTGGGGGCACAGTCAGGGGGGCACAGGGCATTAGGGGCACAGTCAGGGGGCACAGGGCATTAGGGGCACAGTCAGGGGGCACAGGGCATAAGGGGCACAGTCAGGGGGCACAGGGCATAAGGGGCACAGTCAGGGGGCACAGGGCATTAGGGGCACAGGGCATTAGGGGCAGTCAGGGGGCACAGGGCATTAGGGGCCCAGTCAGGGGGGACAGGGCATTAGGGGCCCAGTCAGGGGGGACAGGGCATTAGGGGCCCAGTCAGGGGGGACAGGGCATTAGGGGCCCAGTCAGGGGGGACAGGGCATTAGGGGCCCAGTCAGGGGGGCACAGGGCATTAGGGCCCAGTCAGGGGGGCACAGGGCATTAGGGGCCCAGTCAGGGGGGCACAGGGCATTAGGGGCCCAGTCAGGGGGGCACAGGGCATTAGGGCCCAGTCAGGGGGCACAGGGCATTAGGGGCCCAGTCAGGGGGGCACAGGGCATTAGGGGCCCAGTCAGGGGGGCACAGGGCATTAGGGGCCCAGTCAGGGGGGCACAGGGCATTAGGGGCCCAGTCAGGGGGGCACAGGGCATTAGGGGCCCCAGTCAGGGGGGGCACAGGGCATTAGGGGCCGCAGTCAGGGGGGCACAGGGCATTAGGGGCCCAGTCAGGGGGCACAGGGCATTAGGGGCCCAGTCAGGGGGGCACAGGGCATTAGGGGCCCAGTCAGGGGGGCACAGGGCATTAGGGGCACAGTCAGGGGGCACAGGGCATTAGGGGCACAGTCAGGGGGCACAGGGCATTAGGGGCACAGTCAGGGGGGCACAGGGCATTAGGGGCACACAGGGCATTAGGGGCACACAGGGCATTAGGGGCACACAGGGCATTAGGGGCACACAGGGCATTAAGGGGCACACAGGGCATTAGGGGCACAGTCAGCGGGGGCACAGGGCATTAGGGGCACACAGGGCATTAGGGGCACACAGGGCATTAGGGGCACACAGGGCATTAGGGGCACACAGGGCATTAGGGGCACACAGGGCATTAGGGGCACAGTCAGGGGGGCACAGGGCATTAGGGGCACAGTCAGGGGGGCACAGGGCATTAGGGGCACAGTCAGGGGGGCACAGGGCATTAGGGGCACAGGGCATTAGGGGCACAGTCCTTACCCCCTACTGCTCCCCCCTTACCCCACACTGCCCCCCGATTCTCACAGTGACACGGGAGTAAAGGTCCCGGTAAAGCCGCACAGGGATTGGACAGCTCGGCGGGGAGTTCAGCCCTCCCTCTCACTGCCAGCCAATCCCCAGGCGGGACTCTACAGGGACTCGGGAGTCTGTGAGAAACCGAGCAGCACGGAAAGCTGTGCCCCCCCCCTTCCCCGGTCTGTGCCTCATCCGCCCGGTCAGTGCAGCCCAGTAGCCCGGCTCCCCCTCACACAGCCCGGCAGTCCCGCTCCCCATCTCCCCCTCACACAGCCCGACAGTCCCACTCCCCATCTCCCCCTCACACAGCCCGGCAGTCCCGCTCCCCCTCACACAGCCCGACAGTCCCGTTCCCCCTCACACATTCCCGCACCGCAGTTCCCGGCAGCCTCCGGTTCTTACAGAAAATCCCAGTCTCATCTCGCGAGATTAGGATCAGACGGCACGTAACGCGGTGACGTAGCACGTAACAGCCCGGGGGAGTGACGTAACGGTGCGTTATACGGTGGGAGCGGTAGCGGCTTCTCATTCCTCTGTTACAGAATCAATACAAAAGCCGATTCTTATGTGTCTGTTCCGCCTCATCCCCAAATATTTCCCTAGAAGCCTTTCCTATTTCCGGCCGCAGCCCCGCCCAAAAGCCTTTATTTCCCCTCAGAGCCGCGCCCCCAACTGGATAAATGGCTGTTCCCTCCAACTTGCAGCGCAGCAGTAAAGTGTGCCTGAGTCTGAGCTTTCAGCCAGCGCTACACATTAGAACTGCTTTCAGCTAACCTATTGTTTCTCCTACTCCCATGTAACTGGAGGAGTCCCAAGCCGGACTTGGATTTCTTACTATTGAGTGCTATTCTGATACCTACTGGGAGCTGCTATCTTGCTCCCTTCCCATTGTTCTGCTGATCGGCTGCTGGGGGTGAGGGGGGGGGGATATCACTCCAACTTGCAGCGCAGCAGTAAAGTGTGCCTGAGTCTGAGCTTTCAGCCAGCGCTACACATTAGAACTGCTTTCAGCTAACCTATTGTTTCTCCTACTCCCATGTAACTGGGGGAGTCCCAAGCCGGACTTGGATTTCTTACTATTGAGTGCTATTCTGATACCTACTGGGAGCTGCTATCTTGCTCCCTTCCCATAGTTCTGCTGATCGGCTGCTGGGGGGAGGGGGGATAGTGGGTTCCCAGTGAGAAATGTGGAACTGCCCCTCACAGTGACTTTCTATACCAGGTGGGGCAGCCCAAGGCCCTGGGGGGTAGAAGAGGGTTGGTTCCCGCCCAGCCCCTATATCCTCCCACAATGAGCAGCGCCCCCTTGTGTATCAATCAGTTTATTATTATTTATACAGATTTACAGCACATTCCTCCTGTTACACAATGTGATACAATGGTTGTGGTTCCTCTGGCCTTGCTGGGGGGGGGGTTTAATCAGCTGGGAATAACAACACCCAAGGGTCATTTACTATTTACATTGGGCAAAAGTGCAAGAGGGCAACTTATCATCAAGCCTCCCAGCCAATCAGCTAATCACAGGCCCTGAGGGTAGGTCCCATACGGGCTGGGGGGGTATTCAGGGCAGAGGTACCCGATTCTCTCCCTTCTGCTGGGTCTCAATGTGGAAAAGTGACCAACTGCAGGGACAGACTTGCCAGTTAGTGATTTGGGCCCCCCCAGATCCCATGTTCCCCCCCAGAACCAGAGGAACAACAATGAATATATTACAGAAATCCTATATACATGAAAGTGCAAAGCGCCACCATTCCTGGGAGCCCAAACCTCCCCCTACTGCTCAGGGGCCACACACTGCTGGGGGGGCAGGACAGGTCCCATGGCGCTGGGTAAGTGCATCAGGGATGCCACAATGGGCGGGGCACCGGTGCAACCCTTGGCATATGATCATTTACAGGGGGCACAATGGGCCGGGCAGAGGTATAACCCACAATGGGAAACTATAGCAGGGTGCCACTATGGGTGGGGCAAGTAGCTGATCCCACCCCCAAAATATCTTACAGGCCCACAATACACCAGTGATAGCACAATGGGTTGGGCAGGTAGTGCCGTACCCCTCAGCACATAATGGGGGGGGCACAATACACCAGTGATAGCACAATGGGTTGGGCAGGTAGTGCCTTACCCCTCAGCACATAATGGGGGGGCACAATACACCAGTGATAGCACAATGGGTTGGGCAGGTAGTGCCGTACCCCTCAGCACATAATGGGGGGGGCACAATACACCAGTGATAGCACAATGGGTTGGGCAGGTAGTGCCTTACCCCTCAGCACATAATGGGGGGGCACAATACACCAGTGATAGCACAATGGGATGGGCAGGTAGTGCCGTACCCCTCAGCACATAATGGGGGGGGCACAATACACCAGTGATAGCACAATGGGATGGGCAGGTAGTGCCGTACCCCTCAGCACATAATGGGGGGGCACAATACACCAGTGATAGCACAATGGGATGGGCAGGTAGTGCCGTACCCCTCAGCACATAATGGGGGGGGCACAATACACCAGTGATAGCACAATGGGATGGGCAGGTAGTGCCGTACCCCTCAGCACATAATAGGGGGGGGGGCACAATACACCAGTGATAGCACAATGGGTTGGGCAGGTAGTGCCGTACCCCTCAGCACATAATGGGGGGGCACAATACACCAGTGATAGCACAATGGGATGGGCAGGTAGTGCCATACCCCTCAGCACATAATGGGGGGGGCACAATACACCAGTGATAGCACAATAGGTTGGGCAGGTAGTGCCGTACCCCTCAGCACATAATGGGGGGGCACCATGACCCAGCAGCACTGCCCGGGCAGCCGGTGTTACATCTCATCCGAGTGCAGGGGGCTGATAACCACACTGCGAGTCCTCTCCAGCCAATCGTGCTTCTCCTGCATGACGTAGCGGGCATGGGGGGCATCTGGGGCAGCGTTGGAGCCAGTTGGTATCTCCATGCCAGGCTCACTCTCTCTCTCAGGGAGGTCAAAGGAAGAGTTACTGGTGCCGGTGGGTTTGGACTCCGCCGTGCCCACGTCCTGCACCTCTGGGGTGTCATTCTGGGCCCCCTGCAGAACCGGATCCAGGTGCAGGTCCTTCAGGGACAGGTCCAGCAGGTTCTCCTGTGGTTTCTCCTGGGGGGCGATGTCGACACGCGGGTTCTGCTGAGCCCCCAGATCTGGAAGCGGAGGGAAGGCCGACTCTGTGGGGAGCTCTCGCAACTGGCGGGAAATGACTGCAAGCAAAAGCCGCAGATGCCTTTAGATTGTAAGCTCTTGTGAGTCGGGGTCTCTGACCCTATTCTGTAACCCTTGGTGTCAAGTTACTGTAAGATCCCTGTTCCTTATACAGTAAAGTGCGGAGCTGCATAAACTGTAATGGAGTAAACAGCAGGGGGCGCTGCAGATTTGGGGCTCAGGTAATAGCAGTGAGGGGGTACCCCCAATATAACGAGAGCTGAGTGGCCCACTGGTGCTCATTAACATTTACCCGCCCCCAGCGATAAGCATGAGCTCATAACGCACACATAGGCCCTGCCCCCATTCACATAAACATCCAATAAATGAAAGGCCCACCCCCCTATAGGAAGGGTATTTAGGGTAAACATAGCAATGGAACAACTTTCCCTTTAATTTGCACCTCCCTGACCCTTTCCTTTCCAGAGTGGGACTGCCTCTTGCCCTTATCTGCCCCAAGTGCCCATGCACACCCAGGGCCTATGTTGGGGTTCTGCCCCCAGCTCCAAAACTGCCAGGATAAAGGGCAACTCCACCTAAATCTAATTCATTCCTCATTCTCACTGGGTTTATAGTTATGTGTAACTGTCACTGTGTCTGTCCCTTTCCCTTCCCTGCACTGCTGGTTCTGACTCCTGATACAACTCCCCAATATCCATTCATTCCTCATTCTCACTGGGTTTATAGTTATGTGTAACTGTCACTGTGTCTGTCCCTTTCCCTTCCCTGCACTGCTGGTTCTGACTCCTGATACAACTCCCCAATACCCATTCATCCCTCATTCTCACTGGGTTTATAGTTATGTGTAACTGTCACTGTGTCTGTCCCTTTCCCTTCCCTGCACTGCTGGTTCTGACTCCTGATACAACTCCCCAATATCCATTCATTCCTCATTCTCACTGGGTTTATAGTTATGTGTAACTGTCACTGTGTCTGTCCCTTTCCCTTCTCTGCACTGCTGGTTCTGACTCCTGATACAACTCCCCAATACCCATTCATTCCTCATTCTCACTGGGTTTATAGTTATGTGTAACTGTCACTGTGTCTGTCCCTTCCCTGCACTGCTGGTTCTGACTCCTGATACAACTCCCCAATACCCATTCATCCCTCATTCTCACTGGGTTTATAGTTATGTGTAACTGTCACTGTGTCTGTCCCTTTCCCTTCCCTGCACTGCTGGTTCTGACTCCTGATACAACTCCCCAATATCCATTCATTCCTCATTCTCACTGGGTTTATAGTTATGTGTAACTGTCACTGTGTCTGTCCCTTTCCCTTCCCTGCACTGCTGGTTCTGACTCCTGATACAACTCCCCAATACCCATTCATTCCTCATTCTCACTGGGTTTATAGTTATGTGTAACTGTCACTGTGTCTGTCCCTTTCCCTTCCCTGCACTGCTGGTTCTGACTCCTGATACAACTCCCCAATACCCATTCATTCCTCATTCTCACTGGGTTTATAGTTATGTGTAACTGTCACTGTGTCTGTCCCTTTCCCTTCCCTGCACTGCTGGTTCTGACTCCTGATACAACTCCCCAATATCCATTCATTCCTCATTCTCACTGGGTTTATAGTTATGTGTAACTGTCACTGTGCCTGTCCCTTTCCTGCACTGCTGGTTCTGACTCCTGATACAACTCCCAAATATCCATTCATTCCTCATTCTCACTGGGTTTATAGTTATGTGTAACTGTCACTGTGTCTGTCCCTTTCCCTTCCCTGCACTGCTGGTTCTGACTCCTGATACAACTCCCCAATACCCATTCATTCCTCATTCTCACTGGGTTTATAGTTATGTGTAACTGTCACTGTGTCTGTCCCTTTCCCTTCCCTGCACTGCTGGTTCTGACTCCTGATACAACTCCCCAATACCCATTCATCCCTCATTCTCACTGGGTTTATAGTTATGTGTAACTGTCACTGTGTCTGTCCCTTTCCCTTCCCTGCACTGCTGGTTCTGACTCCTGATACAACTCCCCAATATCCATTCATTCCTCATTCTCACTGGGTTTATAGTTATGTGTAACTGTCACTGTGTCTGTCCCTTTCCCTTCCCTGCACTGCTGGTTCTGACTCCTGATACAACTCCCCAATATCCATTCATTCCTCATTCTCACTGGGTTTATAGTTATGTGTAACTGTCACTGTGCCTGTCCCTTTCCTGCACTGCTGGTTCTGACTCCTGATACAACTCCCAAATATCCATTCATTCCTCATTCTCACTGGGTTTATAGTTATGTGTAACTGTCACTGTGTCTGTCCCTTTCCCTTCCCTGCACTGCTGGTTCTGACTCCTGATACAACTCCCCAATATCCATTCATTCCTCATTCTCACTGGGTTTATAGTTATGTGTAACTGTCCCTTTCCCTTCTCTGCACTGCTGGTTCTGACTCCTGATACAACTCCCAAATATCCATTCATTCCTCATTCTCACTGGGTTTATAGTTATGTGTAACTGTCCCTTTCCCTTCCCTGCACTGCTGGTTCTGACTCCTGATACAACTCCCAAATATCCATTCATTCCTCATTCTCACTGGGTTTATAGTTATGTGTAACTGGCCCTTTCCCTTCCCTGCACTGCTGGTTCTGACTCCTGATACAACTCCCCAATATCCATTCATTCCTCATTCTCACTGGGTTTATAGTTATGTGTAACTGTCACTGTGTCTGTCCCTTTCCCTTCCCTGCACTGCTGGTTCTGACTCCTGATACAACTCCCCAATACCCATTCATTCCTCATTCTCACTGGGTTTATAGTTATGTGTAACTGTCACTGTGTCTGTCCCTTTCCCTTCCCTGCACTGCTGGTTCTGACTCCTGATACAACTCCCCAATATCCATTCATTCCTCATTCTCACTGGGTTTATAGTTATGTGTAACTGTCACTGTGTCTGTCCCTTTCCCTTCCCTGCACTGCTGGTTCTGACTCCTGATACAACTCCCCAATACCCATTCATCCCTCATTCTCACTGGGTTTATAGTTATGTGTAACTGTCACTGTGCCTGTCCCTTTCCCTTACCTGCACTGCTGGTTCTGACTCCTGATACAACTCCCCAATATCCATTCATCGCTCATTCTCACTGGGTTTATAGTTATGTGTAACTGTCACTGTGCCTGTCCCTTTCCCTTCCCTGCACTGCTGGTTCTGACTCCTGATACAACTCCCCAATATCCATTCATCCCTCATTCTCACTGGGTTTATAGTTATGTGTAACTGTCACTGTGCCTGTCCCTTTCCCTTCCCTGCTGGTTCTGACTCCTGATACAACTCCCCAATATCCATTCATTCCTCATTCTCACTGGGTTTATAGTTATGTGTAACTGTCACTGTGTCTGTCCCTTTCCCTTCCCTGCACTGCTGGTTCTGACTCCTGATACAACTCCCCAATATCCATTCATCCCTCATTCTCACTGGGTTTATAGTTATGTGTAACTGTCACTGTGTCTGTCCCTTCCCTGCACTGCTGGTTCTGACTCCTGATACAACTCCCCAATACCCATTCATTCCTCATTCTCACTGGGTTTATAGTTATGTGTAACTGTCACTGTGTCTGTCCCTTTCCTGCACTGCTGGTTCCGACTACACGTACCACTGTATCGGGAGTGTAGGCTCTGGGGGTGCCTAGGAACATGCAGGGAACCATTAAACCTTCAGCTGAGCCCAGTTCTAGCCCGACTCAGTATGACTTACCTACGTGCCGGCTGTCCTGGGGGGCTCCTTTGCCAAATGGGTACAAACTGGGGAAGAGAATGAGGCAGAAGGACAGAACCAGAACCTAAAGGGGATAAAGCAGAACATCAGTGTAACCCAGTAGCAGTGAGGGGCCTCTCAGGGGTTATAGTACCCCCCTTACCCCCAGCAGGAGGGTGGGGCTCAGAGTAGGGCCCCCCCCATACCCACAGCAGGAGGGTGGGGCTCCCCTTACCATGACACAAGTGCTGGATGCTGTAGTCTTGACTCCTGTCTGTCTCAGCAAAGCCTGGAGGTTGCGAAGCTGCTGCAGCAGAGACCTGCGGATACAGAAGAGAGTACCCGGCCCATCAGACTGCACTTGGGGGTACAGAAGAGAGTGCAGAGAGTAAAAGAGAACATTCCCCCAGGCACACAGAGTGAGAGACAGAGGCACAAGTGGTGAGACAGGCACAGAGAGAGAGACAGAGGCACAAGTGGCGAGACGGGCACAGAGAGAGAGAGGCACAAGTGGCGAGAAGGGCACAGAGAGACAGAGGCACAAATGGCGAGACGGGCACAGAGAGAGGCACAAGTGGTGAGACGGGCACAGAGAGAGGCACAAGTGGTGAGACGGGCACAGAGAGAGAGAGGCACAAGTGGTGAGAAGGGCACAGAGAGAGACAGAGGCACAAATGGCGAGACAGGCACAGAGAGGGAGGCACAAGTGGCGAGACGGGCACAGAGAGAGAGGCACAAGTGGCGAGACGGGCACAGAGAGGGAGGCACAAGTGGCGAGACGGGCACAGAGAGGGAGGCACAAGTGGCGAGACGGGCACAGAGAGAGAGAGGCACAAGTGGTGAGAAGGGCACAGAGAGAGACAGAGGCACAAATGGCGAGACGGGCACAGAGAGAGGCACAAGTGGCGAGACGGGCACAGAGAGAGGCACAAGTGGCGAGACGGGCACAGAGAGAGGCACAAGTGGCGAGACGGGCACAGAGAGAGAAGCACAAGTGGTGAGACGGGCACAGAGGAACATATACTTGGCATCCTGTGTGGCAGAGGGCACATACCGGTTCTGTTTCTGCAGCTGCTGGACCTGATTCTGTAGAACCTGGTTTTGGGTGGTGCAGGCGGTGACCCTATAATGGGAGGAGACAAATGCTGAGACTGAAGCAGTCACTCACACTGAGAGCGCTCACACTCACACTCGCCTTACCTGCTCTCCAGCCCATCCACGTACTCCTTCTTCTTCTTGCGACTCTCCTGAGCGGAGCGCTTGTTGCGGATCTTCCTGCGCACGCGTTTCAGCGCCCGCTCCTCCGCCTGCGAGTAGAGACAGGCGTTACAGGGCCCGAGCCCATAACATAAAGCCACGCAGCAAGGGGAGCGGGGGCAGTTACCTTAGTGAGGGGCAGGTGCTGGGGTAAAATGATTCCTTCCTTTCCAAGTAGGCGGGACTCTTCCTCAGTCAGCCGGAGACCCTGGGAAAGAGATTGGGCACTGAGCGCCAAGCCGCCATTTCCCAGGCAATAGGTAACCCTGCCCCGCCTCCCCCCAGGCAATAGGTAACCCTGCCCCGCCTCCCCCCAGGCAATAGGTAACCCTGCCCCGCCTCCCCCCAGGCAATAGGTAACCCTGCCCCGCCTCCCCCCAGGCAATAGGTAACCCTGCCCCGCCTCCCCCCCAGGCAATAGGTAACCCTGCCCCGCCTCCCCCCAGGCAATAGGTAACCCTGCCCCGCCTCCCCCCAGGCAATAGGTAACCCTGCCCCGCCTCCCCCCAGGCAATAGGTAACCCTGCCCCGCCTCCCCCCCAGGCAATAGGTAACCCTGCCCCGCCTCCCCCCAGGCAATAGGTAACTCTGCCCCGCCTCCACCCAGGCAATAGGTAACCCTGCCCCGCCTCCCCCCAGGCAATAGGTAACTCTGCCCCGCCTCCCCCATGACAAGCATCTGTTCCCACCCCCACAATAAGCTTTCAAGCCCTCTGCCCCAAACATAACTGCCCTGTGCTACACTCCATGCTTTACAGGTCCTTCTCTCTCCCACTTTTATTTCCATGGGCCCCCCCAAATCCACAGTCAGAGGGATACATAGCGTAACAGTAGAGCAGAACTGTACACTAGGGGCAATTATGTGAGAGGAATAGCCCCAATCCTAGTTCCTTCCATATGTGCCCCCTATAAATCATACCGGCTGCCCCTGGTACTGAGTGCCTTCCTCTTCATTCTCCTGCTCTTCCTCCTCCTCCTCCTCCATACCCAGTGTCCGTGGCTCTGAGTCAGAACAGAAGTCTGTGGGGGCAATAAGAGAGGTGAGTGGCAGGGGCATTAGGAAAAACAGATGGTGCCACACAAACTCCTGATGCAAAAGGATAAATCTAAAAGGCCACTGTGCCCCCCCCCCCCCCCCCCCCCCCAAGTATTGGGGGATAAGTATAAGCGGATCCTGCTGAGATGTATGTATATATTAGAGTGCAAGCTCTGCTGGGCCGGGGGCTAATAATGAGTCCCTATAAGTACCAAGGTCGATGAATATGTCCCCCTCGCAGATCTCGGAGCGCACACTCTGCAGGAAGACCCCCCCATTGTCCTGCTGCAGGGAGTAGTTGTGCTCGCTCTGTATAACGTCTGGGCTGCAGGGGGGAGAGTGGTCCCAGGCCCCCGGTGGCACATCGCAGGCAGCGGGTGAGGGGAAGGCAATGTCAGAGATTCCGCTGTCACTCAGGGGAGGGGAGCTGCTCAGGTTGGACTCGTCACACCCCCCGAGGAGCTCACTCAGGAAATCATCCACCGTCGGGTCACTCAGCATCTGTACAAAGGGAAGGGGGAGTGTTACCCAGCATGCACAGCAAGGAGGCCTACCGACCGGTGTGCTCTCATAGTCTCACTCACCTCAGGCTCCAGGGTGCAGCATTCAGGGGCCCCAGCCAGGTCTGCCCCCCAATTCTTCTCACTAGGAAAGGGGCCCTCCAGCAGGAAATCCAAGAGATGGGCCTCCATGTCCGTAATGTCCCCCAGCAGAGACATCTAAGGGCAGACAAACCAGGAAAGTAACTCCCTGCACCCCACAAATATACTTCATACAGAGGCAAGGTTAGGGGAGCAGTCACTGGACAGGCTGTATAACTATTGGCCAGTCACACCCACTCATTCATATATTCCAGCTGTCAATCATATACTGGCTGCCCCGCCCCATTGGCCAGTCACACCCACTCATTTATATATTCCAGCTGTCAATCATATACTGGCTGCCCCGCGCCTATGCCTCAGTTACTCTCACTTTCCATTCTGCACCCTTCCCCCATACTGCCCATACCCCCGGTACCCTGGGCACGGCCCCACACAAGGCCCCGTGCCGCGGGCAGAGCTCATTGGTCGGTAGTGGTTACTCTGCTCTTGGGGTGACAGCACCCCTCTAACTGGTGCCACAGGCTATGCCCCCCCCATGGCCCAGGGGCCCCAGGAAACCAGTGGGACATGGGCAGTGGGGGCTCACAGTAGGTATGTGGGGGTCAGGGGCCCAGGAAACCAGTGGGACATGGGCAGGGGGGGCTCACAGTAGGTATGTGGGGGTCAGGGGCCCAGGAAACCAGTGGGACATGGGCAGTGGGGGCTCACAGTAGGTATGGGGGGGTCAGGGGCCCAGGAAACCAGTGGGACATGGGCAGTGGGGGCTCACAGTAGGTATGTGGGGCCCAGGAAACCAGTGGGACATGGGCAGTGGGGGCTCACAGTAGGTATGTGGGGGGCAGGGGCCCAGGAAACCAGTGGGACATGGGCAGGGGGGGCTCACAGTAGGTATGTGGGGGTCAGGGGCCCAGGAAACCAGTGGGACATGGGCAGTGGGGGCTCACAGTATGTATGTGGGGGTCAGGGGCCCAGGAAACCAGTGGGACATGGGCAGGGGGGGCTCACAGTAGGTATGTGGGGGTCAGGGCCCCAGGAAACCAGTGGGACATGGGCAGGGGGGGCTCACAGTAGGTATGTGGGGGTCAGGGGCCCAGGAAACCAGTGGGACATGGGCAGTGGGGGCTCACAGTAGGTATGTGGGGGGCAGGGGCCCAGGAAACCAGTGGGACATGGGCAGGGGGGGCTCACAGTAGGTATGTGGGGGGCAGGGGCCCAGGAAACCAGTGGGACATGGGCAGTGGGGGCTCACAGTAGGTATGTGGGGGGCAGGGGCCCAGGAAACCAGTGGGACATGGGCAGTGGGGGCTCACAGTAGGTATGTGGGGGGCAGGGGCCCAGGAAACCAGTGGGACATGGGCAGTGGGGGCTCACAGTAGGTATGTGGGGGGCAGGGGCCCAGGAAACCAGTGGGACATGGGCAGTGGGGGCTCACAGTAGGTATGTGGGGGGCAGGGGCCCCAGGAAACCAGTGGGACATGGGCAGTGGGGGCTCACAGTAGGTATGTGGGGGGCAGGGGCCCAGGAAACCAGTGGGACATGGGCAGGGGGGGCTCACAGTAGGTATGTGGGGGTCAGGGGCCCAGGAAACCAGTGGGACATGGGCAGGGGGGGCTCACAGTAGGTATGTGGGGGTCAGGGGCCCAGGAAACCAGTGGGACATGGGCAGTGGGGGCTCACAGTAGGTATGGGGGGGTCAGGGGCCCAGGAAACCAGTGGGACATGGGCAGTGGGGGCTCACAGTAGGTATGTGGGGCCCAGGAAAACCAGTGGGACATGGGCAGTGGGGGCTCACAGTAGGTATGTGGGGGTCAGGGGCCCAGGAAACCAGTGGGACATGGGCAGGGGGGGCTCACAGTAGGTATGTGGGGGTCAGGGGCCCAGGAAACCAGTGGGACATGGGCAGTGGGGGCTCACAGTAGGTATGGGGGGGTCAGGGGCCCAGGAAACCAGTGGGACATGGGCAGTGGGGGCTCACAGTAGGTATGTGGGGGGCAGGGGCCCAGGAAACCAGTGGGACATGGGCAGTGGGGGCTCACAGTAGGTATGTGGGGGTCAGGGGCCCAGGAAACCAGTGGGACATGGGCAGTGGGGGCTCACAGTAGGTATGTGGGGGTCAGGGGCCCAGGAAACCAGTGGGACATGGGCAGTGGGGGCTCACAGTAGGTATGTGGGGGGCAGGGGCCCAGGAAACCAGTGGGACATGGGCAGTGGGGGCTCACAGTAGGTATGTGGGGGGCAGGGGCCCAGGAAACCAGTGGGACATGGGCAGTGGGGGCTCACAGTAGGTATGTGGGGCCCAGGAAACCAGTGGGACATGGGCAGTGGGGGCTCACAGTAGGTATGTGGGGGCAGGGGCCCAGGAAACCAGTGGGACATGGGCAGGGGGGGCTCACAGTAGGTATGTGGGGGTCAGGGGCCCAGGAAACCAGTGGGACGTGGGCAGTGGGGGCTCACAGTAGGTATGTGGGGCCCAGGAAACCAGTTGGACATGGGCAGTGGGGGCTCACAGTAGGTATGTGGGGGGGCAGGGGCCCAGGAAACCAGTGGGACATGGGCAGGGGGGGCTCACAGTAGGTATGTGGGGGCAGGGGCCCAGGAAACCAGTGGGACATGGGCAGTGGGGGCTCACAGTAGGTATGTGGGGGGCAGGGGCCCAGGAAACCAGTGGGACATGGGCAGGGGGGGCTCACAGTAGGTATGTGGGGGTCAGGGGCCCAGGAAACCAGTGGGACATGGGCAGGGGGGGCTCACAGTAGGTATGTGGGGGGCAGGGGCCCAGGAAACCAGTGGGACATGGGCAGGGGGGGCTCACAGTAGGTATGTGGGGGTCAGGGGCCCAGGAAACCAGTGGGACATGGGCAGTGGGGGCTCACAGTAGGTATGTGGGGGTCAGGGGCCCAGGAAACCAGTGGGACATGGGCAGTGGGGGCTCACAGTAGGTATGTGGGGGGCAGGGGCCCAGGAAACCAGTGGGACATGGGCAGTGGGGGCTCACAGTAGGTATGTGGGGGGCAGGGGCCCAGGAAACCAGTGGGACATGGGCAGTGGGGGCTCACAGTAGGTATGTGGGGGTCAGGGGCCCAGGAAACCAGTGGGACATGGGCAGGGGGGCTCACAGTAGGTATGTGGGGGTCAGGGGCCCAGGAAACCAGTGGGACATGGGCAGGGGGGGCTCACAGTAGGTATGTGGGGGTCAGGGGCCCAGGAAACCAGTGGGACATGGGCAGGGGGGGCTCACGGTAGGTATGTGGGGGTCAGGGGCCCAGGAAACCAGTGGGACATGGGCAGGGGGGGCTCACAGTAGGTATGTGGGGGGCAGGGGCCCAGGAAACCAGTGGGACATGGGCAGTGGGGGCTCACAGTAGGTATGTGGGGGTCAGGGGCCCAGGAAACCAGTGGGACATGGGCAGTGGGGGCTCACAGTAGGTATGTGGGGGGCAGGGGCCCAGGAAACCAGTGGGGACATGGGCAGGGGGGGCTCACAGTAGGTATGTGGGGGTCAGGGGCCCAGGAAACCAGTGGGACATGGGCAGGGGGGGCTCACAGTAGGTATGTGGGGGTCAGGGGCCCAGGAAACCAGTGGGACATGGGCAGTGGGGGCTCACAGTAGGTATGGGGGGGTCAGGGGCCCAGGAAACCAGTGGGACATGGGCAGTGGGGGCTCACAGTAGGTATGTGGGGGGCAGGGGCCCAGGAAACCAGTGGGACATGGGCAGTGGGGGCTCACAGTAGGTATGTGGGGGTCAGGGGCCCAGGAAACCAGTGGGACATGGGCAGTGGGGGCTCACAGTAGGTATGTGGGGGTCAGGGGCCCAGGAAACCAGTGGGACATGGGCAGTGGGGGCTCACAGTAGGTATGGGGGGGTCAGGGGCCCAGGAAACCAGTGGGACATGGGCAGTGGGGGCTCACAGTAGGTATGTGGGGGGCAGGGGCCCAGGAAACCAGTGGGACATGGGCAGTGGGGGCTCACAGTAGGTATGTGGGGGGGCAGGGGCCCAGGAAACCAGTGGGACATGGGCAGGGGGGGCTCACAGTAGGTATGTGGGGGGCAGGGGCCCAGGAAACCAGTGGGACATGGGCAGTGGGGGCTCACAGTAGGTATGGGGGGGTCAGGGGCCCAGGAAACCAGTGGGACATGGGCAGTGGGGGCTCACAGTAGGTATGTGGGGGTCAGGGGCCCAGGAAACCAGTGGGACATGGGCAGTGGGGGCTCACAGTAGGTATGGGGGGGTCAGGGGCCCAGGAAACCAGTGGGACATGGGCAGTGGGGGCTCACAGTAGGTATGTGGGGGGCAGGGGCCCAGGAAACCAGTGGGACATGGGCAGTGGGGGCTCACAGTAGGTATGTGGGGGGCAGGGGCCCAGGAAACCAGTGGGACATGGGCAGTGGGGGCTCACGGTAGGTATGTGGGGGGCAGGGGCCCAGGAAACCAGTGGGACATGGGCAGTGGGGGCTCACAGTAGGTATGTGGGGGGCAGGGGCCCAGGAAACCAGTGGGACATGGGCAGTGGGGGCTCACAGTAGGTATGTGGGGGGCAGGGGCCCAGGAAACCAGTGGGACATGGGCAGTGGGGGCTCACAGTAGGTATGTGGGGGGCAGGGGCCCAGGAAACCAGTGGGACATGGGCAGTGGGGGCTCACGGTAGGTATGTGGGGGTCAGGGGCCCAGGAAACCAGTGGGACATGGGCAGTGGGGGGCTCACAGTAGGTATGTGGGGGGCAGGGGCCCAGGAAACCAGTGGGACATGGGCAGTGGGGGCTCACAGTAGGTATGTGGGGGGCAGGGGCCCAGGAAACCAGTGGGACATGGGCAGTGGGGGCTCACAGTAGGTATGTGGGGGGCAGGGGCCCAGGAAACCAGTGGGACATGGGCAGGGGGGGCTCACAGTAGGTATGTGGGGGGCAGGGGCCCAGGAAACCAGTGGGACATGGGCAGGGGGGGCTCACAGTAGGTATGTGGGGGTCAGGGGCCCAGGAAACCAGTGGGACATGGGCAGGGGGGGCTCACGGTAGGTATGTGGGGGTCAGGGGCCCAGGAAACCAGTGGGACATGGGCAGGGGGGGCTCACGGTAGGTATGTGGGGGTCAGGGGCCCAGGAAACCAGTGGGACATGGGCAGGGGGGGCTCACAGTAGGTATGTGGGGGCAGGGGCCCAACTAGCAGCCCCGCAGGAATAAATCAGTAACAGAAGCCAAAAGCCAATGCTCTGGGAGTAAATAGAACGGTATCATTAGTGCCCCCCCCAGCCCACAGCGATATAAACACAGCGGCCCCACCAATGGGCGTGACGGTGCGGATGAGGGGCCCGGGGGCCGCAGGGATGAGGGGCCCGGGGGGGGGTAGGGATGAGGGGCCCGGGGGGGGGGGGCGGTACCTTAGCGCTCAGACAGCCGGTATCTCGGCACAAACTGCGATCCCCCCGCACCTTACGGCTCCTTCCAACTCAGCAATAAGCGCGTCACCTGGAAATCCCCACCGAACTGCATCCTGGGTACTTCCTCATTCCCAGCCTTTACTTCCGCCCGTAATGTTCCCTCCGCCCCAAAGCTTCAACCCACCCGCCCACAGATTAGCCAATCGCTTTATAGCCTCACAGTCCCAGCCAATCACAGGCCGTTCTGCCGAGCGGACTCTTTCTGTGTCACTAGATTCTTATTGTTTTACATTGGAATTCAACTAAAATCCCTTTTATTCTCCTGTTTGTGTCAGTAAGTTCTAGTTCAGCCGGTCAGTCAGTTACTGGGGGCTATACAGACAGACAAACAGACAGACACACAGACAGACAGACACACAGACAGACAGACACACAGACAGACAGACACACAGACAGACAGACACACAGACAGACAGACACACAGACAGACACTGTGGGGCCCCCCTGCCTGCAAATACGTGGGTTGAAATCAGTGGCCTGAGCCAATTTAACCCTTTAAATCATTTCCCTGCCCAGAACCGTTTGTGGCCAAAACAAGTTGGTGATTATGACTTTAAACCCGTTACCTACTCACTGGCCCAGCAAGAACCAACCAGCACCGACCCTTCTGTTCCTATAGCCCCTCATGCCTCACTGCCCGCTGCCCGCTGCCAATCATACTGCCCCGCAGCCCCCTGCCCCGCAGCGCCCTGCCCCACAGCTCCCTGCCCCGCAGCCCCCTGCCCCGCAGCCCCCTGCCCCGCAGCGCCCTGACCCGCAGCCCCCGCAGCGCCCTGACCCGCAGCCCCCGCAGCGCCCTGACCCGCAGCCCCCGCAGCGCCCTGCCCCGCAGCCCCCTGCCCCGCAGCGCCCTGACCCGCAGCGCCCTGACCCGCAGCCCCCGCAGCGCCCTGACCCGCAGCCCCCTGCCCCGCAGCCCCCTGCCCCGCAGCGCCCTGACCCGCAGCCCCCGCAGCGCCCTGACCCGCAGCCCCTGCCCCGCAGCGCCCTGCCCCGCAGCGCCCTGCCCCGCAGCCCCCTGCCCCGCAGCCCCCTGCCCCGCAGCGCCCTGACCCGCAGCCCCTGCCCCCGCAGCGCCCTGACCCGCAGCCCCCTGCCCCGCAGCGCCCTGCCCCGCAGCCCCCTGCCCCGCAGCCCCCTGCCCCGCAGCGCCCTGACCCGCAGCCCCCTGCCCCCGCAGCGCCCTGACCCGCAGCCCCCTGCCCCGCAGCGCCCTGCCCCGCAGCGCCCTGACCCGCAGCCCCCTGCCCCGCAGCCCCCTGCCCCGCAGCGCCCTGACCCGCAGCGCCCTGCCCCGCAGCGCCCTGCCCCGCAGCGCCCTGCCCCGCAGCTCCCTGACCCGCAGCCCCCTGCCCCGCAGCCCCCTGCCCCGCAGCCCCCTGACTCGCAGCCCCCTGCCCCGCCGCCCCCTGCCCCGCAGCCCCCTGCCCCGCAGCTCCCTGACCCGCAGCCCCCTGACCCACAGCCCCCTGACCCACAGCTCCCTGACCCACAGCTCCCTGACCCACAGCACCCTGCCCCACAGCTCCCTGCCCCACAGCTCCCTGCCCCACAGCACCCTGCCCCACAGCCCCTGACCCACAGCCCCCTGCCCCACAGCCCCCTGACCCACAGCTCCCTGACCCACAGCTCCCTGCCCCACAGCCCCCTGCCCCACAGCTCCCTGACCCACAGCTCCCTGACCCACAGCTCCCTGCCCCACAGCACCCTGCCCCACAGCTCCCTGACCCACAGCTCCCTGCCCCACAGCCCCCTGACCCACAGCTCCCTGCCCCACAGCCCCCTGACCCACAGCTCCCTGCCCCACAGCCCCCTGCCCCACAGCGCCCTGCCCCACAGCCCCCTGCCCCACAGCACCCTGCCTCACAGCTCCCTGACCCACAGTACCCGGGGCTGGCAGGAGCACGCCTGGGCCAGTAAGTGCCCTGAATCAAATTTTTATATACCCCCCCAAGTAATTCTAATGTAAGTGCTCCCCAGCACTGGAGTGAACCCTGCGGGTTATGTACAACTCTGGGTTCCTGTAAGGGCCACGCAGCTTTTGAACCTTAAAGTCACAATTCGGGAAGCAGCGTGACACTGAGGGGTATATTCATCCTGCTGAGTAAAAAGTGAAATATTACCGGTGATGTTGCCAGGACAACCAATCAGCAATTAGATTTCAACTTTTAGAAAATCAAAGCAAAGCATCTGATTGGCTGCTATGAGCAACATCACCGGTGATGTTTTACTCCACTTTTTACACAGCAGGATAAATATAGTTCTGAGGAACAGCCCAAAGTCTAGCAGTGAGGTACCCAAGGGGTTAAACAGGTATGTAGTCAGTATCTCAGCAGTGGGTGCTTGGGGGCTCATGTATGCCCGGGCACATTAGTCTGACCCTACAGAGCCACACTCAGCAGCCACAAGTGCAGGGATCCAAAAGAAAGGGGGAATGTAATAAACAGTGCAAAGTTTGCCCCAGCCATGTGACCGGAATACTGGCTGCTTATTGGCTGGGTCACTAGGCACGGAGCAGGCCCGTTATTACCAGCCATTGGGTTGGGCCGTGCCCACGTCTGTGCCACGAAGCCTCCGCTGTGCAACCCAAACCCCACAGGATTGTAATGTTTCAGTAATAAATAGCCACTTGTGTGTTAGAGACATAAGGGCACAAACACAGCTTTATTCTGTCTTTTTGTTACAGTTCTTTTATCATCAGACAATTGCGTTACATACACATACGGTATCTGCTGTTATATACGACCAGGAGCTTCATTTCCTACGAGTGGCCAGCAGGGGGCAGCGCACAGCAACACTGTATGTGGTTATTTGCTGTATGAGCTGAATGCTGTGTTTATATATATATCAGGGAACAGCACAGCTTCCTTGTAATGAGCTGGGAACTAAAGGAACCACAATGCTCGCTATGGGCGTGTCAGCCAATAAGGGATCCCCTTTTATGAGTTTATACCCTGTAACATTACAGTTATATTACAGTTACAGCACAGCAACTTCCCTGCCCCTGTACTGATACAGATACACCCGGATACAGTTGTACCCTACGGGCTGCGCGTGGCCTCCTAATTGGTCGATAAGCTGATCGGACATTACGGCTAACGAACGTATACAATATCCTTGGGGGACCTACAGTGAGAGTCACTTTCATATGATTGGCCCTAGGGCCTAAAGATCAGATTAGCCCTATACTGCCAACCTTAGGGTAACCCTACCCCAGGTGCTACATCCATGGATCCCCTTCCCACGTATGTGAGTTTGTATTGGGGTCAATATTTCTGAATAAAGTGCCCCCAGCCGTGTGGTAATGTTTGTGGGGTGAGGGACACCCAGTGACAGGGCTTTAGCTGTGTCTTTATTATTCATTAGTATCGATTCCTCCTTCAAAAACTCAATCTAAAATCTATCTTGCTCCCTTCCCATTGTTCTGCTGATCGGCTGCTGGGGGTGAGGGGGGGGGATATCACTCCAACTTGCAGCGCAGCAGTAAAGTGTGCCTGAGTCTGAGCTTTTAGCCAGCGCTACACATTAGAACTGCTTTCAGCTAACCTATTGTTTCTCCTACTCCCATGTAACTGGAGGAGTCCCAAGCCGGACTTGGATTTCTTACTATTGAGTGCTATTCTGATACCTACTGGGAGCTGCTATCTTGCTCCCTTCCCATTGTTCTGCTGATCGGCTGCTGGGGGTGAGGGGGGGGGGGGGGATATCACTCCAACTTGCAGCGCAGCAGTAAAGTGTGCCTGAGTCTGAGCTTTCAGCCAGCGCTACACATTAGAACTGCTTTCAGCTAACCTATTGTTTCTCCTACTCCCATATAACTGGAGGAGTCCCAAGCCGGACTTGGATTTCTTACTATTGAGTGCTATTCTGATACCTACTGGGAGCTGCTATCTTGCTCCCTTCCCATTGTTCTGCTGATCGGCTGCTGGGGGTGAGGGGGGGGGATATCACTCCAACTTGCAGTGCAGCAGTAAAGTGTGCCTGAGTCTGAGCTTTCAGCCAGCGCTACACATTAGAACTGCTTTCAGCTAACCTATTGTTTCTCCTACTCCCATGTAACTGGGGGAGTCCCAAGCCGGACTTGGATTTCTTACTATTGAGTGCTATTCTGATACCTACTGGGAGCTGCTATCTTGCTCCCTTCCCATAGTTCTGCTGATTGGCTACTGGGGGGGTATCACTCCAACTTGCAGCGCAGCAGTAAAGAGAGACTGAAGTGTCACATGGCTGTGGCACCCTGGGAAATGAGGAATAGGGCTAGCCCCAAGGAGAAGCCAGGGGAGTAGTTAGATACCCTACACTATGATGTTACATAGGGCAGCTGTACATACCCCCCCCCCCAATAGGGTGAATGTATAGGAGACTGGGCCAATTGGCGGCTAATTACCCACATGCCCTCACCCTACTTGCAGGGGATTTTAATACTGCACGAGACACCCACAAACCTATCCCCCTTATGGAGGAACTGGATAGGACAGACTATGGAGGCTCCACCGTCCAATCCATGACCCAATCTTCCTGCGTCTCCACTTCCCATAGTTCCCTCTCACGGTTGGTGTTTGCAAACCCAAAACCTCTCCCAAGGGTGACCTTGACCAACCACGAGGCACCTCCGACCCTGCTCCAGCGCTAACAGAGCTGCCCTTGAGCCCCCACGCACCCCAGGTGGTCTATTAACCCTATGTGGTCTATTAACCCTATGTGGCTACACACATACCCAAATTATCTCATACAAACATATTGCCAAAGCCTCAGCCAGGGAGTTGGAACCCAGTTTGGCCCACCCAGCGGCACAATATCCCCCAGGAGCCAACCTATTGGCCCTAAGGAAATCTCAGGACCCCTACGCCCAGCATCTCTGGGGGGGCAATTACAGCCCTTAGGGACAAACTTGGCCAAACCCAAGCAGACCCAGAAGTAGCACAAACCATGCAAAAAAGAGCGATACCCCCCAAACTGCAGCCCCCCAGGAGGAACTCAAGCTCTCTATAACCCCATTACACCTGCCGCCATTAACTCAGGAATTCTTAGCTTCACCCATACCCACTGAAGAAATGGCTAAGGCTATCGATCCTCCCCTCTCGGGAAAGCCCCGGGGCTGATGGGATCCCTAGGGAAAGCCCCGGGGCTGATGGGATCCCTAGGGAAAGCCTCGGGGGCTGATGGGATCCCTAGGGAGAGCCTCGGCGGCTGATGAGATCCCTAGGGAAAGCCCCGGGGCTGATGGGATCCCTAGGGAGAGCCTCGGCGGCTGATGGGATCCCTAGGGAGAGCCTCGGCGGCTGATGAGATCCCTAGGGAGAGCCTCAGGGGCTGATGGGATCCCTAGGGAAAGCCCCGGGGCTAATGGGATCCCTAGGGAGAGCCCTCGGCGGCTGATGGGATCCCTCGGGAGAGCCTCGGCGGCTGATGGGATCCCTAGGGAAAGCCCCGGGGGCTGATGGGATCCCTAGGGAGAGCCTCGGCGGCTGATGGGATCCCTAGGGAGAGCCCTGGGGGCTGATGGGATCCCTAGGGAAAGCCCCGGGGCTGATGGGATCCCTAGGGAGAGCCTCGGGGGCTGATGGGATCCCTAGGGAAAGCCCCGGGGGCTGATGGGATCCCTAGGGAGAGCCTCGGCGGCTGATGGGATCCCTAGGGAAAGCCCCGGGGGCTGATGGGATCCCTAGGGAGAGCCTCGGCGGCTGATGGGATCCCTAGGGAGAGCCCCGGGGGCTGATGGGATCCCTAGGGAGAGCCTCGGCGGCTGATGGGATCCCTAGGGAAAGCCCCGGGGCTGATGGGATCCCTAGGGAGAGCGCCAGGGGCCGATGGGATCCCTAGAGAAAGCCCTGGGGGCTGATGGGATCCCTAGGGAGAGCTTCGGTGGCTTATGGGATCCCTACATTTCCCCAAT